>NC_072004.2:74207100-74517700 GCF_028885655.2 Pongo abelii | reverse complement strand
ATAAGGTAGCATGGTGTGGTGGTACATGCCTGTAGTCCCAGCTACTCTGGAGGCTGAGTTGGAAGGATCACTTGAGCCTGGGAAGGTCAAGGCTGCAGTGAGCTGAGATTGTGCCACTGCACTCCAGCCTGGGTGACAGAGCAAGACCCTGTTTCAAAAAAAAATTAGAGCTGTGTTCTCAGATCCCAGGGGCTCTCTGCAGAGACCCAAAATCTAGGGAGCCTGGGAGGGGTAAGATGGGGTGATGATATATAAATGCTCAGCCCACTGCCTAGCACTGGGCCAGCATGCTCAGTCAGCAGTAGTTGGCTATGTTCCAACCCTTGCCGCCTCTGTCTCCCCCAGAGCCTGTCTCCCCAGGACCGTGCAGCATACAAAGAGTACATCTCCAACGTGAGTCTGGGAGCAGAGCAGCAGTGGGGTAGGGGTGGGGGAATTCAGGGGTGTCTGGAACTCATGGCTGCCACCTTTGTGTCCCCATCCTGCAGAAACGTAAGAGCATGACCAAGCTGCGAGGCCCAAACCCCAAATCCAGCCGGACTACTCTGCAGTCCAAGTCGGTAAGGAGCCCCTCCCAGATGCAGGGGCGTGGGGCGGGGGGCACTGCCTGGAATGGCTGGGCAGAGACCAGAGACCACTGATGTGCCTCCGTCCCTCCAAGGAGTCCGAGGAGGATGATGAAGAGGATGAGGATGACGAGGACGAGGATGAAGAAGAGGAAGATGATGAGAATGGGGACTCCTCTGAAGATGGCGGGGACTCCTCTGAGTCCAGCAGCGAGGACGAGAGCGAAGATGGGGACGAGGTGGGGCAGACAGGGCACAGTGGGAGGGGAGGGGAGTCCTGCCAGGAGGGCCACCTGGTGACTCCACATCCTTTCTCACCCCCCAGAATGAAGAGGATGACGAGGATGAAGACGACGACGAGGATGACGATGAGGATGAAGACAACGAGTCCGAGGGCAGCAGCTCCAGCTCCTCCTCCTCAGGGGACTCCTCAGACTCTGACTCCAACTGAGGCTCAGCCCCACCCCAGGGCAGCCAGGGAGAGCCCAGGGGCTCCCCTCCCCAACTGACCACCTTTGTTTCTCCCCCATGTTCTGTCCCCTGCCCCCCTGGCCTCCCCCACTTTCTTTCTTTCTTTAAAAAAAAAAAAAATACGGTGGGGGTAAGGGGCTGGAGGAGCCCAGGCCAGGACGCTGCAGCCTCAGAGACATCAGCCCTTGAGGGTCCTCCTCCAGGGACAGCAACTATCAGACTAAGCCAGCACCAGACCAGCCTGGCCCACCCCACCTACTTCTGCACTTGCGGTTCCGGCATGGACAATGGACCGGAGAGTGGGGGTGGGGGGTCCCAAAGAGTTTGATGAGGCCCTCCACACCTACGGCCCAATCCAAGGTGGGGTGGAAGCTTGGGGAAGACCCATTCCTTCCCAGAGGGGCCTGCCACCTGGACCCCTGCATTGGAACTGGAGGCAGGGAACATGGGGAGAGGAGGGTCGGTGCCTTCAAGAAAACAGGCGCTGCCCTGGTGGCCCTCTCCCCTGCCCCCTGCAGGAAGGAGCTGCCTGGACCCGTTCATGGGGGAGGGGGCAGAAGTGTTTTTTATATATGTGTATATATTTTTTTTTAAGCTCTGAGCTGTCAACGAGACGTTTCCTACCGATCTCGGCTGCCGTCTCTGTTGTCATTTCTGGGAGAGGGAGGGTTTAGGGGTAGGTTTGGAACCTTTTAAAAATGGTCTTGATGTGTGTGGAAGAGAGTATGTGTATGTGTGTTCCTGTACATAGCATGGGTGCAGCTGTGGATGTGTGCAAAAGAGAGAGTGTGAGTGTGTGTGTGTGTGTGTGTGTAAGGGGGTCTGTCCTAGAGCCCACATCAGTTTGTTGTGAATCTGGAAAAAGGGTCGGTGAGGGCCGGGAGATGTTGACCCTGGTGGGAGCAGGCTGAGGCTGCCCCGTTCTCCACATCCTCTGTTTTGCCCAGTCTCTGATTCCATTAGGGGGAGTGTGCTGAAGCCATTCTCGGATGCTTCCCAGACCAGGCTCCCTTTGCCAGAGTCACATGCATCCAAGCTGCTGGTCTCCATTGTCCAGCAGGAAGGCGGAAAGGCAGGCAAGATGGTGTGAAGCTTAAAGCTTGTATTTGGTGGAAAAGGCCTCCCCTGTTCATCTGAGAGGCCAAGCCTGGCTACCCCAGGCTCGGAACCTGGGCTTCAAGAAATGTGCTGGGAGCTCCTAACTTAGACATCCCTCCAGCCTTCCTTGAATCCTCCCAGCACCCCCTATTTCCTTTAATTTCTCAGGTCTGCTCCCTCCTCCCCCAACCCCACAGCTGGGCAAGAAGTCTGCAAAAGCTGCATCTGCAGCTGTCTCTAACTCTTTCCAGCCATCTCCCGTATTTTTTGGTACCTTGAGTCCTTGACTCTTAATAAGCCAAGCCACCTTATCTCTGTAGTTCTTATTTTTTTGTTGACTAAATTTGGGGGGTTCTTTTTTTATGGTCATGTCAATGACCTATTAAATTGGGGCTTGGTGCTTTTCCACCTTCCCCCTCTGAATGAAAGCCAAGGAATGGGGGAAGAGCGGGAACTCTGCCGCGGAGGTGGAGCAGGAACGGTGAAGGGCCCTGGTCCCAGAGAGGCTGGTGGGTCCCTCTCCCAAAGGAAGGCAGACAGTCTCTGCTTTGCCTTGGACCTTGGTGCTGGGGGTGGGGAGGCCTGGGGGGGACACTCCCCACTCCCATTCCCCTTTGTCCTAATCCTGGAATTAAGTACAGGGGTTTATAGGTTCTATTTCTTCCCAAGAGCCCTGCAAAGAACCCCAGTTTCCTATTTGGATGCCCCTACACTGTTGTGTTTCAGTGGAATGTATTTTCATTTAAAAACAACTTTGAATGGGGCACTTTTTCTTTCCTGTTTTAAAAATTGAAAAATTCTTACAGTACAAACAGGACTGTCAGGGTGGGGGTGTTGGTGCTGTAAGAGGTCACTCTTGAGTGCATTTTGGCACTGGGATGGGATGGCTGGGGTGGGAAGACCCCCATCCCCGCCCCCAACTTTTTTTCTAATATTTAAGGAGTGTTTTGTAGGATTCAACAACCACCACAACTTGAATTTGTATCATGGGAGGTGGGAGGGAGTGGCTTAGAGGTGTCTGCCTATGCTTAAAGCCAACTGTGGAAGTTTTGTTTTCCCTTTTTTGTATAATAAAGTGAAAAACAAAGGTTTGACTGCTGTCTGGTCACTGGAATCAATGAAGGTTCACAGGGGTGACCCAACAGGTTTGATCTATAAAAATGCTTGAAGCCAATTTGCCTTTTCTTCCTAGAACTATCTTCCTCTTCCCTAAAGATTCCATAGGCAACCTACCTTCACATTGTTCTGTGCTACTGTTCTTGCCCTTTTCTCAATTCCATTTGTTCACCTTGGGTTGTGAGACCACTAAAGACTCTGAGAAGTTAGAGAACAAATGCATTTTCACCCAAAGTACATGGTCTTGGGGAATTGGAGGTGATGAGCTATTAGGGTCAAGGGTTCGCCCTGGGCGTGCAAGCCTTCCTAGTGTAGGGCTTATCGTGGGGAGTTGAGGGAGCACGCTCTCACTTTGAGCCTTCAGCTCCACCCCGGGTTAAAGGTTAAGGATTGAGGATGACTTTCCTAAGACCATCTAGGCCTCTGATGGGAAGTGGGCTGGGCTGGGCTGGGACGACTCGCTCTCTGAGATTAAGGGAAGACACCCTTTCCTGCGCAGGCCTTGGCTGGGTTCCTGGAACCTCAAAGGGCTGCAGACCCAGGTCCTGTCTGAGAACTCTCTCCCAGCCCTTGCCCCTATCCTATAGTGGCCAAACTTCTAAAAAGCTTGTTGTGCCTCTTGGCCTCCCACTTACCACCATCCTTTGAGGCTCCTTGCTAAGGTCACCAACATGTTCATTACATCTGGTGAACACTTGTCTGTCTTTTGCCTTCTTGGTCTACTCTGTTGGTGTCAGCTCTTCCTCATTTTATCCCAGGTGTTCATGTCTCTCCCTTCAACCTCCCATTATCACCCATATGCAACCATTCCGAAAGGTGGTGCCGACAGAGACTGCTCTTCCAAGCTACAGACCTGTGTAGACACCCTTGCATCCCCTGGGATATCTTGCAGACATCTCATACCTCAAGACCTGAAATGATTACCAAACGCTTAGTCATTCAACCTAGAAGGCAGAGTATTGGCCTTGACTCCTCTCTCCCTTTCACCTCGAGGTTCGATCACCTAGACCTCTCCATTCCACTTCCTAAAGCTGTCTCAAATCTGTCAACCCCTCCCACAGGGTAGCTCCCACAGCTGCCACTCCCATCCTATTTAAGGCCACCATCATTGCTCAACTTCTGCAAAGACCTCCTAAAGCTGGTCTTCCTACTTCCACTCTCGCCCCCTACAGCCCATTCTTCACATGGCAGCCAAAGTTATCTCAGAAATAAATCTGATTATTTCTGTACTGAAAATTTACCATGTCTTACCATGGCCCTACAAGGCTTGGCCCCTGCATTCCTTCTCTTATCTTCTCTCACCCTGCTCTTCCTAACCACTTACAACGATCCAACCAAGTGATCTCTTCTGTTCCTCAAACATGCCTACCTGCAGGGTCTTGGCACCTGTTCTCTCTGCCCAGAATGGCTATTCCTCCAACTCTACACATACCTGATTTTTGTTTCATTCTTTAGGCCTCAACTCACATGTCCTCTCACAGAGAAGCCTTTCTCAACCACCTGCTCTAGAGAGGCCTCCTCCATCTTCTTGTTTATGTATTTGTTCATTATCTATCTCCCCAAGTAGAAGACACCTTATCTGCTTGTTCATTACAGTAATCTCAGCACCTGAAACTGCCTGATATACATTTGACACTCAAGAAAGATTTGTTGAGTGGGTGAATAAGTCTGGCCCACAAGGCCCTTGGGGATCTGCTGCCCCTGTTAGCCCTGCCCTGACTCTAGCCACACTGACCGTTCACGTCTCGAACATAACATGCTGTCTCCCAGGGCCTATACACATGGTGTTCTCTCTGCCTAGTTAATTCAGGGCTCCACTTAAAAGACTACTTCCTTCCCTGAACTCCTGAGAAAAAGGGTCTCCACACTATACGTTTCTTCAGCAGCCTGAATGCCTTCACACTCAGGCCTTATTTCCTTCACATCAGGCCTTCCTAGGCTGTAAGCTGCGCTAGGACAAGGTTTGTGTGTCTCTCTTGCTTGTTGCTGTAACCCCAGGGCCTCACCCAGAGTCAGGACCAGCTCAGGCCTTAGTGTTTATGAACTGGTGCTAACTGTGGAGACTGGGCACGTGCCCAAAGAGGTCACCACCACAGAGCAGCCCAGGCCAAGCACAGAATGAATAGTACAGTCTAGTTGTAAAGAAGTTTGGTATGAGGATGGCCATGGGTGGGGATATGAGGAAGGATTTAGGTAAACAGGGAGAAGCCAGGAGGATTTTCTGGCCATGGCACAAATTCCTTAGGGCAGAATGTACTGGGCATATTTAGGTAAGAAACAGATCAGCATCACTGGAGTAAAGAATTCCTGAAAAGGAGGCGGGAGGTAAGAGAAAACAAAGGTTGAGGCTATGTTGTTGAAGTTCCTGAAGACCTAGCATACTTCTCTGTGCCAGATCTAAGTTCAACCACCTTTCGGGTCTCCATCAGCTGATCCCGCAGTAACCTCAACATATCCCAGACTGAAGTCACCCTGTGTCCTCCCATGTCCTCCCTTGAGTTCCCCATCCTAGTTAAAGGTGTTTTCAAGACCTCCCTCTCCTTTCCTCCACACATCTCAATCAATAACAAAAACCTACTGCTTTTGGCCAGGCCCAGTGGTTTATGCCTGTAATCCCAGCATTTGGGAGGCTGAGGCAGGCGGATCTCCTAAGGTCAGAAGTTCGAGACCAGCCTGGCCAACATGGTGAAACCCTGTCTATACTAAAAACACAAAACAAAAATTAGCCGAGCGTGGTGCCGTGCGCCGGTAATCCCAGCTATTCAGGAGGCTGAGGCATGAGAATTGCTTGAACCCGGGAGGCAGAAGTTGCCGTGAGCTGAGATCGCACCTGAGTGACAGAGCAAAATGCTGTCTAAAAAAACAAAACAAAACAAAACAAAAAATCTACTGCTTCTAAATTATTCTCCAGACCACACTCCAGCATGATCCACTAAAAATATAAGTCTGGTGAATGATTCCCCTTGAGGACTCCTCACGGCTTACAGGCTAAAGCCCACAAACTTTTCAACACCTACTTTGCTTTGTCCTGTATGATCCAGCCTGCTCACCTCCTGCTGCTCTGCCACCCACTCTTCTGTTCCAGCTTGATCCATGCTTCTGAAGCTTCCAGTTGGGGATGTCCAATGCCTTCTTGGCCTACCTTCACCTGGTTCATCTCCCTCTGTAAGAAGTTTTTCTTTGTCTTCTTTTTTGTTTTGAGACGGAGTCTCGCTCTGTTGCCCAGGCTGGAGTGCAGTGGCGCAATCTCAGCTCACCGCAACCTCCGCCTCCCGGGTTCAAGCGATTCTCCTGCCTAAGCCTCCCAAGTAGCTGGGATTACAGGAGCCCGCCACCACGTCCAGCTAATTTTTGCATTTTTGCAGGCTGGTCTCGAACTCCTGGCCTCCCAAAGTGCTGGGATTACAGGCCTGGGCCACCGCACCCTGCCCAAGAAGCCTTTCTTGACCAACTCTTTTACATCATTTGATGTCTCCTTTTGGCTACCTCTGTTCTTTCTCTGTTGTTTTCGTCACACGATTTTGCAATTATTATCCTGTCTGTCTATCCACAAGACAGTGAACTTCTTGAAGAAGCACAACTGTCTTATATCATCTTTTATCCCAGCACCTGGAGCACCGTAAGAATAACAGCTAAGATTTACCAAGCACTTACACAGAGCTAAGAGTTTCACATGCACTGACTTGTTAATCACTACAGCAACGCAAGGAGACAGGACTATCATTATGCCCACTGACAACAGAGGAAACTGAGGCACAGGAAACTCATTTGCTAGGCCCAACGATTTAAATTCAAATCAGACGCCTGATCTGAACTACTCTGGAATATCGCCTCAATAAATGTTTGCTGTTTCTCGGGAGAAATCGGTGAGAAAAAAATAGGTATTTGCTGAAAACTAAAAACCAAAGATGGCTCCAAGTATGTGATTTCAGACTATCCTCCTTTTTAATCTTATCTCTTGAGGGGAGAGGACTGTCACACAACCGTTCCAGGACACCACACGCAGAGTAACCGAGATGAAAGCGCCAATGCAGCCATCCACGGCGGCTGGGAAAAGGCCTGCCCCTTCCTAAGGTAAAGAGGAACTGAGAGCGTGAGCATAGGGACACGCTGCACCCAGGGGAACAGCACTGGGTCGGGGGAAGGATCTGGCCAGTGCCAAGCAGGCTGTCTGAGGGGTTGGGGGTCCAGCGTGGGTTCCGGAAGCAGGAAAGGCGAGCAGGTGTGGGATCTAAATTAGGACGAGGGGCGGGGAGGGCGCTCTGCGCAGAAGGGCGCAGTTCGGCCTCCGACCTCAGCAGCGGACCCTCATCTCGGCCGCTTGTTGGTTCGCAGGCCTGGAGTGGGCTGAGACCCGCCCAGAAACCGGGAAAACTGAGGCGCGGGCGAGCCCCTTCGGCTCCACGGGCTTTCCGCCCCGAGGTCCTAACTGCGCCCCACTTCAAGTCTGGCCTCTTCACAGAAGTGGCTGCACGCCTCGGGGTAAAGGGGGGAGAGGGGGGTGGGGGGGGGAAAGAGAGCGGGGAGCCCCGAGGGAAGGGCGGGGGAGCCTGGGCCGGAAGGCGTCCCAGGCTCGGTTGGCAGCCGGCGCTCTCTTTCGACGCCACCCGCTGCCCCCGCCCCCGAGCCGGCCGGGACGGCACAACGTCTCCGCCCCCAGCGCACCGCGCACCTCACCTTGAACGCCGCCCCACCCACCCCCATCTTATTGGGCCTCCCGGGCCGAGGCCTCCCGGCGATTGGTCGGGGAGGTCCGCGAAGGCCCCGCCCATCTCTCCGCCCCCGTTCCCGTCCGCCGGTACTTTGGACGGCGGCGTGGCGCCCCTCCTCCCCTCCCGGTCCCCGCCCCCTGGAGCAAATGCTGCCGAGCTGCGGCCGCGGGGCAGATGCACGCGCTCGGGCCCTTCTAGCAGGCGCGAGCAGTCGCTGGGCGCGCGAAAGCGAAAGAAGGAAGAGGAAGGGAGGGGGAGGGCGGGGTGTTGGGGAGGGGCGGGAGGAGGAAGAGGAGGAGGTTGGAGCGCGCTCGCGCTTGGCCTCGCGCCCGCGCAGAGGGAGGGAGAGAGGGGTGCGCGCGCGCACGCTCGCGTTCTCGCTCGCTCCATCCATCCATCCTCCCGTCGCGGCACACGCGCGCGCGCGCTCCGGGCTCGCGCCGCACCCCCCGCCCGGGAGAGGCGGGCTGGAGTGGGGGGCGGGGGGAGGGGCGCGCGGACGGCGCGCGGACTGCGCGCGGGCGGGGTGAGGTGAGGAGGAGGAGGCGGCGACGGGACAAGAAGGGAGGGGAAGAGGCCATGGCCGCCCGGTGAGGCGGCGAGGCGGGGGGGCGGCCCGACCCCCCGGCCCCGGGCCCTGGGCCCCGGGGAGAGGCGAGGACGGACCGACGGACATGGGGCTCCGGAGCAGCCGCCGCCGCCGCCGCCGCCGGAGGACGCGGCCCTGAGAGGCCGCCGGGCCCCGGCGCGGCCCCCCGGGCGGGGTGAGTACGGGACGGAGACGGGGACGGGGGAGGGGCCTGTGGGGGGCGGGGGGCGGGGCCCAAGGCGGGGCTTGGGCCCCCTCCCCCCAGGTCTGGGTCAGCGCCCCTTCCCCTCCCCCCGGGCCGACGCGGAAACGCCCGGCTTCCCCCAGCTTCCCGGCCGGGCCGGGGCCCCCGGCTCTCCCCCGTCTGGGTCCCCCTTGGGCGGGGCAGGGCCGGCCGGGGAGGGGGCGCGGGGCCTTTGTTAGGGAGCCAGGCCCCAGCCCCCGGGACAATAGAGACACCCTCCCGGACTCCTCTCCCCGGCCGGCCGGGGCTGCTGGCGGGCGGGGAAGGAGAGGGGCTGGGACGCGTCCCACTCTCTGGGGGTCGGTCTGTCCCGGCCCGGCGCCGGCCCCGGCGGCTCGGCTCTCCTCCCCCCAGTCGGTATGATGCAGCAGCAGTGCCGCAGGGACGGGGGAAGAGCCGAGGCCCGGCCTCCTACCCTTCCCAGTGCCCCCGGCTCATTCGTCAGTCCCCACCCCACTCTAGGCCGGCAGCTCCTGAAACTCGTACCCACCGTTCCGAGGGGCCCTGGGTTGTGGGTGCTGTGTCTGAATCCTTGGGTGGGGGTTCCTGGACTTTGGGGCTCTTGGAGAGACTTCCGGGCTGGTCCTGAGGGAGGGCTGGTGGTTATCTAAAGGAAGAACAGGTAAGGGGAGTGCCCGCTCCTGGCGTGCCACCCCACCGGGCTCTCCCCCCCACCCCCCGCCGTTCCTGCTCATGGTGGCTAGAAATGTCCTTTAGCTCTAGGCTCCTGTGGGCTCTGCTCCCCTCGTGGAGTGGCAGGCTGATTTCAAGGGAAGACAGAGTGGGGTGAAGGTTGTAGGGTCCTAGGGCCATTTCTACTTCTGGTAGCAGTACCCCCCCAAGTGGACATCCTGGCTGAAAGCAGAGGTGACTCTGAGGAGAGTCTTTAGGGAAGGCGGGGGGTGTATTTAGGAGTCTGTGCAGTTCTTTGCCACACCCTGTGGGTTTGCTTTGAGGCCTTGGAGTTCCTTCTCCTCCCCCTGCTGCATTGCACCATGGGTATCAAAGAGGGGTTTGAGTTTTGGGGACCTAGGGTGAGCTGCTGCCTCCTATAGACCCAGACTCTGATTGGCAGTGGAGTCCAGCGCCTGAGCTCAGGCCTGGGAAAGACTAGGCCCCCTTTAGGTTTCAGGCCTTGAAGGACCATCCAGACTTAGTGACCCTGGGCCTTGGGGAGGGAGAGACCCTGATGCCAGGACTGAGCTCTGGGCAGCGAGGTGGGGAGGGAAGGTGGCCGCATTCAGAGGTGCCTTGGACTCACAACAACACCCCCACCCCCGTGTGTGCAGCCGTGTTGCCGCCCGCTGTGCTATGAGCAGTCAGAGCGCCGTCTCCACAAGAGTTTACAAATGAAAATGGAGGAAATGTCTTTGTCTGGCCTGGATAACAGCAAACTAGAGGTGAGGGCTCCCCCACGTGTGCCTCCAGTTCTTTCTCTTGATGTCTCTACGTCGCTGTATCTGGCATCCACACCAAGAGGAATTTGGGTAGTCAGCCTTGTTCCTTAAAGGGAATAGCCAGCTGAAAAGGCCAAGAATCCAGGAAGAAGAAAGAACACGAAGTCAAGATGGGGAAAATGGCAAAGCATGATTTTTGGCTGGGGCCAGTTGGCAGCAGATTTGGTTGGTGAGAGTCCAGGGGGCTGTGACTCTTGTGACCGTAGATGTTCTCCCCTGGGGCCCAGGCCATCGCTCAGGAGATATACGCGGACCTGGTCGAGGATTCTTGTTTGGGATTCTGCTTTGAGGTACACCGGGCTGTCAAGTGTGGCTACTTCTTCTTGGACGACACGGACCCTGATAGCATGAAGGATTTTGGTGAGCTTCAGGGTGAAGGAGCAGCAGTCCAGCCCTTCCCTGGGACTGCCTGGAGTTTCCTTTTCTGGAAACTGTGCTAGATGTAGCACCTGGAGCTTCTGTGAGCTGGGGGAGGGATTGAAGAGGCCGTGGGACCCCAGGTGGGAACAAGAGGAGAGGGTCCTGCCCACCCTAATCGCCAGCCTCTCCTGTCCCCAGAGATCGTGGACCAGCCGGGGTTGGACATCTTTGGACAGGTTTTCAACCAGTGGAAGAGCAAGGAGTGTGTTTGCCCCAATTGCAGTCGCAGCATTGCCGCCTCCCGCTTTGCTCCCCATCTGGAGAAGTGCCTGGGAATGGGTCGGAACAGCAGCCGAATCGCCAACCGCCGGTGAGGGAACCAGAGCTGCCCGTTCTCTGCAGCCTGTGCCATGGTGTAGTCCCCCGGGCGCATTGGGAGGGTACAGAGGGTGGGTTTTACTTGGCCCCAGATGCTCCGCCTGCCTCTGAAGTTGGGGGAAGAGTGGGGTGACCGCCTTGACCCCTTTCTTTTCCCTCCCCTTGGCCCCTTTCTCTTCCCTCCCCTTGGCAGGATTGCCAATAGCAACAATATGAATAAGTCTGAGAGTGACCAAGAGGATAATGATGACATCAATGACAACGATTGGTCCTATGGCTCGGAGAAGAAAGGTGCTTGGGGATCTGGGGAAACCTGGGGGGCATTGGGATAAGGTGGGAAGCAGGAATTGGGTATACAGTGGTCACAAGTTGTTGCCTTAAATGATGAAGAGAGAGTGTAGTTGTGCGATTTTCTTTTTCTTTCTTTTTTTTTTTTTTTTTGAGACGGAATCCTGCTCTGTGGCCCAGGCTGGGGTGCAGTGGTGCGATCTCGGCTCACTGCAACCTCCATCTCGTCTCCCAGGTTCAAGCGATTCTCCTGTGTCAGCCTCCTGAGTAGCTGGGATTACAGTCATGTGCTACCAAGCCCAGCTAATTTTTGTATTTTTAGTAGAGATGGGGTGTCACCATATTGGCCAGGATGGTCTCGATCTCCTGACCTCGTGATCCGCCCGCCCGAGCCTCCCAAAGTGCTGGGATTACAGGCGTGAGCCACTGTGCCCAGCCTGTTGTATGGTTTTCTTGAGATGCTTTTAGATTGAGAACTTAACGGAAACCCTGCTCTTTATGCTTTTGTTTCCCACAGCCAAGAAGAGAAAGTCAGACAAGGTGAGAGCTGGGGCAGGCATTGGGGAAATAATGGGTAAAGGACAGATACCCTCCCCTTTGGGCAGGGAGTCCTCGAGTGTCATGACTCAAGGCTGAGGTCATTGGGGGCTTGAGGGTGTCTGTGGTGGGTCGGGGGGTGGGGTGTGGGTGGGGATGGGGGGTGGGGGAGGGCACATGGGTAGACAGGCCTCCTACTGGGGAGGAAGAGTAGGAATTTGAGGATGCTGCTTTGTCAAATCTTTTTTCCTTCCCTGGGTTCTCGGCTCCCCCTTATCGTTACCCTTTCCCCAAAGCTATGGTATCTCCCATTCCAGAACCCCAATTCCCCTCGAAGATCCAAGTCTTTAAAACACAAAAATGGTAAGTGGAGCCAGAGAAATGGGAATGCTTCTAGCTGTGTCTTCTGGGACTCATTGCTGGGGGGTGGAGGTGGGGCCCGGGGATAGGGGAATTGAGGGAGGGCCTGTGATCCTTCTGTCACCCCCACTTCCTCTCTGGTTATTTTCAGGGTTCTCTGTCTGTACCTCTGCATCAAACACCCTTCCCCTTCTTTTTTCTTCTTCAGGGGAACTTAGCAATTCGGATCCTTTTAAGGTGAGTATGGGCCATCCCTCACACGCTCGCTCTCATTGTCCTGGTTGTGAGGTGGTGGGGATTCGGACAAGTAGGGATCAGAATGCTGACAGCCAGAGGCACTGATGAGCTATTTCGATCTTACATATTTATGTTCTTTCTGAGTCCCACCCCTTATCCGTTGGCAGACGGGATCAGAGAAATCACTTGGAAAACGGCAGGGTCGTTCTAAAGCCTCTCACTTAGAAAGGGACCAGAGGGACTGATTCTCGCTTCCACCCCTGCCCTTCTCTTTTCTCTGCCCCATCTCTAACCTGTACCTCTGGTTCTCCTGCAGTATAACAATTCAACTGGGATCAGCTATGAGACCCTGGGGCCGGAGGAGCTTCGCAGCCTGCTAACCACGGTGAGGGGGGACCGGCAAGGGAGAAGGCCCTTGGGAGTGGGCTGGAGCCATAGGCAGTGGTCAAGGCCTGGGAGGAAGCTGGTGACCTAGCAGTCAGGGCCGTATCGTTCTCTCTCTCTGGAATTAGGTTTCCTGGCCCATAGTGTCCTGGGACCGTCTGCTCTGGACACCTTTGGGCCATCTCTGCTTGTGCTATCTAGCATTTATACAGAAGGAAACATCTAGCATCTAGAGTAGGTTCCCTCCATCCCTCCTTTCAGCTTATATTCCTCTTCCAGCAATGTGGGGTGATTTCTGAACACACCAAGAAGATGTGCACAAGGTGAGCACAGAACCTAGAAAGGGGGCCAGGTGCTTCCTGCGCACTCACCATGGGCATGGGTCGGGAGTACCCCTGGACTTGAGCAATGGGGCTCCTGCCCTTCCCCTTCCCTCCTGTAATGATTAGGCCTTTGGCCACAATCTGGGGACGAATCTGCATTCACCCCTTCCCTGTCTGTGCCCGTGGCTCCTGCCTTGCCGAGGGGAGGGGCTTTACCTGAGTTCCTCAGATCCCTCCCTGCCTTACCTCACCACCAGGTCCCTGCGCTGCCCACAGCACACAGATGAGCAGAGGCGAACCGTACGGATTTATTTTCTCGGGCCCTCGGCGTAAGTGGCCCTACAGGAAGGGTGGGGGGTTGTGACCAGTTAGGGTGATGATCACTATCTCTAAAGCCCTTCTTTGGCTCATCCCCTTTTCAGCGTCCTTCCAGAGGTCGAGAGCTCCCTGGATAATGACAGCTTTGACATGACTGACAGCCAGGCCCTGATCAGCCGGCTTCAGTGGGACGGCTCCTCTGACCTCTCACCCTCTGATTCGGGCTCCTCCAAGACGAGTGAAAATCAGGGATGGGGTCTAGGTACGTGATGCAGTTGGGCCCTAGGGGCTCTGTGCCCAAAGCCATGGGGGTGCCACCTCTCCTGCCACAACCCTACTCTCATCCCTTGTGTCTCTTTCTCTGCAGGTACCAACAGCTCTGAGTCACGGAAAACCAAGAAAAAGAAATCCCATCTGAGCCTGGTAGGGACTGCCTCCGGCCTAGGTTCCAACAAGAAGAAGAAGCCAAAGCCACCGGCACCCCCGACGCCCAGCATCTATGATGACATCAACTGACTTGGGTGCAAGGGATAGCCTTTGGCTGAGCAGACCCCTCTCTCCTGACCCCCACCCAGGTGGCATAGCCTGGCAAATGGACGGCTGCTGGGGGTTGGGGCTTGGGTAGCTTGGTGGGCCAGGCAGGCAGAGGATCCGATTATGCGCCCCTGGGGGGTGTCAAAGTCCTCTGCAATGGAGCACGACTCCTCGGCGTGCAGGACTCAGACCTGGACATATTATGCCTTGGACATAAGTTTGGTGGGGAGGCAGTTTTCCTATTTATTCTGTGAGTTACTGGATGTCCAGCTAGGCCAGGGGCCTGACCTGGGCACTGTGCCAGGGCACTGCCTGCCCCCCACCCCAGGAACTGGACTAAGCCCTGCTGAGGGGCAATGTGGCGACCCGGGAGGCTGTGGGTTGGAAGCTGAGCCTGGAGGGGGCCTGCCTCGGCCGCCCTCAGCAATGTGAATGGGTCCGGTGCTTGGAGCTGAGGGGCAAGGCTGGGCATGTCCTGTCTGTGTGCAGAATCCTAACAAATGCCCCCAGTCCCAGGGGTAGGCAGGCACAGAGTGCTGTCTGCTGAGGTGGGCGTCCAGAACTGCCGCCACCTTCCCTGCCCCTCACAGGGGCAGCCCTTTCCCCTCAGTCCCCATGGGCCTCCTTGGCAGCAGGAGCTGTCCTTTTGTTGGGTGCCAGGAAAGGGCCTCCAGCCTCTACAGCTTCAAGGAATGGGAAAGGGAGGGTAGGAAGAGGGAGAAGTGTCCGAATTCCTCCCCCTGCCTCTCCTCCCTGACCCAGGGCTGGTGAGGAGTGGGGCCCCAAGGTGAGAGGGAACGGTGCTGCTTTATTTGAAATGTTTTCTTACCTCATTCCCTGCCCCAGGAAGGGACCCAGCCTCACCCTCCTGGGGTGGCCCCGTGTTCCTCCTGCCCACCCTGCCCCACTGCCCTACCGGGGCAGCCCAGGTTCCCAGCTGCTGCTTCCACCCCCTTCACCTTGACCGGCTTCAGTTCCTCTCAGCGCTCCTGCCTCCAAAGCCTGCCCTGTTTCCCTTCCTTAGCGCTTTTAAGTTATTTATTCTGTACTTGTGGTTTGGGGCTCTGAGGAAAATCCTAATCTTGTGCCTCTCCCCCTTTGCTAGGAGTTGGGTGGGAAGAGAGGGTGGCCTCTGTGCCCCGGGTTGTCAGTGGAGGGGAAGGGGTGTCATTGCCCCTCTGTGGGACTGTCATGCCAGTGTGCCCACCTGCCTGGTCTACATCCTAAAGAGATGTACCATCCCCCCTCCATGCGGGCACCACCACTCCCAGGAGCCAAGCTGGAGGACCGCGACCTGGGCTGGGAGCAGAGCTGACTGACACGGGTGGAGGTGATCCTGAGCCAAGTTCTCTGGCACTTGCTGGACATGTCCCCTACCCTCTTCCCAAGAGGAGCCATCCCACATTTGGGTAGTTAGTACCCAGGACTGGTTGGACTGATCGGGTTAGGGACCCTAGAGGGTTACCGGGAACAACAGAGATGGGGCTGCAATGCCCTGTCTGGAACTCCGCTCTCCCCCTGGGGTGGTTCTGAATGTGGCTCATGCCTGGTTGCAAATTGGTTTTTAACCCACAAATTGTGATTATTTTTTAAAAAGCCAAACAGATTTTGGCAGGAGTTAGAATAAATCCCGGGGCCTGGGTTTCTCTATTCTTGGCCCTCCGAGAGGAGGCCGGAGGGAGAGGAGGATCTCAGCAGGCCTCTAGCTGCTTCCAGATGCAGTCTGGGGAAGGGGCTGAAGGTGAAGGGAGGAAGGCTGTGGGCCACTCTCCCTTCTGAGAGGCAGCTGCAGTTCAGGCCCTAATACACTCTTTGCCCTGTGGCCTCTCCCTTTTTCCCCCTTCTGGTTGGAGGAGGGAGAAGTGGGAAGTAGTTTGGGAACTGGTTTGTCCACATAAACTTCCCCATTGTTCCTTGGCCCGCCCTCAGGGCAGAGCCCCCTGCCCAGGCTGGGTAAGAGATGGGCTTGGTCCAGCAGGGACCCTGAGGGAACAAACCCTTTTCCTTCTGGGGAGAGAGTGCCCCCCCTACCATGTAGTTGAACAGGGGCTAGGAGCTCCCCACTCCCTTCCCTCTAACAGCAGGCTGTGTGGGTTTCAATTCCCATCCTTCCCACCCCGGCTAGGTGTCGTCCACCCTGTATCCTGTGTCTGAGTGTGTGTGGGGGGGTTCTGTACTAATTTCCATGGCCGGTGGCTTTTCCTTCCATGCATCACTCCCCCCCGCATGCCCAGGGGCCACCCGCCTGGCATTACCGCATGCTGGGGTCATTGGGGGAGGGGGGTGGGGCTCACGCTGTCCTGTGGTCTTGAGATTTTTATTTTTGCATATGTAATCCATTCTGTACAGGTAGCTAACTTTGTAAACGCTGTGTATTCCCTCTGCCCCCATGGCTGCTGGTGTAAATAAACTGCATCTCCCGTTGGTAGCCCTGGCCTACCTATCGTCATTACCATGTTGCTGGGGGCAGCACAAAGCCATTCTCCGTCACAGGAAGAGGTTCCGGGACCACAAAATGGAACTTTATTCAGTCACAGACACTGACCCTCCAATAGCCCCAGAAGCAAGAACCTAGGGCCCAGAGATCCATACCCAGTCCTTGGAGGACGCTGGCCAAGGGCCAGTGCTGTCTCTTGCTTACAGCCTGAGGCCTACGGGAGCAGCAGCTGTGGCCTGGCCGCTCCCAATGCTGGGGGCTTGGCTTGGTGCCCCATCCCCTTCCTGACTGCGCTCTATGAAGGACTTTTAAAAAAATAAAATAAAATGCAAGCAAAGTGCTTTGAAAGAAGGGAGGACACCCTATTCCTGCTAAGGGGTAGTGGGAGAAGGTGAAGGCGGCTAGGTGCCCGTAAGAGAAGGCTGGCACAATCTTCATTCCCGCTGGTGTGATTACAGTCTCAGAAGATGAGTATTTGGCTGAGAAATGGAAGGATACTCCAGGCTCCCTACAGAGTTGTGCTGGGGCCATGCTGAGCTGCCCTGGCAGGCAGCCTTGGGTGCTGGGGGCAGACATGCAGGACACTGGGAAGAGCCAGAACCACAGGTGGGAGGGAATCTCAGAGCCCAGGCTCCCCACTGAGCTTGGCCAGCAGCTTTGAACTCCTTCAGAGAACCCTAAAAGTGAAGGAAGATGACATCCTCATTTCTACCTGAGTTGTGCTTGCACGGGAGGGACATCTGTACTCCTGTGGATGAGAAGGGGAGGCCTCGTACCTGCCTCCTGTGTCCTATGGAGATTTCCATCACATCCTTTCCACCCCTCCCTCCCAGGCCCTTGGGCCCAGCTCTGGCCAGGAAAAGGGGGGAGGCCATAAAGGAGGAAGACCATGCCTTTCATTTTCTTCCTATGTCCTTATCGTCCATACATCCCAAATACTAGGAAGCTGAAGAAGACAGTGACTCCCACCAGGGAGACAGTGGCAGGTGCTGTGAAGAATTGGCGGTAATTGATTCGGAAGTACCAGACCACACCCAACAGCACCACAAAGACAGGCACCATGAGGCTGCCCACATTGACACCAAGGCTGGGTGGCTCAGTGGCCGAGGGGGCCAAGGAGGCTGAGGAGCCTGGAACAGCTGACCCTGGGGGTGAGCGGTGGCAGTGAATCACACAGTTGTCGGTAATGTTCAGAGAACGCAGTGTGCGGGCTGGGTCCTGTAGCAGGCGGCCCTGGTAGATCAGTTTCATCTGGCTTTCTTGTCCAGGGAAGTATTTGCTGTAAGGATGAAAGACACAGAAGGAAAGATAGAGGGTGAGGAATGAGAAGGCAAACAGGCCTGGACCAACAAAGCAAGGGAGTGGGGAAAAACTGGAGGGTGGATTTTTTTTCCCTCATCTTTATCCTTTTTTTTTTTTTTTTTTTTGAGACGGAGTCTCACTCTGTTGCCAGGCTGGAGTGCAGTGGCGCGATCTCGGCTCACTGCAACCTCTGCCTCCTGGGGTCAAGCAATTCTCCTGCCTCAGCCTCCCGAGTAGCTGGGACTACAGGAGTGCGCCACCACGCCCAGCTAATTTTTGTATTTTTTTTTTTTTTTTTAGTAGAGACAGGGTTTCACTATGTTGGCCAGGATGGTCTTAATCTCTTGACCTTGTGATCTGCCCGCCTCGGCCTCCCAAAGTGCTGGGATTACAGGCGTGAGCCACCGTGACAGGCCCCCCTCATCTTTATCCTTAACTAATGAGGGGTGTATTTGTTTGTTTTGTTTTTTTAGCTGGAGTCTCACTCTGTCGCCCAGGCTAGAGTGCAGTGGCGCAATCTCGGCTCACTGCAACCTCCGCCTCCTGGGTTCAAGCAATTCTCCTGCCTCAGCCTCCTGAGTAGCTGGGATTGCAGGCGTGCGCCACCCCGCCCAGCTAATTTTTGTATGTTTAGTAGAGATGGGGTTTCACCATGTTGGTCAGGCTGGTCTCGAACTCCTAACCTCGTGATGCACCCGCCTCGGCCTCCCAAAGTGCCAGGAATCACTGCACCCGGCCTGAAGAGTGTATTTCTAAGAAAGTATCTACCTGCCCTTGGTAGGGGCTGGATCTTACACTTTGCTGCAGCTCTTATGTCTGCACCAGCCTCCTTAGAGGCAACCAAGGGCTGGGGGATGGCACAAGCAGCTTCCCACTTCCCAGGCCACTCACCTCTTCAGGGCACCCACGGTATCCTCTGGCCTAGCCACAACCAGCTCCTCGGTATCATTGAGGAATTTGAGCCGCACAGTGATGAGGCCAGGGCTGGGAGGGAGGCAGGTGCTATCCTCAGATCTCAGGGGGGCCTCTGGACTGCTGCTGCCTGCACCTGCTTGTCTTTTGGGCAGGCCTTGGATGTCAAGGAGATGCTCAAGGCTGGGCTCAATACCACCCCCAGCTCCAGCTTCCCCTGTGGAGTCTCCCCCACCTTCACCAGCCTCTTCAGCCTTCTCATCATTACCCTCTGATGGATGGGGGAGTTCAGTTGGCTCAGGGTTGCCTTGACCTGCCACCACGTGGTCCACATGCCCCAGGTGGAGGACGGATGTGTCGCCTGCTGACACAATAGCGCCCAGGAGCTGGTTGCTACCGCTGTCTGCTACGTAGGTAGAGAGCCAAGCTAGGACCAAGGCTAGAATCAGCACCACCACACCTGCCACCACCATCACCTCATTACCCACACCCTCAATGAGGGTGACATCCGAGAACTCCATGGCCTGGCTGCTGGCAGGGTCCACGCTGCAGGAACAAAGGGGGACAGCATCAGCAGAGCCTGAGGGGTTGCAACCAGGTCTCTAGTTTGTTTAGGTTCTAACTGACCCAGCCCTGAAAAAAAAAAAGGAGTTCAGTGTTGTGTAGAATGGGGCACAAACCTTCCTAATTCTGGCACCGCAACCTAAAGCTAAAGACCTACCCTACCCTTTGCCTCTATTGTGAAACTCTTGCTTTCACGTTCTGTGACCTTCCTCTCTCACACTCCAACTTCCCAATGAGTGTGGATCAGCAGGAAAAGCCCACAGCCTTGCTGCTGCTCCTGCTACTGTTGTTTTTTTGGTGAATAAGGAAAAACCTTTGCTGAGGCCTGAGTTTCTCTAGGATTTCTATCGCTTGGTCAAGCAAATATGCCTCCTAAGCAGCCTCCAAAGTGGCTTCAGAGAGACCCAAAAGCCTGGAATATTTTACTGCGGGGCCCCCTTGGAGGCACTGTTTAGCCATCCCTGCCAGATTGTCTCATTTGAGCCTATTTCATTCCTGGTCACAGACCCAGGCTGCCGGATGTCAAGAGCCAAAGAAAACTGACCTACCATCAAAAGCAGAGTCAGACAAGCCTCAAACGATAACTCTGTAGGGGCCGCGAGCAGACACTATGCAGCAGACATTATGTGCCGCCTCTGAAACTTCTAGCAAGCCCTGGGGAGCAACGTGGGACAGACACCAGAAGCACCACCTTCCTGGGTCACCATGGGCCCACTCCTGCAATGACCACTCCCCAAGTGGAAGTGATTTGAAAAATATTCCATAACAGCTCTCACAATCCATATCTCAGTCTCTCTTCTTTCACTGTGAAGGTTCTACTGCTGCAGTTTCTTAGAAAGGCAGGAAGGGTCCCTGCTTGCTCCTTGGAGTACCTACTATTTCCCTTGGAGAATCTGCTGCTTTCACAGCTGTCCCTGGGCAAATCCAGTCTGGTGATTATCATTATGACTATTCTCACAGCACCTATAAAACTTCATTATACTTATCTACCTGTCCATCTTTCTATTAGACTCCTGGTAGACAAGGATCATATGTATTTCCCTTGGTACTGAAGTGTCCAATATAATGCCCCAGTAGTTGCTCAAAGAATTATCTATGGATCACATCAACATCCTTATTTAATATACCGGCCCTGGAGTTAGAAAAACAACTAATTATAACCCCAGTCTTGCGTCTTACTAGCTATAACACCTCAGACAACTTTCTCAGAGCCTCAGCTTTCTCATCAGTAAAATGGGGTTAAAAACAGTACCTACCTCATGAGGTTGTTTTGAAGATGACGTGAAATCATCGAAGCAAAATACTTGGCACAGTGCCTGGCACACTGCAAATTGCAATTGCTTAATAATGATAGCAATTATTTATCACACCCACAACTAACCCCTGATGGTAAGAAGGTTAATGTCATTAACCATGATTTACAGAAAAAGAAACTGCGGCGAAGAAAGACGAAAACGATTGGCACAGACACAGGGAACTCTCGTGGGGAGGGGCCCGGGAGGACCCCAGGTGTCCGGCCTCAGAGGTCTTTGCTCTGTCCCTCAGCCTGTGATCTACCCTGTCCGTACCGTGACCGCACGGTGAGGAGGGGTCCCGCACCCTTTTTCTGAGGCGAAGGTTCCGCGTTTGGATGGTCCTATTCCCGCGGCGTTGGACTGGGGTCCATGGGCCCACCCGAACCGAAGGGCTGCCTGGCCCCAGCCTCCGTGATAAGCCCAGCTGTCCCGGCCAGTGAGGAGTAGGGTCGGCTAAGGGGGTCACAAACCGTCCACACCCCTCAAACTTCGGGGCGGGGCTGGGGAACTGGGGGCGGGGCTTGAGGACGCGGGGAGTCCTGGGAAATTAAAGGGGGATTGGACCGGCACTGTGCCTGGATGGGGAAGTCCTCACCTGAAAAGGCCAGAGTAAATGTTTTGACCTCGCCAGGACGGCCCCTGGACTCGTCTTTCCGTAGGGGTCGGGAAAAGGGCTGGCAATCTGCGATACTGTTCAGGGTCCGGTCTCTTCCGGATTCTCCCGGAAGCTGTTATACCAGGGACAGGAAGTCCCGCCTCCGCGCCGAGCACCGATGACGCAAAGCTACGTAGACGGGCTGACGTAAAAGGTATTCTTTAAATAAAAGGGACAGGTTTCTCAGCGGAAGGAGGGGCGGAGTCATCGTTGGCGGGACTGCGGCCCTCCCAGAGCGGGGCCACGCCTGGTGGGCGGGGCCTTAGGCAATCCAGGATGAGAGGCGGGGCCGGGGGGAGGAGTTAGCGGGGAGGTACTTGGGAAAGGGGCGTGGCTTCGCGACTGTGTAAGGATACCCGGGCTGGCGCCGCTGGGCAGAGCCGGTGCGACGTTTCCCTTTCCAACCTTGTTCTTCCGGCCTTGCTGTCTGCCTCCTGGGCTGATTGGATTCGTTACTGCTTTGCAACGCGCACCTAACTCCAGGTTAGCGGGGATTAGTAAGAACTCAGCTCTGCCAATCGGGAAGACAGATAAGGAGACGAGTTAGTCAGCATCCAGTGCTTGAAGAGTGCGGTCCCAGGTAGGGTGGGACCCGGAGAAAGAAGGCGGGAAAGCATTTCAAAGAAGGCACAGATTCAGCACAGGCTTAGGACACAAAAAAGGGGAAAAGTCCAGCTTTAAGAACTTATCAAGATTTTTGCAATTAAAATTTTTTCTTTTTTTTTTTTTTGAGATGGAGTTCCGCTCTTGTTGCCCAGGCTGGAGTGCAATGGCGCGATCTCCGTTCACTGCAACCTCCGTCCCCCGGGTTCAAGCGATTCTCCTTCCTCAGCCTTCCAAGTAGCTGGGATTACAGGCATGCGCCACCACACCCCGCTAATTTTGTATTTTAGTAGAGACAGGGTTTCTCCATGTTGGTCAGGCTGGTCTCGAACTCCCGACCTCAGGTGATCCGCCCCCGTCTCGGCCTCCCAAAGTGCTGGCATTACAGGCGTGAGCCACCGCGCTCGGCCGCAATTAAAATTTTTTCTAAAAACTTACTGTGGCCGGGCGGGGTGGCTTACTCTTGTAATCCCACCGCTTTGGGAGACAGAGGTGGGAGGATCGCTTGAGCCCAGGAGTTCTAGGCTGCAGTGAGCTATGATCTGAGCCACTGCATTCCACCCGACAGCGAGGCCTTGTCTCCAAAAAAAAAAAAAAAAGCGCTGGAGTTTGGGGTTTTGGAGAACTACTGATTAAAGGATAAATAATGCAGACAGGGGCAAACATAGGCAAAAAGCTCGGTGGCTTGCACCAACTGAACACTGGCAGAAGTAGCACTTAGATCAAGAAATAGATAATTAGGCCTGGCGCGGTGGCTCACGCCTGTAATCCCAGCACTTTAGGAGGCCAAGGCAGGTGGATCACAAGGTCAGGAGTTCAAGACCAGCCTGGGTAACACGGTGAAATCCCGTCTCTACTAAAAATACAAAAATTAGCCAGGCGTGGTGGCGCATGCCTGTAATCCTAGCTACTCAGAAGGCTGAGGCAGGAGAATGGCTTGAACCTGGGAGGCGGAGGTTGCAGTGAGCTGAGATGGAGCCACTGCACTCCAGCTGGGGTGACAGAGCGAGACTCCATTGTGGGGAAAAGCAAGAGAGATCAGATTGTTATTATGTCTGTGTAGAAAGAAGTAGACATAAGAGACTCCATTTTGTTCTGTACTAAGAAAAATTCTTCTGCCTTGAGATGCTGTTAATCTGTGACCTTACCCCCAACCCCGTGCTCTCTGAAACATGTGCTGTGTCAAACTCAGGGTTAAATGGATTAAGGGTTGTGCAAGATGTGCTTTGTTAAACAAATGCTTGAAGGCAGCATGCTCCTTAAGAGTCATCGCCACTCCCTAATCTCAAGTACCCAGGGACAAAAACTGCGGAAGGCCAGAGGGACCTCTGCCTAGGAAAGCCAGGTATTGTCCAAGGTTTCTCCCCATGTGATAGTCTGAAATATGGCCTCGTGGGAAGGGAAAGACCTGACCGTCCCCCAGCCCGACACCCGTAAAGGGTCTGCTGAGGAGGATTAGTATAAGAGGAAGGCATGCCTCTTGCAGTTGAGACAAGAGGAAGGCATCTGTCTCCTGCCCGTCCCTGGGCAATGGAATGTCTCGGTATAAAACCTGATTGTACGTTCCATCTACTGAGATAGGGAAAAAACCGCCTTAGGGCTGGAGGTGAGACATGCGGGCAGCAATACTGCTTAACAAAGCATTGAGATGTTTATGTCTATGCATATCTAAAGCACAGCACTTGATTCTTTACCTTGTCTATGATGCAAAGACCTTTGTTCACGTGTTTGTCTGCTGACCCTCTCCCCACTATTGTCTTGTGACCATGACACATCCCCCTCTCTGAGAAACACCGACAAATAATCAATAAATACTAAGGGAACTCAGAAGCCAGGGGGATCCTCCATATGCTGAACGCCAGTCCCCTGGGTCCCCTTATTTCTTTCTCTATACTTTGTCTCTGTGTCTTTTTCTTTTCCAAGTCTCTCGTTCCACCTAACGAGAAACACCCACAGGTTTGGAGGGGCGACCCACCCCTTCACTCCATCTCAGAAAAAAAAAAAAAAAAAGAAAGAAAGAAAGAAATAATTACCCCAGAATCTCCCCCTTCATGTCTTCTTCTAGCCATTAACCTCCAAAGAGTAGTCACTGTTCTGACGTCTGTCACCATACATTAGTTTTTCCTGTTTTTGTACTTGCTATAAATGGAATCCAACTGTGTATTCTCTTCAGTGTCTAGCTTCTTTTTTGTAAGTCCTTTCATTGTGGTAAAATAAACATAGCTAGGCACGGTGGCATGCATCTGTAGTCCCAGCTACTCTGAAGGCTGACTCAGCAGTGTCACTTGAGCCCAGGAGTTAAAGGCCAGCCTGGGCAACACAGGGAGACTTCTATCTCTAAAGATAAATATATACATATACGTAACATAAAATTTACCATTTTAACTATTTTTAAGTTTGCAATTCAGTGGCATTAAGTACATTCACAAAGCCGGGCACAGTGGCTCATACTTGTAATCCCAGCACTTTGGGAGGCTGAGGCAGGAGAATCCCTTGAGCCAGGAGTTCAAGACCAGCCTGGGCAATATGGTGAGACCCCTGTCTCTAAAAAAAAATTAATTAGCTGGGCATGGTGGCGTGTGCCTGTAGTGACAGCTACTCAGGAGGCTGAAGTGGGATGATTGGCCCTAGGAGGTTAAGGCTGCAGTGAGGCTGAGGTGGGAGGATTGCTTGACCCTAGGGTCAAGACTGCAGAGAGCTGTCATCGCGCCACTATGCTCCAACCTGGGAGACAGAGTGAGACTCCGTCTCAAAATAAAAAAAAAAAGTAAAGGAAAATAATTGTCTTCAGCTGAGCATGGTGGCTCTAGACTGTAATTCCAGCACTTTGGGAGGCTGAGGTGGGAGGATCACTTGAGCCCAGGAGTTTGAAACCAGCATGGACAACATTGCGAGACCCTGTCTCTACAAAAAATTTAAACATTAGCCAGGACTGGTGGTGTGTGCCTGTAGTCCCAGGTACTTGGGAGGCTGAGGTGGGAGAATCATTGGAGCCTAGGAGGTCAAGGCTACAGTGAGCTGTGATTGCGTCACTGCACTCCAGCCTGGCATACAGAAAGACCCGGTTTCAATCAATCAATAAAAACCACTCTGGGAGATCTTCCCAAGGCAGTACACATGCTGGTCACTTGGAATCCCTCCCTAGTTCTTTCCTGCCATGGGTAATATGGATTTGTCTAACCACTCCAACATGAGTTGTTGCAAGCAACGCTGAGAGGAATATTCCTGTATGTAGCCTGCCTTTTGTGTAACTGGGAACAGTGTTTAAGGAAGTGGCCAAATTGCCCCCAAAGAGGCGATTTGGCCACCAACAGGATTTGCACACCTGGCCTTGTATCCTGATTTTTTTTTTTTTTTTTTTTTGGAGACAGAGTTTTGCCCTGTCACCCAGGCTGGAGTGCAGTGGGAGATCTCAGCTCACTGCAACTTCTGCCTCCCAGGTTCAAGCGATTCTCCTGCCTCAACCTACTGAATAGCTGGGACTATATGTGTGCACCACCACACCTGGCTAATTTTTGTATTTTTAGTAGGGACAGGGTTTCACCATGTTGGCCAGGCTGGTCTCGAACTCGTGGCCTCAGGTGATCTGCCCACCTCAGCCTCCGAAAGTGCTGGGATTATAGGCGTGAGCTACCGCACCTGTCCTACTTTTTGTATTTTTAGTAGAGAAAGGGTTTCACAATGTCAGCCAGGCTGGTCTTGAACTCCTGACCTCGGGCGATCCACCCGCCTCGGCCTCCCCAAGTGCTGGGATTACAGGCGTGAGCCACTACACTCAGGTATTTTTCTTTTTTAATGGTATCTTTTGTAGTTGTAAATATATCAGAAAAGGCTGAGCTGGCTGTGGTCGGCCTGCTGTAAAGGGGTAGAAAGTTCAGCATTGCCCCTGAGAGTGAGGCTCCCAGCCTCCCTCTCTAGGGAGGAGTTCCTTTTCTTCTGTCAGGCCTTTTGGCTCTGTAAAACTAAAGCACAAATTTCATCCAGAAAGGGGGTGTTGCATTCTGCATAACAAGGTAAAAAAAACTCTGTGTTGATGAAATGGAATCCCACAGATACAACTCTCCTGGAGGAGGGAAGGTTGGGCAGCTGCAGCAGGAGGCAGACCCGAGGACTTTGGATCCCTATCTCCACTGTGTAATTGCAACTGGTATTGCGACTGGAGACCCTAGGATCCCTCAGCAAAAAGACTGCTGACTCAGGAGAAGACTGCTGGGAGCCCCTCCCCAGTTCCCTCCTGTGATAGGTATTATAGGTTCTGGGTCTATGAGAGGCTTTGTGTTTCTGTTATTTTTATTTATAATTTTATTTATTTATTTATTTTTTTGAGACGGGGTCTCACTCTGTCGCCCAGGCTGGAGTGCAGTGGCACAATCTCAGCTTGCTGTGACCTCAGCTCTCTGCGACCTCTGCTTCCTGGACTCAAGTGATCCTCCCACCTCAGCCTCCTGAGTAGCTGGGACCACCATATGCACCAGCACGCCTGGCTATTTTGTGTTTTCTTTTTTTTTAATTTCTAGAGACAGGATCTTGTTATATTGCCCAGGCTGGTCTCAAACTCTAGGACTTAAGTGATCTGCCCCCCTTGGCCTCCCAAAGTGCTGGGATTACAGCCATGAGCCACCGTGCCTGGCCTTTTTTTTTTTTTTTTCCCCAGCCTCAGCAACATAGTGAGACCCGTTGTGGTGCATGCCTGTAGTACCAGCTACTTGGGAGGCTGAGTTGGGAGTATTGCTTGAGTGTGGAAGGTTGAGGCTGCTATGAGCGGTGATCGTGCCACCACACTCCAACCTAGGCAACAGAGAGAGCCCCTATCGCAAAAAAAAAAAAAAAAAAAAATTGTTTTAGGGATAGTGTCTCACTCTTGCCCAGACTGGTCTCAAACTCCTGGGGTCCGGTGATCCTCCTGCCTCAGCCTCCCTTGTAGGTGGGACTACACAGCACCTGGCCCTTGTGTTGTTCTTGTAACAGTTGCTCAATGCAGAAAACTTGGAAACCACAGAAGAGCACCAGGGGGTGGGGAATGAACATGGAATGATGGGGACCTCTGTCACATTTAAGCCAAACAACATCCATACTTTCGTTCCATGGACTAATCATTTATTTGCACTCATAAAAACTGGCTTGCTTTGAAAAGCTTCCTCTAAAAGCTGTATTGTAGTACTTTTGACTCTGGGACAAGAGGAAGAAGTTGGGGGATTCGGGCAGTTGGTGGCTGGGCCTTCAGAGACCGTATGTGGTGACCACTGTTTAAGATACCATTCATCACTTGGGAACGGAGGGAGCACATAGATGGACCCCAGGCTCATGGATGTTCCTCCTTCCGCAATCATTTACCAAAATATCTGTTCAAGGAATATAGTTCCAGTCTCAGCCTAGTCGAGATAGCCACAGGCACTTAAATAAGTACCAAGGAAGGCTCTGCAGAGACGGTGCTATTGGAACTGAGTCCTGAGGGCCAGATCAGCCTTGACCAGGCCAAAAAATGTGGAAGAGTATTCCAAGCAGTAGGAATAACGCATGCAAACACCTGAAAGCAGAGGAGCAGGTCACATCCAGCAACTGGTGACTTGTTTACTAAGGCTGGAGATGAACCTTGGAAGGAAGAAGGGAAGTCAGGAGGCCAGATAATTTGGCAGAGGCTAGAGGCTCTGTTCCACTGAGTTGTTTTTTTGTTTGTTTTGTTTTGTTTTTTGAGACAGAGTTTTGCTCTTGTCACCCAGGCTGGAATGCAATAGCGTGGTCTTGGCTCACTGCAGCCTCTGCCTCCCGGGTTCAAGCAATTCTCCTGCCTCAGCCTCCTAAGTAGCTGGGACTACAGGCATGCGCCACCACGCCTGGCTAATTTTTTTTTTTTTTTTTTTAAGATGGAGTCCCGCTCTGTTGCCCAGGCTGGAGTACAGTGGCGTGATCTTGGCTCACTGCAACCTCCACCTCCCGGGTTCAAGTGATTCTCCTGCCTCAACCTCCTGAGTAGCTGAGATTACAGGCATCCGCCACCATGCCCGACTAATTTTTGTGTTTTTAGTAGAGACAGGGTTTCACTATGTTGGCCAGGCTGGTCTCAAACTCCTGACCTCATGATCCGCCCACCTTGGCCTCCCAAAGTGCTGGGATTACAGGCATGGACCACTGCGCCTGGCCTAATTTTTTGTAGTTTTAGTACAGACAGGGTTTTACCATGTTGGTCAGGTTGGTCTCGAACTCCTGACCTCAGGTGATCCTCCCGCCTCAGTCTCCCAAAGTGCTGGGATTACAGGTGTGAGCCACCGCACCCGGCTTGTTTTACTGAGTTTTGATTTTAGTGTGAGAGGAGCCACTGGAGGGCATGATCAGAGTTTGACTCCCAAACACCATTCCAGCACCAATTCAGGGCATGGGTCTCAAGACCTCCCTTGGAGTGACAAAGGCAGGGCAGGCAAGCCAGTGCACTCAGAGACAGAGTTTGTCCCTCTTTAGGAGGCTGAACAGGTATAAGGGTGGCAGGAGAGGGAGGTGGTGGGCCACTAGAATCACTGGTTCTTGGCATGGGACCTGGATGGATAGAGGGGCCATCCACTTAAACACAGGAGGAGGAGGGAGGTGAAGGCCGAGTCTGGGAACAGGCCGAGTCTGCAGTCCTTCCTGTTGGAGAGAGGGTCTGAAGCTCAGGTCCGGCTAGAGGTCAGCAGGTGTCTCAAGAAGCCCATGGAGGAGTGAGGTGGACCAGGACAGCACGTGGAGTACAGAAAAGAGGGGCAGGCAGCCGGGCGCAGTGGCTCATGCCTGTAATCCCAACACTTTGGGAGGCCGAGGCGGGTGGACCACCTGAGGTCAGTGCAAGACCAGCCTGGGCCAACATGGTGAGACCCTGTCTCTATTAAAAATCCAAAATCAGCCAGGTGTGGTGACTCATGCCTGTAGTCCCAGCTACTCGGAAGTTTGGGACCCAAGAATCGCTTGAACCTAGGTGGTGGAGGTTGCAGTGAGCCGAGATAGCGCCACTGCACTCCAGCCTGGGCAACAGAGTGAGACTAGGTCTCGAAAAGAAAAGAAAAGAGGGCCAGGAACTGGTCCTCCGGGGTTGGAGGCGGGGACAGGTGGGAGAGGCAGAACACACCATGGGACAGCCTGACATGGGGCTCACTGGATGCACCCCTCCACACGCAGCAGCAGGTAGTCCCTGAGGAGCGGGGGCAGTGGCAGCCGGGTGGCACCCTGCCGGCAGCGGCTTCCCAACCGAGCGCGCACAGCTAGTCGGGCCAGGTGCTGCAGCCGCCTTGGCTGGTTCACCATGCACAGGGCTGAGCTGTAGAAGGCTTCGTGCTCCTAGGCCAGGAGTGAAAGAGGGTCAGATGACCCTTGCCCTACCATCTGGGGACAACCCAGCGGTGGGGGTCCTGAGATTTTGCAGCATGCACCTACCTGGGTGTTTCATGTGTCTCAAAGGACTCAGATTCAGAACCATAGAGGCCCTGCAGTGATAATGGGGGCTGGGGCTCCACGGAAGGGTCTCCACTATGTACCCACTCCCACCCCAGAGAGCCTAGCACAGTGCCCACCAAGTTAGAGATGCCAGATAAATGTCTGTGCTGATGCAAGTGAGGGAGGCAGGAGAGGTGTGTGGAGTTAGGGGTCAGCCTGGGGTACCGGGGGAGGGCGTACCCTGAAACCCAGGGGTGCCACTCTACCCATCCTTTCTACCCAGGGGCCCTCCTGCTGCTCTCTCCATGAGGCTGGTCCTGAAGGAATAGGACTGTGGCTCGTCCCTCCTCCCCATCTCGGCCCTGAGGCAGACATACCTTCCACAGCTCTGGGAGCACCGCCTCCACCCAGGTCTCACAGGATGGGACACAAGGATAGGCATTAAGCAGGACTTCCAGGGCCCGAGGGAAGTTGGCGCAGTGTTTCAGCATCTAGGGGTCAAAAGAGGGTCTTGGGCACATGCCTCCCCCACCCGAGGGCAGACCCAAGTCTTGCCTAATCCACATGGCCAATCCTAGCCTAATCTGGGGGGCTAAGGTCTGAGCCTGTCTTCCCTTTTCCGTGCCTCTGTCTACCCCACCCTCAAGTGTGCTCCAACCTTTTGGCCCCAGTTTTCCTCTGGGGCTCTTCCCTCCCTTGGACTCTCTCTCCCAGAATCCTCTCTCCTCCTCCCAAGCTGGGGACAGCCCCCTGGCCGCTGAGGGCAGGCTTTCAGTCTCTTGGACCCTCTCTCTTCCCCAGAAGCGAAGCAGTTCCAGCCGCGAGCTCCCCCACACAGGAGCCTCCTATGTCAGGGCCTCCCAGCGCACCTCAGGGCGCACTGGCTGGGCCCCGTAGTCCAGCAGTGCGGCGAAGAGGACCTCGGGCTCCCAGTTGGGGGCGTCCTGGACGGCCTGCAGCGCACAATCCATGGGCGTGTGGCCCGCCCCATTGGGGACCTCAGCGCGGGCCCCGTGGCGCAGCAGCAGCTCGGCCAGGCCCCCGCAGCCGTTGGCACAAGCGTTGTGCAGCGGCGTGTGGCGCTTGCGCCCGGCCGCCCGGGCATCAGCTCCAGCCTCCAGAAGCCGGCGCGCCGCAGCCTGGTGCCGCCTGCAGCTACCTGGGCCCTCGGCCCCAGCGCACGCCGCGTTCAGCGCAGTCTCGCCCTGGCTGGTGCGCAGGCCCACGTGGGCGCCATGCTCCAGGTACAGAGCCACATGTTGCTCCAGGCCGCGCGCCGCCGCCACGTGCAGGGGCGTCTCCTGGCTCTCGCCTGCTGCCAGGTTCACCGTCGCTCCCGCTTCCAGCAGCAACTTGGCGCACCTGGGGACAAGAGGGCGAGGTCCCGAGGAAAATCCTGAAGGCCTGGGACCCCTTCAGCTTGCTGTGACTCTCCCTTCCCTTTCCACCCCTCTCACCTTGAGGTCCTACCTGGTGTCCTCCATGAGAGTCAACACAAGCCCCGCTACAGACAACAGAACTGGAAGGTCCTGAGAGCTACCAGAAGCATCTTCAGTTTTCATATGAAAAACTTAAGCCCAGGAGTGATTTGTGCAGCCAAGGACACACAGCAAGTTAGTGGCTGCACCAGAAATAGTACTCACTGCCTCAGACAGTCCCTCCCACAGTCTACTCTGTCTCCACCCCAAGGTCTGGTTCTGAATCATTCAGTCGTCAGTTGTCTCCTAACTTTTTTTTTTTTTTTTTTTTGGAGACAGGGTCTCTCTCTGTGGCCTAGGCTGAAGTGCAGTGGTGTGATTACAGCTCATGTAGCCTGGACCTCCCAAGCTCAAGCAATCCTCCTGCCTCTGCCTCCCGAGTAGCTGGGACCACAGGTGGGCAGCACCACACCTGGCTAATTTTTTAAATTATTTTTTATAGAGACAGGGTCTTACCATTTGCCCCAGCTGGTTTCAAACTCATGACCTCAAGCAAGCCTCCTGCCTTGGCCTCCCAAAGTGCGGGGATTACAGGTGTGAGCCACCACACCGGGCCTTATCTCCTAACATTTTGATAGCACAAAATTTTGAAAACCCACTTCTGTGTATGTTATGAAGCACAGAAAATTAAAAAGTATGCACCAAAAAAATAAACACAAGTTATAATATTTTCTTTCTGCCCCCACACTTAAAAGACCACTCTTCTAAACCAGGCCACAATCATTCAAGCAAAGGCAGGCACTTGGGGCCATCCTCTTCCACTTTCCCCTAGGGAAAACAAACAAAACCAAAGGAAAAACAACAACAAAAACAAAAACAGGTTTTAGAGAGTGCATGTTCCCCAGTTCCAGGGAAAATTATAGGCCAGAACACTGTTGTGGCAAACATGCATCCTTACATACTACAGGGTAAACCAAACATGCAACAAACTAAATTAATAATGATGAAACCAAACTAACAGTAACTTATAATTAAAAAGCCAGAACGGCAGCTGCTGGAAACTCAGGAGCAGATCCACCATCCTCGATGAAACTCTGATAACCAAATACCCTTTCCCAAAATGGCCAATATTCTTGCTCACATACTCCAGGCAGGTGCTTTGCTCTGTAGCCAAGATGGGAGTAGCAGCCAGTCTTCCATAAGCTACTGAATTATCTCCTTGGTAAATTCTAATCCTTGGTAAATTTCCAAATACTAATTTTTTTTTTTTAAGACTGAGTCTCATTCTGTTGCCCAGGCTGGAGCGCAGTGGTGCGATCTCTGCTCACTGCAAGTTCCGCCTCCCTGGTTCCCGCCATTCTCCTGCCTCAGCCTCCCAAGTAGCTGGGACTACAGGCGCCCATCACCACACCCGGCTAATTTTTTTGTATTTTTTTAGTAGAGACGGGGTTTCACCGTGTTAGCCAGGATGGTCTCGATCTCCTGACCTCGTGATCCACCCACCTCGGCCTCCCAAAGTGCTGGGATTACAGGCGTGAGCCACCATGCCCGGTCTTTTTTTTTTTTTTTTTTTTTTTGAGGCAGAGTCTTGCTCTGTCGCCCAGGCTGGAGTGCAGTGGCTCCATCTTGGCTCACTGCAGTCTCTGCCTCCTGGGTTCAAGCAATTCTTCTGCCTCAGCCTTCTGAGTAGTTGGGACTACAGGTGTGCGCTGCCATGCCTGGCTAATTTTTGTATTTTTAGTAGAGACAGGGTTTCACCATGTTGGCCAAGATGGTCTTGATCTCCTGACCTCGTGATCCGTCTGCCTTGGCCTCCCAAAGTGCTGGGATTACAGGTGTTAGTCACCACGCCCGGCTTCCAAATACTAAATTTAACTAACACTCCAAAGCTCGCTCAGTAGGGTTCCAGTAAGTGGGCATTCTCATCTTACTTAGAAAGATGAAGTCTGTTGGAAGGCACACCACATGCCTGTAAGAACCCAAGAAAGGGCTGGCAAATGTGGACCACTTCTTGGACTTCATCTAGATCTAGCGGGGAGAGGTCCCCAGCTTGTGGGCAGTGGAGAGTCTTCCAGGAGCCCTTGAATCCTTACCTGCCACCCTGTCTGTTGACCTGATTGTGAAAGGGCAAATACCCTCATGCAGGAACTCCAAGAAACTGCCAACCTTAAAAAAAGTGGGAGGGTTGGTGTATTGGTTCATGCCTATAATCCCAACACTTTGGGAGGCTGGGGCAGGAGGATTGCCTGAGCTCAGGAGTCGGAGACCAGCCTGGGCCACATAGAGAGACTATGTCTCTACTAAAAATAATACTTTTTAAAAAATAGCCAGGTGGGCCGGGCACGGTGGCTCACACCTGTAATCCCAGCACTTTGGGAGGCCGAGGCGGGTGGATCACGAGGTCAGGAGATCAAGACCATCCTGGCTAATACAGTGAAACCCCGTCTCTACTAAAAAATACAGAAAAAAAAAATTAGCCAGGCATGTTGGCAGGAGCCTGTAGTCCCAGTTACTCAGGAGGCTGAGGCAGGAGAATGGCAGGAACCCGGGAGGCGGAGCTTGTAGTGAGCCGAGATGTGCCACTGCACTCCAGCCTGGGAGACAGAGCGAGACTCCGTCTCAAAAAAAAAAAAAAAAAAAAAAATAGCCAGGTGTGGTAGCACTGGCCTGTAATTCCGGCTACCCTGGAAGCTGAGGCAGGAGGATCACTTGAGCCCAGGAGATTGAGGCTGCAAGTGAGTCATGATTGTGCCACTGCACTCCAGCCTGGGCAACAGAGTGAGACCCTGTCTCCAAAAAAAAAAATCTAGTCCTGTGTTTCCTAACATCGGTGTGAGGCACCCCCATACCTCTCCTCCCACTTTTTTTTTTTTAAGACAGTGTCCTGCCCTGTTGTCCAGGCTGGAGTACAGTGGCAGCATGATCATAGCTCACTGCAGCCTAGACCTCTTGGGCTCAAGTGCTTTTCCTGAGTAGCTGGGACTACAATGCACGCCACCATGCCCGGCTAATTTTATTTTTTGTAGAGACAGGGTCTCACTATGTTTCCCAGTCTGGTCTTGAACTTCTGGGGCTCAAAAGATCATCCTGCCTCAGCCTCCCAAGTAGCTAGGACTAGAGGCTCATGCCACCATGCCTGGCTAGTTTTTATTTTTTATTTTTAGTAGAGACAAAAACCTCACTTATGTTGCCCAAACTACTCTCAAACTCCTGGACTCAAGCAATCCTCCTGCCTCTGCCTCCAAAAATGTTGGGATTACAGGTGTGAGCCACTGCACCTGGCCCATAGATCTTTCTTTTTTTTGAGATGGAGTCTCAACTGTTGCAGGGGCTGGTGTGCAGTGGCACAATCTCGGCTCACTGCAACCTCTGCATTCCGGGTTCAAGCGATTCTCCTGCCTCAGCTTCCCGAGTAGCTGGGATTACAGGCGCCAGCCACCACGCCCAGCCTGGCTAATTTTTTGTATTTTTAATAGAGACGGGGTTTCACTGTGTTGGCCAGGCTGGTCTTGAACTCCTGACCTCGTGATCCACCCGCCTCGGCCTCCCAAAGTGCTAGGATTACAGGCATGAGCCACGTTGCCCGGCTTTTTTTTTTTAAGACAGTCTCACTGGAGTGCAGTGGCAGAATCTCGGCTCACTGCAACCTCCACCTCCCAGGTTCAAGCGATTCTTGTGCCTCGACCTACTAGTAGCTGGAATTACAGGTGTGAGCCACCATACCCAGCCAGATCTTTCTTAATACCTCAAAACAACTAGGAATTTGGGCTGGGCGTGGTGGCTCATGCCTGTAATCCCAGCACTTTGGGAGGCCAAGGTGGGTGGATCACTTGAGGACAGGAGTTCAAGACCAGCCTGGCCAACATGGCAAAACCTCATCTCCACTAGAAATACAAAACCTAGCCAGGTGTGGTGGCACACACCTGTAATTCCAGCTACTCGGGAGGCTGAGGCAGGAGAATCATTTGAACCCAGGAGGCAGAGGTTGCAATGAGCTGAGACCACGCCACTGCACTATAGCCTGGGCAACAGAGCAGGACTTCGTCTCAAAAAAAAAAAAAAAAAAAAAAACCAGCTAGGTTTGGCTACAAAGGTTTTACAGGGAATTGGAGACTGCAGTTGGAACAGAGTTTTCCCAAAAAGCAACAGGGCTTCTGCCTTCTGGGCTTAGCAGATGTGACCTTGGACAAGTTACTAAGCCTTTCTGAGATTCATTTTTCTCATCTGTAGAATGAGGTCTGTCTCCAGGTTATTGTGGAGATGTGTATATGAGGTGCTTTATGAACCACAAAGCTGCATGTGGTTGTCAGTTTCCCTCTTCTGGCCTTGTGAGCTGGAGAGACACACACACATTTCTCCCCAAACTGTCTCAGCCCCCGGGGAACCTACTGCAAAGACTCGGGGATCGTGCAGAGGTGCAAAGGAGTCGTGCCCTCCTCAGTCAGCACATTAGCCTTGGCTCCAAAGGTCAGCAGCAGCTGCACACAGTCAAGCTGGGCCCGGGCACAGGCCTCATGCAAGGCAGTGCGACCTCCGACGCGGGCATCCAGCTCAGCTCCCTGCCGGATCAGGTGTCGAGCACAGTCTGTGTAGCCTCGGGCTGTAGCGATGGCGAGGGGTGCCGTCTGCTTGGTCTTGGGGGTCAGCACCCAGAACCCTGGGGAGAGCAAATAGTTTTGGGAGGTGGTGCATAAGACAGGGCAGGGCAGGGAGTGGGGATGCTGGTTCCAGCTGACAGCTGACAGCTGACACTGGCCTTCCCTCTGCATGGTTTGCTGAGCACAAACACTGTGCCAGGCTGTACCTGTGGAAAGGGGCTTATTCAAGTCCTGAACTGGAAGAATAAATTGGAACAGCCTTTTAGAACAGCTTATCAATCTGTAACAAAACATAGTATGTGTCATAAAAAAATTAATTGCTATACAAAACCACAGGGGCCAACTAAGTAGAGTGACTCCCATTAAGGAAATCTCAGCGTCTTTGAATGGCTAATAGTGTCAAAGGCTTTTTTTGTTTACCTTGGGGCCTGGGGTGGTGGCTCACACCTGTAATCCTAGCACTTTGGGAGGCCGAGGCGGGATGATCACTTGACCTCAGGAGTTCGAGACCAGCCTGGGCAACATAGTGAGACCTTGTCTCTATTTTTTTTTTTTTAGGCAGGGTCTCACTCTGTCCCCCAGGCTGGAATGCAGTGGCACTATCTCGGCTCACTGCAAGCTCCGCCTCCCAGGTTTAAGTGATTCTTCTGCTTCAGCCTGCTGAGTAGCTGGGATTACAGGTGTGCACCACCATGCCCAGCTAATTTTTCTATTTTTAGTAGAGATGGGGTTTCACCATGTTGGTCAGGCTGGTCTCAAACTTCTGACCTCGTGATCTGCCCGCCTTGGCCTCCCAAAGTTTCCTGGAATTACAGGTGTGAGCCACCGCGCCCGGCTATTTTTAAAAAAGATTTAAAAAGGAAAAAAAATTTTAGGGCCGGGCGCGGTGGCTCACGCCTGTAATCCCAGCACTTTGGGAGGCCGAGGTGGGTGGATCACAAGGTCAGGAGTTTGAGACCAGCCTGGCCAACATGGTGAAACCCCGTCTCTACTAAAGATACAAAAAATTAGCCGGGCATGGTGGCGAGTGCCTGTAATCCCAGCTACTCGGGAGGCTGAGGCAGGAGAATCACTTTAACCCGGGAGGCAGAGGTTGCAGTGAGCCGAGATCGTGCCACTGTACTCCAGCCTAGGCAACAGGGCAAGACTCCATCTCAAAAAATAAAATAAAATAAAATAAAAAGAAAAAATGTTCACCTTGTTCTTGGGTGAACAAAAAAGGGGGGTGGGTGTTACACCCAAGCAGGCCTGGAGCTGAGTTTGGGAGTGGCGGAAGAGCAGAACTGAGTTCTGGGATACTCCTGGGGCAAGGAGGGTTGGATAGAAATAGGGGGAAGGGTGGAGGGGGAGAATAAGAGGTGGGAATGGGAAAATAATGAGGAGAGGGTGATCGTGGGACTAGTGTTGGATTTGAATGGTGGCAGTGGCCAGGGACTTGTTTAAAGGGCATAGATGCCTCATATCAAACAAGAAGTTGTTTGCATGGCAGCACAGTCTGTCCCTGGCTTTTCTAAATCTTGAGTAAAGCATGTTTTGTTTCCTAGTAGACTTGAAATTAAGGCTGAGTACCATCGTGGGGATTCTGGACAAGCTGCGGGACAAGACCAGGATGCCCTGGTGGGGTCACAGCCAAGCAGGAATTTGGAACCTGTAGTGACCAAGGGAGCTCATGCTCTCCGAAGGATTCAAGCCCCAGATCCATGGGTGGGGTTTGAGCAATCTCCTGTTAATCTTGAGATCTTGGTGATCTCAGCTAAGGTATTTAGTTTACCTGGACAGACCTGCTAGCCAGAAATGACAGAGTCTCATTCTGTTCCCAGGCTAGAGTGTAATGGCGTGATCTCAGCTCACTGCAACCTCTGCCTCCCAGGTTCAAACGATTCTCCTGCCTCAGCGTCCTGAGTAGCTGGGACTACAGGTGCTGCTATGGCCAGCTAATTTTTGTATTTTTAATAGAGACGGGGATTCACCATGTTGACCAGGATAGTCTCGATCTCTTGACCTCCTGATCTGCACGCCTTGGCCTCCCAAAGTGCTGGGATTACATGCGTGAGCCACCGCACCCGGCCCTTTTTGTTGTTGTTGTTGGGACAGTCTCACTGTCGCCAGGCTGGAGTGCAGTGGTGCGATCTCAGCTCACTGCAACCTCCACCTCCCAGGTTCAAAGGATTCTCCTGCCTCAGCCTCCCAAGTAGCTGGGACTACAGGCTCACGCCACCATGCCCAGCTAGTTTTTGTATTTTTAGTAGAGTCGGGGTTTCACCATGTTAGGATGGTCTCGATTTCCTGACCTCGTGATCCGTCCATCTCAGCCTCCCAAATGCTGGGATTACAGGCGTGAGCCACTGTGCCTGGCCTAGCCAGAATATATTCTATGGTCTTGAACTTCCGGTCTAAAGCAGTAGTCCCACCTTGGCCTCTCAAAGTGCTGGGATAACAGCCATGAGCCACCATGTCCAGGCCAAGAATATAACTTTTAATTCCTTTTTTTTTTTGAGACAGAGTCTCATGCCGTCACTTGGGCTGGAGTGCAGTGGGACAATCTTGGCTCACTGCAACTTCCGCCTCCCAAGTTCAAGCAGTTCTCCTGCCTCAGCCTCTGAGGAGCTGGGATTACAGGTGCATGCCACCACGCTAATGTTTTGTATTTTTAGTAGAGACAAGATTTCACCATGTTGGCCAGGCTGGTCTCGAACTCCTGACCTCGTGATTCACCTGCCTTGGCCTCCCAAAGTGCTGGGATTACAGGTGTGAGCCACTGCGCCCGGCCAACTTTTAATTCTTAAAAGACATACAGACTGCTAACTCTGCCTCATCTCTGTTTAGGAGGGAGCTAGGATGGGTGGTGGAAAGGGCTGCTATAGTCTGTGGTCTGCAGGGAAGGGGGGCGCCTAGACTCTCCCCCCTCCCCACCCACTCCCCTTCTTTCTCCCTCCTCTTCTGCCCTCTTCTGGTGCCCCCTACCCTGTTCAGCCGACCAGGCCAGCTGGTTGCTCACAGTCTCCACAATCATGTTGGCAGCCTCTTCATCTTGGAACAGGGCTTGGACCTGCTGCAGGTTGCCAGAGAAGAGGGCATGGTGGACAGCTGGGTCTCGGCAGGAACGGTGAGGCCTAGTGAGTCGGGCCCGGGGACTTGATGGGCACCTGCGGCTCCGGCACTGCTGGGCAGCCGCCCGCCGCCGGTCCTCCCATTCCAGCCACTCCCGCTGCAGGCGGAGAGAGCGCAGCGTGGAGGAGGTGAAGGGGAAGGTCTCTCTTGCCATGGATGGGGCCCAGGGGTTTGGGCAGTGGCACCTGGGCAAAGCCAGGTTCCCTCGACCCGACTACCTCCCTTGCTCTGAGGAGCCACCCTGCCCCCGCCACCGTGAGCCAGAGAAAGCAGCAGCTGAGGCTATAAATAGGTCCTTCGCTGCTCTGGTAAACATGGTTTGCTCAGAGTCATGATCCTAGTGCTGAGAAGCTGCTGGCCCAACCCCCAGCCCAGGGTGAGGGCCAGCCCCTGCCCCTGCTGATACCCTTTGGTTGGTCAGTGGGCCCTCAGCTGAGGCCACCCCCGAACCCCAGCATCTGCATCGACCTTCATCTCTAGAGTGAGCATCTTGGGTTGGCAAGGTCCAGGGTGCACGAAAAGGTCAGTCATGGAGATGGGCGGGGCTGGGAGGAAGACAAGGTGCCTCCAGCCTCTCTGATGTTGGCTAGAGGGCAGGAGCCACCACTGGCCCACGTGGAGGAGATAGGGCTGACCTCAGCACAGGAGGTAAGGGGAGGTCAAGGCAGAGTTACTGAGAAGGTGAGCAGCTCTTCCCAGCACCTGCAGTAACAGCAATAACTCTGCACATATGCACAGAGTTTCACGGTGTTTAAATCACATTCATATCCACCTTCACCCAGGGGACCATACTTCCCAGCCCACCCAGTAATTAGTAAACTTGGTTTGGACAATAAATGAAATTATCACAGTTGAATGCCTCTGAGATGGGTGGTCTTATCTCTGTTTTACAGATGAGGAATTTAAGGCTTAACAAAGTAATCTACTGGCTCAAGGTCACAGTTTGTGAGAGGCAGAGCCAGGACCCCACATAGATGGTGTGCTTTGGGCCAAGAATGGTGGCTCATGCCTGTAATCCTAGCACTTTAGGAGGCCAAGACAGGAGGATTGCTCGAGCCTAGGAGTTTGAGACAATCCTGGGCAACATAGTGAGACCTGTATCTTTTTTTTTTTTTTTTTTTGAGACAGAGTCTCACCCTGTCCCCCACGCTGGAGTGCAATGGCGCGACCTTGGCTCACTGCAACCTCCGCCTCCTGGGCTCAAACGATTCTCTTGCCTCAGCCTCCTGAGTAGCTGGGATTATAGGCACCCGCCACCATGCCCAGCTAAATTTTGTATTTTTAGTAGAGATTTAATTTAGGGTTTCACCATGTTGGCCAGGCTGGTCTCGAACTCCTGACCTCGTGGTCTGCCTGCCTCGGCCTCCCAAAGTGCTAGGATTATAGGCGTGAGCCACCACCCCTGCCTCTCCATCTCTTAAAAAAAAAAAAAAAAGATGGTGCACTTTTTGGCTTCAGCTGCTGCAGCCCCCTGGCAGCCTCCCCCATTCTCCAAGCAGGACAGACTAGTCTCTAGAAACTGCCTTCAATCATCCTTTTTTTTTTTTTCCTCATGGTGTCACCCAGGCTGGAGTGCAGTGGGGTGATCTCGGCTCACTGCAACCTCTGTTTCCTGGGGTTCAAGTGATTCTCCTGCCTTAGCCACCTGAGTAGCTGGGATTATAGGTGCATGCCACCATGCCCAGCTGATTTTTGTATTTTTATTTTTATTTTTTATTTTTATTTTATATATTTTTTGAGACGGAGTCTCGCTGTGTCGCCCAGGCTGGAGTGCAGTGGTGCGATCTTGGCTCACTGCAAGCTCTGCCTCCCGGGTTCATGCCATTCTCCTGCCTCAGCCTCCTGAGTAGCTGGGACCACAGGTGCCCGCCACCACGCCTGGCTAATTTCTTGTATTTTTAGTAGAGACAGGGTTTCGCCGTATTAGCCAGGATAGGATGGTTTCGATCTCCTGACCTCCTGATCCGCCCGCCTCGGCCTCTCAAAGTGCTGGGATTACAGGCGTGAGCCACCGCGCCCGACTGATTTTTGTATTTTTAGTAGTAGGTTTCACCATGTTGGCCAGGCTGGTCTGAAACTCCTGACCTCAGGCGATCTGCCCGCCTCGGCCTCCCAAAGTGTTGGTATTACAGGCGTGAGCCACAGCTCCCGGCCCCTTCAATCATTCTTGATTTATTTTTTAACCCAGCTGCTAAGGGGGCTAACATAGCCGACCTGAGGAGAGCCAAGGGGTTGAGCTGGAAACAGGTCTCCTAAGACCTGTTCACTCTTAGGAGAAAGCAGCTGTGCTTCCAGGAGCCTCTAGGGGGAGGAATTAAGCCGTGAAACCACACAAGCTGGTGTGCCTGCCAAGCTGGGGAAAGGGGAGGGCACTGCCTCAAAAGCTCTGCTCACCCTGAGCTCACTCAGCGCACAGCGGCCTGCAGGCAGGGCTGGTCTGTCCCCTCTGCATCTGGGGCTCCTCCTGGCCCTTCTCCCGCTGCCTGTCCTGCTTCCTGGCCCTGCAGCAGCGCCTTGCCTAGGGATCTTTTATTTCTTCCTCTCCCTAGGCCCTTCCCACAAGCAAGTTCTAGCTCCCGTTCTCACATTTTCAGGGACTGTCTCAAGTTCAGCCCCTCAATGCAATGCCTTAAGCCTGGATCAACTCAGCCTCTCACCTGGTGTTTCTTCCTCTGGCCATATCCCTTCTGCTTCGCTGCCGGAATGATCTGTCTAAAATGGTTAATTCCCTTGCTTAAAAACTTCTGCTGCCTTCCAATACCTGTCCTTTCATTTTTTTAAATAGGGCTCCAAATCCTGGCCTCAAGAAGTCCTCCCAAGTCAGCCTCCCGAATTGCTGGGATTACAGGTGTGAGCCACTGCACCCGGCCTGCCCTTTTCAATTAAGCCCCCAATTCCTTGGTTTGGCCCCATGCCACTCACGTAGGGTAGGCATCCTCATCACACACAGCTCCCCACAACCGTTCCCTGTCAGGCCATTCCCTTAGCTCAGAATTCCCTCAACCCCTTCCTGAGGATCTACCCCTAAGGTCACCTGCTCTGAGAGGTCTCTTCAGCAACCCATTGCCCGACTCTTATAGTTCCAGCCACTGCCCAGTCTGCACTCCCGAAGGACTCAGGGGCATGCTGTAAAGCACCTATCCGTGCTGTTGATGTGGGTCTGCCATGCTGGATGTGGGCTCCAGAGCAGGCCCTGGCAGTCAGAGCACTTGGCTCATGGCAGGCGGTCCTCTTATGTGTAGTGCATTGAACGAAGGTCCCTATTCTCTGCCAGAGCAAACACTCGTCCATCCACCCGCCCGCCCAAGTGGGTGGCAGCAGCCTGGGCTTCTTCCGGCACTGCCCTTACTCCGCTGTTCACCCACTCTCTGCCTGGCCCCAGCCTCTTGGTGGCAGTCCAGGGTGGGGGATCCCAGAGTAGGAATCAGATCATACAAAGCAAAGCCTGGAGGTCCTCAGAGAAAGACGCCTCTATAAATGCAGCCGTGATTAACCCTGTTGGCACCAATTTGGTGTGTTAATTGCCCCACCAACGGCCTGGCTGGGCACCCACAGCTGGGTTCCTAGGGTTGAGAATCTGGCAAGGCTGAGTGGGACCAAGAGGGGCCAAGGCAGGCGGGTGTCCCCTTCCTCCCTGAGGCACACAAGAGTCATAGCCTAGCCTCTCCCCTGCCTTCTTGCCACACAGACCTGAAGGAGCTAGGTACCCTAACAGCTCAGTCCCAAGATACCACTGTATTCACTCCCCTTGTCTGTAGAGTTAGCTTCCTGAGGGCAGAGAAAGGAGGCCTTGACTTCAACCTGGAGGGAACAGGGCCAGGTGATCAGATGCCCAGCCTGCCTTTTGAGAGCTCAGAGCCTGTGGGGTAGTGAAGCACACGAGAAGCCAGGATGTGAGCGTGGGATTGATCAGGACTGAGCAGGGGGACCGGGGCTCATGGGTGTCAAGAATGGGGAATAGGCCCAGGGCACAGGGGGGCTTTTATTTTTTTAGAGACGAGATCTCCCTATGTTGCCCAGGCTGGTCTCAACCTTCTAGGCTCAAGTGATTCTCACAGCTCAGCCTCCCAAGTGGCTGGGACTACACGTGCATGCCGCCACTCCCAGCCGTGGGGGTTTAGGTGCAGGAAGATCCCAGTGTAGATGGGGAGTTAGCAGGGAGTGGAAGGTGGGAGAGAAGGAAGTGCATGGTAGGTTCAGGTAGAAAAACCCAATGGGAATGTGAAGGGATCAGGGTGCAGGGGAATTAGCCCCTTCTTGCCCTGGCCTTGTGGCACAAAAGGCTCTAGAACAGGGCCCTGCTGTAATCAGCAGGTAAGTGAACATGGAGTTCTCAAAGCACTTACTCACTTCAGCCTTAAGACTGGGATCCAGTGGGGTACTGTGGCTCACACCTGTAATCCCAGCACTTTGGGAGGCTGAGGTGGGAAGGATCACTTGAGCCCGGGAGTTCAAGACCAGTCTGGAGAACACAGCAAGACTCCACCTCTACAGAAAAATGTTAATTAGCTAGGCGTGGTGGCACGCACCAGTAGTCTGTTACTTGGGAGGCTGAGATGGGAGGACTGCTTGAGCCTAGGAGATCGAGGCTGCAGTGAGCCATGATCATACCACTGCACTGCACTCCAGTTTGGTGACAGAGTGAGACCATGTCTCTAAAACAACAACAACAACGAAACTGGAATCCATGGGATCAGCCTCTTTGGGAAAAGGAGATTAACGCTTCCCCGCAGACAAGTGCCAAGCCCATGCCCATGGAAGCCCTCTGTCTCCTAGCTGCTTAGTGCAGGCTGAGGCTAAGGCAGGAGGGGCTGGCAGTCAAACAGCGCTATTTATTATTTTATTTACTTATTCAAGAGACAGCATCTCACCACCTTGCCCAGGCTGGGCTTGAACTCCTGGGCCCAAGCGATCCTCCCACCTCAGCCTCCCAAAGTGCTGGGATTACAGGCATGAGCCTCCACACCTGGCCCAAACCAGGCTCTTTAACCTGCCTCCTCTTGCCCATGAGTTGGGAGAGTTTTCCCAACTCTCTTTCCAGAAAGGAAAACAAGGTTGGCAACTTGGTATAATTAGACCTTTTACACCCCACCCATGCCCCTTGTCCACCTCTAGTCTGAAAAGTGGTACAGAGAAGCCACAGCAACGAAGAGTTGCTTGGCAACAAAATTTTATTTTATTTTTGAGACGGAGTCTCGCTCTGTCACCCAGGCTGGAGGCAGTGGCGCCATCTCGGCTCACTGCAAGCTCCACCTCCGGGGTTCACGCCATTCTCCTGCCTCAGCCTCCCAAGTAGCTGAGACTACAGGCGCCCGCCACCATGCCCGGCTAATTTTTTGTATTTTTAATAGAGACGAGGTTTCACCGTGTTAGCCAGGATGGTCTCGATCTCCTGACTTCGTGATCCGCCTGCCTCGGCCTCCCAAAGTGCTGGGATTACAGGTGTGAGCCACCACGCCCGGCCACGCTTGGCAACAAAATTAAGTAGTTTGAGATCATATCCCAAAGTATAAAATAAATACCTGTAAGTCCATGCTGATATAAATGGATGAATGAATAAATGTGGGAGAACAGGCAAATCTCCCATGCAGAAGAATTCCAAATAAACTGCCGGGTGCGGTGGCTCACGCCTGTAATCCCAGCACTTTTGAGAGGCAGAGGTGGGCGGATCACAAGGTCAGGAGTCCGAGACCATCCTGGCTAACAAGGTGAAACCCCATCTCTACTAAAAATACAAAAATTAGCTGGACATTGTGGCGGGCACCTGTAGTCCCAGCTACTCGGGAGGCTGAGGCAGGAGAATGGCATGAACCCGGGAGGCAGAGCTTTCAGTGAGCCAAGATTGTGCCGCTGCACTCCAGCCTGGGCAACAGAGCGAAACTCCGTCTCAAAAAAAAAAAAAAAAAAAACCTGTGTAGATATTTTGCACTTAAGGAGGTAGAACATAATTCCCCAATTCTTAAATGTGGGCTGCACACAGTGACTTCCTTCCAAAGGGTCCAGTACAGAAAGAAGAAAGAAGAGTAACTTTACAGTGGAGAAATCTGGCAAAGCTTACCTCAGTCAGGTTATCAAAGTCAGCATGAACCCTTCATAAGATGTGGCAAGAATGGCACCTGACCTCTGGTCTTCCTCTCCAAAACCCAGAACCTCAGTCTAATCATGAGGAAACATCAGACAAATCCTGATAGAGGGGGATCCTACCATATGCCTGCCCAGTACTCCCCAAAACTGTAAGTTCATCAAAAACAGGGAAGGTCTGAGAAACCATCACATCCAAGAGTCAGGATGATTGTGAAATGGGATTCTGAGGGGAAAAGGACATTAGGGAGAAACTGAGTAAATCTGAATAAAGTATGGAGTTTAGTTAATAATGATTCATTAATTGTGACAAATGTACCATACTAACATAAGGTGTTAATAATAGGGGAGACCACACCTGTAATCCCAGCCCTTTGGGAGGCTGAGGTAGGAGGATCACATGAGTTTGAGACCAGCCTGGGCAACAATAGTGAGACCTTGTCTCTATGAAAAATTAAAAAATTAGGCCGGGCATAGTGGCTCACTCCTGTAATCCCAGCACTTTGGGAGGCCGAGGTGGGTGGATCGCAAGGTCAGGAGATTGAGACCATCCTGGCTAACATGATGAAACCCCATCTCTACTAAAAATACAAAAAGTTAGCTGGGCATGATGGTGGGCGCCTGTAGTCCCAGCTACTCGGGAGGCTGAGGCAGGAGAATGGCGTGAACCCGGGAGGCGGAGCTGGCAGTGAGCCAAGATCGCACCACTGTACTCCAGCCTGGGTGACAGAGCGAGACTCCGTCTCAAAAAAAAAAAAAAAAGAAAAATTTAAAAATTAGCCAGCCATAGTGGTGCTGCCTATAGTCCCAGCTACTTGGGAGGTTGAGGCAGGATTGCTTGAGCCCAGAAGGTCGAGGCTGCAATGACTGTGCCACTGCACTCCAGCCTGAGTGACAGAGAGAGACCCTGTCTCAAAAAAATTGCTGGGCATGGTGGCTCACGCCTGTAATCCCAGCACTTTGGGAGGCTGAGGTGGGGGGATCACCTGAAGTCAGGAGTTTCAGACCAGCCTGGCCAACATGGTAAAACCTTGTCTCTACTAAAAATAACAAAATTAGGCTGGGCACGGTAGCTCACGTCTGTAACCCCGACATTTTGGGAGGCCGAGGCGGGTGGATCACCTGAGGTCAGGAGTTCAAGCCCCGCCTGGCCAACATGGTGAAACCCTGTCTCTACGAAAAATACAAAAATTAGCCGGGCGTGGTGGCAGGTGCCTGTAATTCCAGCTACTTGGGAGGCTGAGGCAGGAGAATCGCTTGAACCCAGGAAGCAGAGGTTGCAGTGAGCCGAGATCACACCATTGTACTCCAGCCTGGGCGACAAGAGTGAAACTCCATGTCAAAAAAAAAAAAAAAAAATTAGCCAGTGTGGTGGCGTGTGCCTGTAATCCCCAGCTTCAGGAGGCTGAGGCAGGAGAATCTTTTTTTTTTTTTGAGACAGAGTCTCACTCTGTCGCCCAGCGCCCAGGCTGGAGTACAGTGGCGTGATCTCGGCTCACTGCAACCTCTGTCTCCCGGGTTCAAGCAATTATCCTGCCTCAGCCTCCTGAGTACCTGGGATTACAGGTACGTGCCACCACGCCCGGCTAATTTTTGTATTTTTAATAGAGACGGGGTTTCACCATGTTGGCCAGGCTGGTCTCGAACTCCTGACCTCATGATCCACCCGCCTCAGCCTCCCAAAGTGCTGGGATTACAGGTGTGAGCCACCACGCCCAGCCGGCAGGAAAATCTCTTGAACCTGGGAGGTGGAGGTTGCAGTGAGTGGAGATTGCGCCACTGCACTCCAGCCTGGGCGACAGAGCGAGAATCCAGCTCAAAAATAAATAAATAAAATAATATTAACTGGGAAACTGGGTGTAGGGTATGTGGGAACTCTCTGTACTATCTTTGCAATAAGTAAATCTATAAATTTAGAAGTCTAAGGCCAGGCACGATGGCTCACGCCTGTAATCCCAGCACTTTGGGAGGCCAAGGCAGGTGAATCATGAGGTCAAGAGATTAAGACTATCCTGGCTAACACGGTGAAACCCCATCTCTACTAAAAAAAAAAAAAAAAAAAAAAAAAAAATTAGCCAGGCGTGGTGGCAGGAGCCTGTAGTCCCAGCTGCTTGGGAGGCTGAGGCAGGAGAATGGCGTGAACCCGGGAGGCGGAGCTTGCAGTGAGAGCCAAGATAGCGCCACTGCACTCCAGCCTGGGTGACAGAGCGAGACTCCGTCTCAAAAAAAAAAAAATTTAGAAGTCTAAAAGTATATAAAAAAGAAAAAGAGTTGCCTGAGCCCTTTTGTGGCCACACAGCACTGCCAGGGCAGTTAGGCAGGAGCAGCAGGGGGTGGAAAGGAAAGGGAGGCAGAAGCAGCAGCAGCTGCTTTATTTCCGAACAGGGTACAATAGGCCACACCTCTGTCCTGCACCTGGGGACCTTGGGCATGGATGAGCAAAGCAACCACAGGTCTGAAGAGACAAAGCAGAGGAAGCCTGAGCGTGCTTCTCCCCTGTGTGGAGGGGCAGGCCGCCATTGCTGTGGTGTGGCTCTTTTCATCTCCTCAGCTGTCCAGGGACTAGGGTATGAAGGGCAAGAAAACCAGGCCCAATATCCTCTAAAGTTAAGCTGAGGCAGGAGAGGGACACTCAAGGCAAGGGTGACAGGCCTTTCCTGTTGGCTGGAGAGCCAGTCTCCGGCCAGATTCTGGTGCCAATGGCAAAGGTGCCAAAGTGAGGGCAGCGCAGAGATGAGGGGGCTCTCAGGGAAAACACCCAGGGTGGGAGCAACCACAGAAGCCCCCCGCTGTGTCCACTCTCCAATCATGCTGGCCTTCTTCTCCCTCTTGGATGTGACCAGACATGCCCAGAGCTGCCTGCTCACGGTGGGTTGTCCTGCGCTGGGGCAGTCTCAACTACTGGTCTCACAGAAGAAGTCTTCAGGAAGCTCACTCAGGAGTCCATCCAGGTCATCTACAGAGAGGGGAATGATGGGTAGCCTTAGTGACAACATCAGGGTTCCATGTGACTCAGGTCCAAAGTTTCTGCCCTTCAGGAGGGCCTGGGCCTGGTTGTATAGCTGGGCAGGCGGCTCCTCCAGGCAGTGGTACCCATGCCAATGGGCCTGAGGCTGGCCTGACTTCCATCTTCCCTCTGCTCCCCTTGTACCCACACATGACAAAAGGCAGGGGCGTAATCCCTGGGCCATTCTGACAAGGAAGAGGATTCCCCTGGGCCTCACTGATTCCTCTCCTTCCATCCAGTCGTAGTGCCAAACAGGAAGGCTTCAGAGGTCACCTAGTGCAACTCTCATTGGCTGAGGGAGAAAGAGGGCTGGGAAAAGCCATTAGATGTGTTCAGAGTTACACAGTTCCTTAATTGGCTTCTCATCTGACAGTGGAAAATATCATCCCCTTCCTCAAAGTGCCTGTGTAAGACTACAGTTCTCAGATGTGGTACTTATGTCCGAGAACTTGGACACAGCTGACCTCGATAATCCCTAGCAATATTATTTACTAGTAGCAGCTAATACTGACTGAGTGCTTGCTCTGTGCCTCAATAAACATTCATAGGTAGGGCATCTCCGGGTAGCTCCTGTTATCAACCCCACTTTACCTGAAACAAACTTTTTTTTTTTTTTTTTTTTTTTTGAGACAGAGTCTCACTCTGTCGCCCAGGCTGGAGTGCAGTGGTGTGATCTCGGCTCACTGCAAGCTCCGCCTCCCAGGTTCACGCCATTCTCCTGCCTCAGCTTCCCAAGTAGCTAGGACTATAGGCGGCTGCCGCCACACCTGACTAATTTTTTGTATTTTTTAGTAGAGACGGGGTTTCACCATGTTAGCCAGGATGGTCTCAATCTCCTGACCTCGTGATCCGCCCCCCCTTAGCCTCCCAAAGTGCTGGGATTACAGGCGTGAGCCACCACGCCCGGTCCAACAAAACAAGCTTTTAAGAGGTAAAACAACTTGCCCAACGTGAGCATACTCAAGCTCCATCTACACCAGAGCCACTGCTGCCAACTAGAAAACTCTTGCCTACTGGATGGGATCAGGAAACCCTGGGAGTAACTCAGATTGTCTGTAAGCTACACCCAAGAGCCTAGCTCTGCATCTGGCAAGAGCACTCAGTAAATATCACTGCTGGAAGGAAGGACAGAAGTTAGTTTGGGGAGCATTCACAATTTCATTATGGTGACTGGCACTGTACCCAGGGAGGTAGGACTGGAATTTGCTTATAACAAAAAAAGTTCCCCTGCATTAACTACACCGTGACTGTCTAGAGAAACAGGATATGAAATGAAGGGGAATGGCAATAAGCATGGGCTAGAAAACTGGGAAATTAGGAATCAGGTTAAGAATCAAAAATCAGGATTTGGGACGGGTGCGGTGGTTCATGCCTATAATCGCAGCACTTGGGAGGCTGAGGCGGGCAGATCACAAGGTCAGGAGATCAAGACCAGCCTGGCCAACATGGTGAAACCCCATCTCTACTAAAAATACAAAAATAGCCAGGTGTAGGGGCACGTGCCTTTAATCCCAGCTACTCAGGAGACTGAGGCAGAAGAATCGCTTTAACCGGGGAAGCGGAGGTTGCAGTGATCTGAGATTGTGCCACTGCACTCCAGCCTGGGCAACACAGCAAGACTCCATCTCAAAAAAAAAAAAAAAAAAATCAGTATTTATCTCCAGCAATATCTGGCCACCATTAGTAGCTTCCTGCTCGCAGGTCTGTCCCTCCACTGAAGATGTGACACCAGCCCTAATTTTTTTTTTTTCTGAGATGGAGTTGCTCTCTTTCGCCCCTGCTGGAGTGCAGTGGTGTGATCTCGGCTCACTGCAAGCTCCGCCTCCCGGGTTCACACCATTCTCCTGCCTCAGCCTCCTGAGTAGCTGGGACTACAGGCACCCACCATCACGCCCGGCTAATTTTTTATATTTTTAGTAGAGACGGGGTTTCACCGTGTTAGCCAAGATAGTCTCGATCTCTTGACCTCGTGATCCACCCGCCTTGGCCTCCCAAAGTGCTGGTATTAGAGGCGTGAGCCACCGCGCTCAGCCTACCAGCCCTAATATTCTATAGTCAACTCTCTGTCACTACCAGCAACCTTCTGGTGATGCCTTGGCTTGTCTCACAAAGAAAGAGTGCAGGCTTCCAGGCAATGCAAGATTCCAGGATAAGGGACGTATGCTTTTTCACAAGATATAATGGCCTTTCTGGTTTATCCATTGGTATACTGTGAATTAGGTAGTGTGAGAACACCTATCCATAATTGTGGGTGGAAACCTACCCAGGTACCGGGACAAGAGACTAAAGGCACAATATATAAATTATATATATATATAAAAATTATACTGAAGGCACAGTATAATAAACAGAATAAGAAAAGTTATACTAGAAATAGGACATAGAGATGATTATATATGGATTTTTTTTTTTTTTTGAGATGGAGTCTTACTCTGTCACCCAGGCTGGAGTGCAGTGGCACGATCTCGGCTCACTGGAAGCTCCGCCTCCCGGGTTCATGCCATTCTCCTGCCTCAGCCTCCCGAGTAGCTGGACTACAGGTGCCCGCCACCACGCCCGGCTAATTTTTTGTGTATTTTTAGTAGAGACGGGGTTTCACCATGTTAGTCAGGATGATCTCAATCTCCTGACCTCGTGATCCGCCCACCTTGGCCTCCCAAAGTGCTGGGATTACAGGCGTGAGCCACTGCGCCCAGCTATATATGGATATTACCAATCATTAGTTTTTAGTACTAATCTCTGTATTCTCATTATAACTGAGAAAAAAAACAGCCAGTATAGAGTCAGGAGCTGAAGGGACATTGTGAGAAGTGAGCAGAAGACAAGAGTGAAAGTCCTCTGTCACGCCCTGATAAGGGCTGCTTGAGGACACCTTGGTCTAGCAGTAGTGCCTGTGCCTGGGAAGGCACCCGTTACTTAGCAGAACTCGGTCTTGCGGTAGCGCCAGTGCCTAGGAAGGCAACCGTTACTTAGCAGACTGAGAAAGGGAGTCTCCCTTTCCTTGGGGGAGTTTGAGAACACTGCTCCACCAGCTCTTGTGAGACGCCTGACATTAGCCAGGCCTGCCCGCAGTCATCTGGAGGCTTCAGCGTCTCCCTGTGATGCTGTGCTTCAGTGGTCACGTTCCTTGTCCACTTTCATGTTCCGCCTGTATACCTGGTTCTTCTTTTAAGTTCTTGGAAGATAGCAGTAGTCAATTAGTGAAAGTATTAAAGTCTTTGATCTCTCTGATGAGTGCATAGAAAAAACGCTGACATATGCTGTCCTCCCTCCCTGCTTCAGCTACCACAAAGGGAAAGGCCCCCTGTCACGTGGACACGTGACTTGCTTGACCTTATCAATCTTTTGAGATGACTCACACTCCTTACCCTGCCCCCTTGCCTTGTATACAATAAATAGCAGCGCATCCAGGCATTTGGGGCCACTACCAGACTCCACGCATTGGTGGTAGTGGCCCCTTGGGCCCAGCTGTCTCTTTCCTACTTTCTCTTAGTCTCGTGTCTTATTTTTCTACAATCTCTCATCTCTACACACGAAGAGAAAACCCACAAGGCCCAGTAGGGCTGGACCCTACATCTGGCACCCAACTCTTGTCTTCTGGTCACTTCTCACAATGTCCCTTCAGCTCTTGACTCTATATTGGCTGTTTTTTTTCTCAGTTATAATAATAATGAAGAGATTAGTACTAAAAACTAATGATTGGTAATATCCATATATAATCATCCCTATATCCTATTTCTAGTATAACTTTTCTTATTCTAACTATTTTCTGTATTATACTGGAACAGTTTGTGCCTTCAGTCTCTTGCCTCGGCACCTGGGTAGGTTTCCGCCCACATATAATCCTGTGAACTTTGGGGCCATACAGGATTGAATTTTTGGAATCAAAAAGCTAAAGATCAGGCTGGGCATGGTAAGTCATGTCTCTAACCCCAGTACTTTGGGAGGCAGAGACAGAAGGATCACTTGAGCCCCAGGAGTTCGAGCCCAGCCTGGGCAACACGGCAAAACTGTCTCTACAAAAAATTTAAAAATTGCTGGGCATGGCCGGGCGCGGTGGCTCACGCCTGTAATCCCAGCACTTTGGGAGGCTGAGGCAGGCAGATCGCAAGGTCAGGAGATCGAGACCATCCTGGCTAACACAGTGAAACCCCGTCTCTACTAAAAATACACAAAAAATTAGCTGGGCATGGTGGTGGGCGCCTGCAGTCCCAGCTACTCAGGAGGCTGAGGCAGGAGAATGGCGTGAACCCAGGAGGCAGAGCTTGCAGTGAGCTGAGATCGCGCCACTGCACTTCAGCCTGGGCGACAGAGCCAGACTCCGTCTCAAAAAAAAAAAAAAATTGCTGGGCATAGTGGCACATACCTGTAGTCCCAGCTACTCGGGAGGCTGAGGTGGGAGGACTGCTTGAGCCTGGGAGGCCGAGGCTGTAGTGAGCCGTGTTCATAACACTGCACTCCAGCCTGGGCAGAAGAATGAGACCCTGTCTCAAAAATAAAAATTAAAATTAAAAAAGCTAAAACTAGATCCTGAATGGTGTTAGTTTCACCTGGGTGATGCTGCCTCCTGAGGAAGCAGCTGGCCCAACCACAAGGGGTCTGCATTTGGGCCTCTCTGGTTTGTAGCCTGGTTCTCCCAAAAACCAGTGGACGTCTGACTCCTCAGCACTCCTCTAAGCTTAGTCAGGATGGGAAATCTGCCTCTGTGGTCCAGTCGTCAGCCCACAGAGGACTCAGAGTGTGGCACAAAGACAGCGCCTGTCCATCTGGACAGGGGATGGTGATATTTCCTCCTTGTGGCTGATGGCACATAACCTGAAAATGGGGGAAACCTGTGGATGACACTTTGTTTTACATGGCCCCATCACACTGTTAACGAGTTTGTGGCCTGCAGCCTTGCCAAACAAGACACTGTATCTGATTTCTGTAAGATTATAGAAGATCCAAAGATTCATGGAAAGAGGAACAAGAAATAGCCAGGAAGATTCTGGTTCAGCTATTCAACAGGAAATAGAACCTCTCTTGCTCCCAGATGGGCTGACTGCCTTACCTGCTTCTGGGAGTTCTTCCTCAGGGGATGCCTCTGCCTCTAGGTTCTGTGCTGTTCTGAAGCCTTCCTCGGGCTTTGCAGCCACATCATGCTGGAAGCTCCCTGAATCCTGGGGACAGAGGATCTGGTTACCAATGCCTGTGTCCCTGAAATCCCTTCAGATGGCACCACCTCTACCCAGACAACCTCAAAGGAAAAGTGTGGGGCTCAGGAAAGAAACATGATGGGTCCAGGTGTGGTGGCTCACACCTGTAATCCCAGCATTTTGGGAGGCCGAGGCGGGTGGATCATTTGAGGTCAGGAGTTTGAGACCAGCCTGGCCAACATGGTGAAACCACATCTCTACTAAAAATACAAAAACAGAGCCGGGCATGGTGGCACGCGCCTGTAATCCTAGCTACTCGGGAGGCTGAGGCATGAGAATCACTTGAACCCAGGAGGCAGAGGTTGCACTGAGCCAATATCGTGCCACTGCACTCCAGCCTGGGTGACAGAGTGAGACCCTCTCTCCAAAAAAAAAAAAAACATGATGGAAGAGTATGGCAGGGGCCAGCCACCCAGGCCCATGCTGAAGGGAGGGAGCTGAAACACCAAACACCCAAAGCAGCAGATAATAAACAAAACAAAAAACCAACCTCTTTTGGCTGATTTGCTTTCCTAGTTCTGTTGGTATCTAATGTTTTAGAGATTCTCTATAACTAGAGCAGAGAGTGAAGAGGCCATTCAGAAATACATTGAAGAGTTAGCCTGATATTTAAAATTAGCTGTTAACAATCCCCAAAGGAATATATAGCTAATATATGGGCAGGTAATTAAAACTGATAATTAAGGCCAGGCACAGTGGCTGATACCTGTAATCCCAGCACTTTGGGAGGCCAAGGCAGGAGGATCACTTGAGGTCGGGAGTTTGAGACTAGCCTGGCCAATATGGTGAAATCCCATCTCTACTAAAAATACAAAAACTAGGCCGGGCACGCCTAGTTCACGCCTGTAATCCCAACACTTTGGGAGGCCGAGGCAGGCGGATCACAAGGTCAGGAGTTCGAGACCAACCTGACCAACACGGTGAAATCCCATCTCTACTAAAAATACAAAAATTAGCCGGGTGTGGTGGCACACACCTGTAATCCCAGCTACTCAGGAGGCTGAGACAGGAGAATCACTTGAACCCGGGAGGTGAAGTTGCAGTGAGCTGAGAACATGCCACTGCACTGCAGCCTGGGTGACAGAGTGAGACTCCATCTCAAAAAAAAAATAAAAATAAATAAATACTGGTAATTAAATGGTTAACCATGGTTAGTCCTAGGAAATAGGAGTGGGGAAGGGTAGGATCCATTTTTTGCTTATTCTGTGCTATTTTGACTTATTTCAATAAGTATAGATAATTTGAAATTTAAAGGAAAAATAGGCCGAGCACGGTGGTTCATGCCTATAATCCCAGCACTTTGGGAGGCCAAGGCAGGCCAATTACCTGAGGTCAGGAGTTCGGGACCAGCCTGGCCAGTATGGCAAAACTCTGTCTCTACTAAAAAAATACAAAAAAATTTAGCTGGGCATGGTCCCAGCTGTTTGGGAGGCTGAGGTGGGAGAATCGCTTGAATCTGGAAGGCAGAGGTTGCAGTGAGCCAAGGTCACGCCACTGCACTCTGGCCTGGGTGACAGAGCAAAACTCTGTCTCAAAAAAAAAAAAAAAAGAAAAGAAAAGAAAAGAAAGAAAAAGAAAGGGTTTAGAAGTGGGGTGATTTTGAGAGAACGTGGAGGGACTAAGGGGAAAGATGCGGAAAATGGAAGTGGAAAGTTGGAGCTTAGATGAAAACCTCTGTATAAGGTGACTAGAGGTCATCAAGTCAAACGTACTATAACTATAGATGAAGCTGTTGCAAGGGAGGTGACAGGACTTGCCCAAGGTCACAGTACACGTTTTCAGTACACAAGATCCCAGGAAGGTAGTGGGGGCAGGGCATGTCAAGCCCAGGCTCTGCACTCTTACCCTGGAGTGGATCTGCCTGAAAGCCCATGCTTACCTCCCATAAATGCCAAATGCTCATCTCGGTTCCTAAAGAGGATGTCCCCACCAATGCTCTGTGCAGCTTCCCCCTAATTTAGCAGAGGCAGACGCCAAGAGGGAAGACACAGAGCAGGTGCCGGCTCACCTGACAGGCCATTTGTAGCTCACTGTTCTCCACACTGCCACCTGTAGCAGATCTGACCCTCGGTCATTTACTGCCGCCACCCCCTGGTGGGCCCTCCACTTGGTTAGTTCTCAAGTGACTCCTATCCTCTCAGATGTTCAAGCCTGCCATCAGATGCTCAGGGATCACCAAGAAGCCAGCTGCTCCTCTAGGTACTGTTACTGAGCCATCTGCCAGGCGGCTGGATGAGGGATGGGAGATGGTCCTGTCCCCAAAGATACCTTTTCACCTCAGAGCACCTGCCCCCTTCAGACCTCTGCTCCCCAGGGTGGAAGAGAGGAAGAAATCAGAAGATCCAGGCAGAAGGAGGGCCTTACCAGTCCTCCGTTCCATCCTGCTCCTCTTACCTTGGGGAAGGGCTGAGATGGCTTGAGGAAGCTCCCATCCCCAGAATCCGGGCTGTAAATATGGACCAGGTTGTTGGGTGTCACGTTGAGGTAGTGATTTCGAAGTGAAGGAGAAAACACTCCAATCTGGAGTCAAGGAAAGGGAAGGTCAGTGTCCTGATGGAGCACTGGGAGCTGCCAGATGGCCACCTGGCTCCCACCTGCCTTTCACTTGGTGTCCTCTGCCTAGCCTTGGTGCCAAAAGAGAACCATTTGCCACAATCTCCCCTTAACACAACCCTCCATCCCTATCCACCCTGAAGAATGAGGGCCAGCTCAAGGGCTGCAGGCCTTCCCTCAGCTCAAGCCAGGGCCTAGCAATGGTTCAGCCACTCCATGCCTGGTGTTGTAGAGGAAGGCAGCCAGACAGGTAAGGAGACAGACACTGAGGGCTCTATCTGGGGGGCAGTGGTGTGCAGAGCTGTTCCCCATACCTGCTTCAGCAGCAGCACTGAGCCAGGCTTCAGCTCATTCTGGTGCGTCTCCAGCAGCAACCTGTGCACCGTCCCCTGCATCTCTCCTGCAAATACCACATGGCCCATCAGTCTCGGGGTCAAGGGCAGCACAGCGACTGGTATGGGCCCTGGCTGGGAAGTGGGCTGCTCACTGCCTCAGTTTTCCTGTCTGCAAAGGGAGAGGGTGATTCCACCTAATTTCCTGGCCTCAATGGAGCCCACTCATCAGACAACCTAGGACCTAATTCCTTACCCGTGGGGTCCTTGAAAACCACACTGGCGTCCATTGTGCTCCGAGTCAGGGACTTGATCATCACCGCCATGTTGGGGACCTTGTTCCTAGGAAGCTGCTTCAGGGCTGCCTGCTTACAAGGAGAGGCATATGCTGAGCCTTCCACGGCCCACCTGTGACTTCCCAGGTCTCCAAGTGTGCCAGGGCAACTGGGGGTAGGAGAGGTCAGAGTATAGTTATAATGATGATCTTCCTTGTGGAGGACAAGGAAGTATCCCATCTCTCTCTGGCAGACCTAGAGCTGGGAGGTCCTTCATTTCTCTCCCCTGCCTCCTTTCTTTTTGATTTTTATTTTTATTTTTTTTGAGACGGAGTTTCACTCCCAGGCTGGAGTGCAATGGCACAATCTCGGCTCACTGCAACCTCCGCCTTCTGGTTTCAAGCGATTCTCCTGCCTCAGGCTCCCAAGTAGCTGGGATTACAGGCGCCTGCCACCACGCCCGGCTAATTTTTGTATTTTTAGTAGAGACGGGGTTTCACCATGTTGGCCAGGCTTGTCTTGAACTCCTGACCTCGTGATCCACTCACCTCGGCCTCCCAAAGTGCTGGGATTACAGGCATGAGCCACCGCACCCAGCCTATTTTTTTATTTTTGAGATGGAGTCTCGCTTTGTCACCCAGGCTGGAGTACCGTGGCACGACCTTGGCTCACTGCAACCTCCGCCTCTGGGTTCAAGCAATTCTCCAGCCTCAGCTTCCCGAGTAGCTGAATTACAGGCACATGCCACCAAGCCTGGCTAATTTTTGTATTTTCAGTAGAGATGGGGTTTCACCATGTTGGCCAGGCTGGTCTCGAACTCCTGACCTCAAGTGATCCGCCCGCCTCAGCCTCCCAAAGTTCTGGGATTACAGGCGTGATCTACCCCGCCTGACCTGTTTGGTTTTTGTTTTTTTTCTTGAGACGGAGTTTCACTCTTATTGCCCAGGCTAGAGTGTAATGGCACATCTTGGCTCACTGCAACCTCTGCCTTCCAGGTTCAAGCAATTCTCCTGCCTCAGCCTCCTGAGTAGCTAGAATTACAGGCATTTGCCAACACGTCCAGCTAATTTTGTATTTTTAGTAGAGACAGGGTTTCTCCAGGTTGGTCAGGCTGGTCTTGAACTCGCGACCTCAGGTGATCCGCCCACCTTGACCTCTCAAGATTATAGGTGTGAGCCACCACGCCCGGTCTTGGGTTTTTTTAAAGGAGACAAGCTCTCGCTCTATTGCCCCGGCTGGAGGGCAGTGGCACGATCATAGTTCACTGTAGCCTCAACCTCCTAAGATCAAGTGATCCTCTGGCCTCAGCCTCCCTAGTAGCTGGGACTATAAGACATGTGCCACCACATCCAGCTAATTTTTTTTTTCGTATTTTTTTGTAGAGACAGGGTCTCGCTTTGCTGCCCAGGCTGGTCTCCAACTCCTGACCTTTGTGATCCTTCCACCTCAGCCTCCCAAAATGCTGGGATTACAGGTGTGAGCCACTGTGTCCAGCACTTTCTTTTGTTTATATGTGTTTACACAGTGTTCCATCATAGCAGTCACAGGCAGGGATATGTTGGCACATGTACTGGCATGTCTCTGCACACAACCCTTAACCACTAGGGAGCTTTGCGGGTGGCAGTGTGCTCACCCTACCCCATCCAGGGCCTGGAAGTACAGAGGCATGCCATAACCCACCCTCTCCTTCCACCTGGGCCCAATCCTATGGATGACAGTGAAAAGGTAGGTAAGTGGAAGATACAACCAAAGGGGCTTCGTGCTGTTGCTTGTATAGGGTAAGAGGGAGCAAACAGCCCCTTCCTAAGGTGGAGTAGGGCAGTAGGTCAGAGAGAGGGAGAAAAATGGTCTTTCTTTTGGGTCTCAGCACCCAGAATCCTTACCTTGCGCAGCACCATGACAATGCTGTAGGTACAGAGGAAGCAGCTAGGGTCTCTCTCATCCAGGCCTAGCGCGGATTTCATGGTCAGCCAGGGCCCTCGCCCAAAATCCTCCTCCACAGATGCCTGGGAACTAGCAACAATCTGGTACCACAGAGCAGAGTGGGAGCCTGTATGAATAGGTCTACCTTGCTACAGACTCTTGATTGAAACAGGGTGGAAGGGTGAGAGAGGAAAGGCAAATCCCCTCGGAAAAACTGTAGTACAATGGCCACAGTCTCTCCTCTCATTTATCTCCAAGGCCAGAAAATGGCATGTGACATCTTTTTTTTTTTTCTTTTTCTTTTTTTTTTCTGATTGCTTTGGCATTTGAAGCATGTGAAAATCGTGTTGCATATCACAGGTTTCATTCAGCAGATACTCTTTTTTTTCCTTTTTAAAATCAGGTCCTGTCTGAAGGACTACGTATGAAAAACAAATTTTTAATAAAATCAGCTCCTGGGCCGGACGTGGTGGCTCACACCTGTTATCCCAGCACTTTGGGAGGCCGAGGCGGGTGGATCACCTGAAGACAAGAGTTCGAGACCAGCCTGGCCAACATGGTGAAACCTCGTCTCTACTAAAAATACAAAAATTGGCCGGGCGCAGTGGCTCACACCTGTTACCCCAGCACTTTGGGAGGCCGAGGCGGGCAGATCATGAGGTCAGAAGATGGAGACCATCCTGGCTAACATGGTGAAACCCCATCTCTATTAAAAATACAAAAATTAGCCAGGCATGGCGGCACACGCCTGTAGTCTCAGCTACTCAGGAGGCTGAGGCAGGAGAACAGCCTGAACCCAGGTGGCGGAGGTTGCAGTGAGCCGAGATCACGCCACTGCACTCCAGCCTGGGCAACAGAGCGAGAATCCGTCTCAAAAACAAAATAAAATAAAATAAAATCAGCTCCTGACTTTAACTGCATTGAAGCAGAAGGCTATCCACACTTATTTTTTGTAACAGACTCAAAAAGTCTTAGGGGTAGGGATCCACCACATATATTTATAGGCTTCCAGAGTGGCTTAGCCATTTTGAAACCAGTCATATTCTATTTGGGATGCTTCTAGCTTTAACAATTAACCTTCTTACATTAATACATGCTTTGAATCCATAGAGTATTTGCTGCTTTGGATCTGAAATGGACTGGCAGATCTGCGGAGCTACAGCAGAGAAAAAATACTGGGGAGAATTAAAAGCAAAACTGGGTTTGAGGGCAGAGCAGGTCAACCAGAACCCCAAGGAGAAGGGAAGCAGGGTCTCACCCACCAGAGGGAACCCAGCAAAGGCAAGAGAAGGCAGATCCTTCCCAGCTTGGTTCTCAGAAACCTGAGAGGAAGGGCTCCTGAGACACAATCTCATAATACTTATCACAGTCTCCTCCCCTGGGGGAAGCTGGAGCTAGCTGGGTCTTTATTTCTTAGATGGGAAAGAAGGCTGGACCCATGGCATCAGATAATACCTACCTGGCACCAGGACAGGCCTCACTTAATGCCAGTAAAATTGCTGCCTCCCCCAACTACCTGCCTCAAATGCCTTTTAGTGTGTGACACCAGTAAACAGGCGTAGCAGCATCAGCTCTTGATTCTTAACTCCTGAAACACACAGGGACGCCCCTCACTCTCAAATCACACCCAGAAAGTTAACATTTGCATAAGTTACCTCTGTCTGGAATTTAGCCACAGCACCATGGGTCGGAGTTTGGGGCGTGGAAACCATGATGTCCTCCAGACTTCTCCCACTCTGCTGAGAGGGGAGGGAAGGAGAAGGTGAGAGCAAGCTCAGCAGCTGTTATTTACAAGTATAGCTTATTGTCTGGTTTACATAATGAGTTCAGGAAATGATCAGGGACAATTAACACATATTACATCTCTCCTAACAAAGTCTCAGGAGCCTCTTTGGCAGCTCAAAAAAGATACTTTGGGGATTGGTTTGAAAATGTGAGGAAGCCTGAGCTAGCCCAGGTGCAAAAACCAGGGCTGCCTGAAGGGGGCAGTGACCCAAACAGAGAGGCCTGGCCAGGCACAGCAGCTCACGCCTGTAATCCCAGCACTTTGGGAGGCTGAGGCGGGTGGATCACCTGAGGTCAGGAGTTCGAGACCAGCCTGGCCAATATGGAGAAACCCCATCTCTACCAAAAATACAAAAATAAGCCAGGCCTGGTGGCCCATGCCTGTAATGCCAGCTACTTGGGAGGCTGAGGCAGGAGAATCTCTTGAAGCCGGGAGGAGGAGGTTGCAGTGAGCCGAGATTACAGTGAGCCGAGATTGTGCCACTGCACTCCTGCCTGGACGAGAGAGCAAGACTCTGTCTCAAAAAAAAAAAAAAGAAAGAAAAATTGAGAGGCCTGTGATGAGCAAAGGGGCAGCTTTCCCCAAGTCCTAACCCTTTACTCCAGGGAGATCCAGCCCAGAAGGAACATAGACAGCCTCTTTGGATATCTGCTAACGTGCTAGGGAAGAACAAGTAACAGGCAGAAATTGTTTCAAACACCCTTAAAATGGGAGTAAGAGGGCACACCTATCACAACCAGTCCAGATCCTCAGAGTCCAATTATCTGGGATCTAATCCAAGACTAGTTTAATCCAAGTCTCACCAGGGGTGTCTCCTTTTCAGCCCCAGCTTCCCCACACCTGCCACAATGAACTGTTCTGTGGATCTGAGAGCACCTCGCTCTTCTGCCTCTGTGCCCTTACACATGCTCTTCCCTGCTTTCCCACTGCCGGAACATCCACAGAGCACAGCGCCCGCTCCGCCACACACCTGTTAACCTCCTACTCATCCATCCAAAGCTCACTCAGCAAGCCTAAGGCAGAGCCAGTGTCTTCCCAGCACCCAGGGAATGACTCCTATTCACACTGTGTGCTTTGTGCATGTTTGTTTGTTTGCATCTGTTTGTTCCATTTCACTGTAAGCTCTTTAGGACAGGAACTATTTCTTTTAATCTCTGTATTCTCAGTTCCAAGCAAATTGTCCAACACGTGAGTCCTTAACAAATGTACATGAATGACTTCCTGCCCTAGTGCACACCTGTAGTCCCAGCTATATGGGAGGCTAAGGAGGGAGAATGGCTTGAGCCCAGTTCAGGACCAGCCTGAGCAACATAGCCAATCTCTAACTCTTAAAAAAAGGAAAAGAGGGTCTTCTTAAAAAAAACGAAAAGAGGGTCGGGCGTGGTGGCTCACGCCTGTAATCCCAGCACTCTGGGAGGCCGAGGCGGGCGGATCACTTGAGGTCAGGAGTTCGAGACCAACCTGGCCAATATGGTGAAATTCTGTCTCTACCAAAAATACAAAAATTAGCCAGGCATGGAGGCAGGGGCCTGTAGCCCCAGCTACTCAAGAGGCTGAGGCAGGAGAATGGCTTAAACCTGGGAGGCAGAGGTTTCAGTGAGCTGAGATTGTGCTGCTGCACTCCAGCCTGGATGTTGCAGCAAGACTCCATCTCAAAAAAAAAAGGGAGAAGAAAAAAGAAAATTATGATGTCCTCAGAGCCTTAAGCACTTCTTTCACAGTGGATTTTCTAGCATTCAATTCTTCCCTTTTATTTCTCCTGCAGCTTTGAAAAGCCTCTCTGCATTTCCTTCCTTCCTTCCCTGCAAGAGGGAAGATATGCTAGGGCTGGACAGTGCTGGAACCCTGCTTCTCTCCCTTGCCCCCCAAATCCTAGAAAGCCAGCTCACTCACCTGGTGAGGCAGGATCCCAGCTGGGCCAGGGAAACGGCGAGTTTTGGCTCGAGTGGAGGGGTGGGTGGGCTGCTGGGGTGTCCGGCTGGCAGCAGTGACCAGCTGCACCAGGTGGTTGGTGACTATGGGTGTCTGCAGAGCTCCCTGGGGACCCAGGGAGGAATGGGGACCTTTTGGGGTACCAACAGGAGACCCAGTGGAAGACACTGGAGCTTGGGGTTGTAAGGGTATCCGAGGAAATAATCCAGAGCTAGTCCTTGAGGGAGTAGAACAGCTTGAGTTGGGAGTTCGAGGTCTGGGTAAATGAGCTTTGCCACTTAACCAGGAACTTGGAGACTGGAATGGCTGACAAGGGAAACGATTTTGAGGGCTGCTCTGAATGGTCCCTGTAGCAGCTTGGAGAGGCTGAAGTGCTTGAACAGGGGAGCGTTGTGGACTGACTTCCCAGTGGGGTTGCTGAGTGGGAACTGTTAAGGCAGTTGGAACAGGAAGGTGACCCACAGCACCAGGTCTCAAGGGGGGTCGCGGAGTCCTACATTGGATGACAGGATCTAGAGACTTATCCTGGGCTGACATGATACCCGCTTTGTGGGGGGCAGGCACGGGCCTCTTCTGGCAAGATCCACTCAGATCAACTACCCGGGCCTTTTTAGCCAATACTGAACTCTCCCGCTGCTGGGCAGGCAGGATTGGTGTGGCCTCACTGCTGACTCCACATTCCAGCTCCACGCCAGGCTCCTCCAACTCCATGCTTGCCAGGACTTTATCAAATTCGTCTTGTTCAGGCCCCTCAAAGTCACCAACTTGCTGCTGTTGGCTCTCAAAGGTGAGTAGGGGGTATAAGGCTGAGGACTGAGGTCTTGCTGGCTCTCTGAGCAATTCTGTCACTGTCACTCTTCTCTGATTGCCAATCCAGCTGCTGGAAGTAGACACAGGCCTTAGTGGAGCTGTTCCTATGCATGATGGACGGCTGTCGGCACTGGGCGTGCTGGAGGCAGGGAGGCAGAGGTCCACGTCTGGCAGGCCCAAAGCCTCTGAGGGAGCAGTGGGGTGTAACGGCAGCAGCCTGGAGGACTGTGCCTGCACAGTCTCCTGTGGCCTAGAAGAGACAGGTCTCAGGCGCCCAGTATTCATAGGCAGTGAGCCAGCAAACTGGTTTTCTGCATCCTCCACAGCAGACAAGAAATCCTACAAGGAAGCAGAGATGGTACGTCTTGGCATCTGGAAATCAAGAACCCCTCTGCTTTTCCTGTTCAGGCACATGGCGTGTATGTTTGTGTGTAGATACTTGAAAGAAACCAAAGCATGAGGGTCAGGCACGGTGGCTCATGCCTGTAATCCCAGCACTTTGGGAGGCCAAGGTAGGAGGATCACTTGAGGTCAGGAGTTCCAGACCAGCCTGGCCAGCATGGCAAAACCCTGTCTCTACTAAAAATAAAAAAATTAGCTGGGCATGAGGGTGCACACCTGTAATTCCAGCTACTTGGGAGGCTGAGGCAGGAGAATCACTTAAACCTGAGAGGCAGAGGTTGGCAGTGAGCTGAGATGGTGCCACTGCACTCCAGCCTGGGTGACAGAGTGAGACTCTGTTTCAAAAAAAAAAAAAAAAAGAAAAAGAAAAAGAAAAAGAAACCAAAGCATGAAAGACAATGGTGGTGTCTCTGTCTCTTACCACCTCTGACCTCACCCATGGGCCTACACAAGGCTCTATCAAAAACACTCCAATCTAAGGCTGAGTCTTCAGGTAACCTCTTTCTTCAGTCTTCATGGGTGGGGAGAGAGGCAGTTAGAGGAGGACAGCAGGAGAAGCAAACGTTCCAGGGCACCAAGAAGTCAGACAAATCACCCTAGGTCACACAACAACCATCTCAAGGAAACCACTTTCTGGTTTCTGGCCTGTTATCTAAACAGGGATCTATCCAGCTGGTCATGCTGCCTGTCCTTAGCTCACTCCTCATCCCCAATACACACTCTTGCGCTCTCTTTCTCACACACACACACACACACACACACACACACATACACACTACACAGAGATAGCTACCCTTCAGTAAGCCAGAGAGGCCTTGGAGCCAGCAAAAAAGGCAGAAGTTAAATATAGCTTTTCAGGCAAGTTAAATAAAGTATGGATTCCAGTTGGGAAGCAAGGTGAGACTGACACCTTCAAGAGCAACAGACCTATTCTGAGGGTGGTTTTGAGTCAGAACTGCTGATTTCACTGACAGGAGGGTCCCCACCACCCCCACCCTCTGCTGCCGCACTGGATTGTCTGGGCTAGAGAAAGGCTTTTTCCTGCTTTGTGTATTATTAAGTGAGTCCCATACTGAGGCAGGACCACCACAGGACTCAACAATAATAATAATGACCAGAACTATAGCAGTAATAAAATCCTGGTGACTCTGGAGGTTGATGATCTTTTTTCTCCCAAAGAGCTCACTCTCAGACATGACGTCATCTGCTTTAGGAAGGGGGAAGGGACTGATCTGCCATTTTCAGGGAACAGAAACTTCAGCTGTCAGATTCCTTTACTCTAATTCCATCACTCGCCTAGCAGTCCCATCATCACCTTGTAAGACCCAAGAGGGTCATTTTAACAGTCACTTTTTCAGCCTGTAATCACACATCTCCAAAGCTGAAAGACAAAGACAAGGACACATCTCCTTGACAAAACTGGCAGTTGTGAATTATTTGTAAACAAAAATCCGGACAGGCCCGCTGGCTCACACCTGTAATTCCAGCACTTTGGGAGGCCGAGGCAGAAGGATCATTTGAGCCCAAGAATTCGAGACCAACCTGGGCAACTTAGTAAGACCCTGTCTCTACAAAAAAACGAAAAATTAGCTGGGCATGGTGGCACACACCTGTAAGCCCAGCTACTGAGGAGGCTGAAGTGGGAGGATCACTTATGCCTGGGAGGTTGAGGTTGCAGTGAGCCGTGATTGTGCCACTGCACTCCAGCCTGGGTGACAGAAAGAGATCCTGTCTCCAAAAAAAGAAAGAAGTTTACACAGTGGGGGCTGCTGGGGGCAGGGAGGTGGAGAGCATCAGGAAGAATAGCTAATGCATGCCGGGCTTACTACCTAGGTGATGGGATGATCTGTGCAGCAAACCACCATGGCACATGTTTACCTATGTAACAAACCTGCACACGTACCCCTGAACGTAAAATAAATGTTGAAGAGAGGAAAAAAAAGAAATATCCCTGGCTGGGCCATTCCCAGAAACTCTGATTTAATTGGTGTGTGGTAGAGCCTAGACGAGGGTAATTCTAACGTGCGAGCTTTGGATCTAGTCTCACCCCTCATCTTGTGATTAGACAGAGGGAAGGGAAGAACATCTGAGGCAGAAGAGCATCCCTCATATTGTAGAAGAGAAAACAGAAGACCAGAGAATAAAGTAACTTGCCCTGATTCACACAGCCAATTGCTGACCCCTGGCCTCCTGCCATCCAGTAACTATGCTGTCTCTTACATGGTTCAGGCTCTACATACACAGCCCTTCCCACCACAAGTATGTTATCACAGAGGCGAATTAAATCAGCTAGATGACACAGCTTCCAGGAAGGAGCCCTTATAATTTAAAGGTATGACAATTATGCAATTCATCTCTCTGGTTTTTTGTTTCTAAGACAGTTAAGTAGGTTGTTTACATTTCTCATCACTTCTCAGCACCTCACAGGCAAAAACATACACATGTCAACTAAAAGGAGGCTGGTACAGGCTAATCCAAAATGTTCTGAACCTGAGTGTTTACATTTTAAGACCTCGTCTGCCACCTCTAATCATCAACACTTCCCTACCTCATCTTCAAACTCCTCTTCCACAGCAAACAGCTTCTGCAAACTGCACGCCTGAAAAGAAAACAAACCAACTGGGGTTGAGAAATACCGTTTGCAAGCACATTCTGTCCTCACTCTGCTTCTTCCCAGCACTAACAATACCATCAGATATATTGCTTTTTGTTTGTTTTTGCTACGGCTGGGAAAGGACTAAGGAATGAGAAGAAATGGGATTTCGTTAAAGACTTAAACAATCTAGGGCCGGGCGTGGTGGCTCATGCCTGTAATCCCAGCACTTTGGGAGGCCAAGGCAGGTGGATCTCCTGAGGTCAGGAGTTCGAGACCAACCTGGCCAACATGGAGAAACCTCGTCTCTACTAAAAATACAAAAGTTAGCTGGGCATGGTGGCTCATGCTTGTAATCCCAGCTACTCGGGAGGCTGAGGCAGGAGAATTGCTTGAACCCAGGAGGCAGAGGTTGCACTCCAGCCTGGGCGACAGAGTGAGAGTCTGTATCAAAAAAAAAAAAAGAAAAAAAGACCTAAGTGTTCTAAAAAACTTACTTAGCTGTGTGTAGTGGCTCATTCCTGCAGTCCCAGCTACTTGGGAGGCTGAGGTGGGTGGATCCCTAGAGCCCAGGAGTTTGAGGCTAGACTGGGCAACATAGTAAGACCCGCCTCTTAGAAAAAGATTAAAACACTTTCTGCCAGGCGCGGTGGCTCATGCCTATAATCCCAACACTTTGGGAGGCCAAGGCTGGTGAATCACCTGAGGTCAGGAGTTCAAGACCAGCCTGACCAACATGGTGAAACCCCATCTCTACTAAAAATACAAAATTAAGTCGGGCGCGGTGGCTCACGCCTGTAATCTCAGAACTTTGGGAGGCTGAGGTGGGGGCGGATCACAAGGTCAGGCGTTCGAGACCAGCCTGGCCAACATATTGAAACCCTGTCTCTACTAAAAATACAAAAAATTAGCCGGGCCTAGTGGAGCATGCCTGTGATCTCAGCTACTTGGGAGGCTGAGGCAGGAGAATTGCTTCAACCCGGGAGGTAGAGGTTGCAGTGAGCCAAGATTGCGCCACTGAACTCCAGCCTGGGCGACACAGCAAGACTCTGTCTTAAAAAAAAAGGAAAGAAAGATTAAAAAACTTTCTTGTAACATAATCCACTCAGAACCATCTGCACTAATCCTGGAAGGGAAGAAAGGGGGCAAAGGGAAGGCTGCCTAGGGGAGCAAGGGCAGTTCTCCAGGACTGTGCACATGGGCGTAAACATTTTGTTTTTGTCTTTTGTTTTGAGACAGGGTCTTACCCTATTGCCCAGACTGGAGTGCAGTGGCGAGATCATAGCTCACTGCAGCCTCAATCTCCTAGGCTCAAGTGACCCTCCCACTTCAACCTCCTGAGTAACTGGGACTACAGGTGTGCACCACCATGCTTAGCTAATTTTCTTTTTTTTTTTTTCTTCCTGAGACGGAGTCTTGCTCTGTTGCCCAAACTGAAGTCCAGCAGCACGATCTTGGCTCACTGCAACCTCCATCTTCCGGGTTCAAGCAATTCTCCTGCCTTAGCCTCCCAAGTAGCTGGGATTACAGGCCAAGCCACAACACTCAGCTATTTTTTTTGTATTTTTAGTTGAGACAGGGTTTCACCATGTTAGCCAGGCTGGTCTTGAACTCCTGACCTTGTGATCTGCCCGCCTCAGCCTCCCAAAGTGCTGGGATTACAGGTGTGAGCCACTGCGCCCAGCCTAATTTTTAAATTTTTGTAGATACGGGGCCTCACTACATTGCCCAGGCTAGTCTTGAACTCCTGGGCTCAAGTGATCCTCCCACTGTGGCCTCCAAAGTGCTGGGATTATAGGTGTCAGCCACAGGCCGGTCATGGTGGCTCACTCCTGTAATCCCAGCACTTTGAGATGCCAAGGCAGGTGGACCACCTGAGGCCAGGAGTTCAAGAACAGCCTGGCCAACAAAGTGAAACCCCATCTCTACTAAAAATAGAAATAAGTTAGCTGGGGTGGTGGTGCCCGCCTGTAATCCCAACTTGTTGGGAGTCTAAGGCAGGAGAATTGCTTGAACCTGGGAAGTGGAGGTTGCAGTGAGCGGAGATCGCACCACTGCACTTCAGCCTGGGCCACAGAGTGAGACTCTGTCTCAAGAAAACAAACAAACAAAAACAGGTGTCAGCCACGGCCCCTGGCTTGGGCCTAAGGATTTTGCAATATCCCAAAGGTTTCGCCTGACCAATCTTATGTCAAACATAAGAGAAACTACCATAAATCCAAACACGTCCGCACAGTGGCATTGTTTCTGCAAATGAAGCCAGTAGTTTCCCTACCTAATCCAAGGCCCAAGTTAGGGTCCCAGGAGAGTAGGATGCCCCAGTCCAGGGTTCCTTGTTTCTAGCCAGCAGGGCTGCTGTAGCCAGCTCCTGATGAGTGACAAACCCAGAGCAGAGGTGGTGCCTAACTCCAGATGCCAGAGCCGCAGAAGCTACAGCTGGCGATACAGTTTCCAAGACTCTAAGGGTCAGAGTGAAAGAGGTGGGCGGGAGGCGGCGGTTGCAGTGAGCCGAGATCGCGCCACTGCACTCCAGCCTGGGCGACAGAACGAGACTTCGTCCAAAAAAAAAAAAAGTGGAAAGGGTGGGGCGGGGAGGGGAAAGAGATGGACCCAAGCGGTAGTGACATCTGAGCGCACTGGAAAGAGGGGTTTCCCAGGAGGGTAGGAAGGCAACAGGAGGGAAACTGAGGCCCGGGGGAGGAGAATGCTTTCTCAGGGTCTCCGGCGCGTCCATGACAAGCCCTGACGACGGCCCAGGTCTCCCAACTCCGCCGAACCCCCACCCAGACCCCGGTCCTGCAGCTTGCGCGGGCGAGGGGCTGCAACCCCACGAGCAGTTCCGGAGGCCGGGGGGCCCTGCGGCCCGCCAGCCCCCAAGCTGGGCGCGGCATTACCATAGCGACGGCGGGTGGGCCTCGGCGGGCAGGTTGGCCCGGCACCCCGAGTCCGGGGAGTCGCCGGGGCCTTAGACACGACCCAGGTGGAAGTCTCGGACTCCGAGGGACAGTGCTGCCGGGGTGAGGTCAAAGGGATGAGTCTCTGCGATATACGGAAAGTCGCCGGGAGAGTAGGGGCAGGGGCCTCAGGCCGCATTCGAAGACGCCGCCACTCAGGCGTCTCCGCCTTCTTAAAGGGGCGGGCATATTTCTTTCCCGCCGACACAAAGGTCCTCGCTCTGGTCTTCCGCTCTGGTCTTAAAGGGGAAACGGATGGGCTCTCGGTCGCCCCCAAGCGGCTCCTTTTCCCAGTCGGCTGGTTCAGCACTGGTTCAGGTGAGATCAAGCATCTTGGCCCCACGATGCCTAATCCTGCCCCGCTCCTTTCTTTTCCGTTCTTTTTTTTTTTTTTTTTTTTTTTTTTTTTTAAACCGAATCTCGCTCTGTCGCCCAGGCTGGAGTGCAGTGGCTTGATCTCGGCTCACTGCAACCTCCGCCTCCCGGGTTCAAGCGATTCTCCTGCTTCAGCCTTCCAAGTAGCTGGGATTACAGGCGTGAGCCATGGCACCCGGCCTCCCTGCTTGACTTAATACTGCTTCAGAGCAAGACTGTGGCTTTTCACCTTTGTGAACCAGCATGTGGCACATTGAAGACACTCAGAAAATGAGTTTGTTTTTGTTTTTGTTTTGAGACTTACTTTACTCCCTTACCCAGGCTGGAGTGCAGTGGCACAGTCATGGCTCACTGCAGCCTCCATCTCTTGGGCCCAAGCAGTCCTCCCACCTCAGCCTCCTGAGTAGCTGGGACCACAGGCACACACCACCAAGCCCAGCTAACTTTTTTTTTTTTTTTGAGACGGAGTCTCACACTGTCGCCCGGGCTGGAGTGCAGTGGCACGATCTTAGCTCACTGCAACCTCTGCCTCTCAGGTTCAAGCAATTCTCCTGCTTCAGCCTACCAAGTAGCTGGGATTACAGGTGCCCGCCACCACGCCCGGCTAATTTTTTTTTTTTGAGACAGAGTCTTGCTCTGCAGGACAGGCTGGAGTGCAGTGGCATGATCTCGGCTCATGCCTCCTAGGCTCAAGCTTCTGCCTCCTAGGCTCAAGCAATTCTCCTGCCTCAGCCTCCCGAGTAGCTTGGATAACAGGCGTGTGCCATCATGCCTGGCTAATTTTTGTATTTTTAGTAGAGACAGGGTTTCACCATGTTGGCCAGGCTGGTCTCGAACTCCTGACCTCAGGTAATCTGTCCGCCTCTGCCTCCCAAAGTGCTGGGATTACAGACGTGAGCCACTGCGCCCAGCCACACCCAGCTAATTTTTTGTATTTTTAGTAGAGACAGGGTTTCACTATGTTGCCCAGGCTGGTCTCAAACGCCTGACCTCGTGATCCACCCACCTTGGCCTCCCGAAGGCCAAGGAATTGTAGGCGTGAGCCACTGCACCTGGCCTAAGCCCAGCTAATTTTTTTATGTTTATTTGTTGTAGAGATGAAGGCTCCCTATGTTGCCCAGGCTGAACAAGTGTTTGTTGAATGACTTGATGCCATTTGTCAGGAGGGAGTGAGAATGGCTGGGCAACTCAATGCTCACTTCCACAAATACCTGCAGCTGCTAGGTGAGGAGCCCCATCTTCTTAGGTGCAAAGGAGGACAGATCTGGCGAGTGTCTGTGTGTGTGTGTCTGTGTTTAAGTTTGGAGATAGCATGCTGCAGTGACTATGGAGTCAGAAAAATCTTGGTTCATATTTGACTCTGTTGCTAACTGGCTGTGTGACCTTGAGTAAGTTACTTTACCTGTCTGAATTTTAGCTGCCTCATCTGTGAAAAAAGAATAATACAGCTGGGCATGGTGGCTCACACCTGTAATCTCAGCACTTTGGGAAGCTGAGGTGCGCAGATCACCTGAGGTCAGGAGTTCGAGACCAGCCTGGCCAACATGGTAAAACCCTGTCTCTACTAAAAATACAAAAATTAGCCGGGTGCGGTGGCTCTTGCCTGTAATCCCAGCACTTTGGGAGGCCGAGGCGGGCGGATCACAAGGGCAGGAGATCGAGACCATCCTGGCTAACATGGTGAAACCCCGTCTCTACTAAAAATACAAAAAAATTAGCCGGGTGTGGTGGCGGGCGCCTGTAGTCCCAGCTACTTGGGAAGCTGAGGCAGGAGAATGGCGTGAACCCGGGAGGCGGAGCTTGCAGTGAGCCGAGATCGCGCCACTGCCCTCCAGCCTGGGCAACAGAGCGAGACTCCGTCTAAAAAAAAAAAAAAAAAAGAAAGAAATTAGCTGGGCATGGTGGCGGGCGCCTGTAATCCCAGCTACTTGGGGGGCTGAGGCAGGAGAATGGCTTGAACCTGGGAGGCGGAGGTTGCAGTGAGCTGGGATCATGCCACTGCATTCCAGCCTGGGCAACAAAGTGAGATTCTGTCTCAAAAAAAAAATAAAAAAATAAAGAATAGTACATCTTCCGGCCGGGCGCGGTGGCTCACGCCTGTAATCCCAGCACTTTGGGGGGCCGGGGCAGGTGGATCACGAGGTCAGGAGATTGAGACCATCCTGGCTAACACGGTGAAACCCTATCTCTACTAAAAATACAAAAAATTAGCCGGGCGTGGTGGCGGGCGCCTGTAGTCCCAGCTACTCGGGAGGCTGAGGCAGGAGAATCGCTTGAACCCGGGAGGCGGAGCTTGCAGTGAGCCGAGATCGCGCCACTGCACTCCAGCCTGGGAGACAGAGCAAGACTCCGTCTCAAAAAAAAATAATAATAATACATCTTCCTCACAAGGTTGATGTGAGATTAAATGAATTAATGCATTGAAATGGCTAACGCCATGCCTGGCCTATTAACAGGACCTCAACAAATGTGGGTTCCCTTCCCCCTTACTTGAGTTTGCAAACATGTGCTGGGAATTGTTATCGGAACCACATGGCTTGGGTTTGTATCTATTTCAGTATACTTGCAAATGCATTTCACCCTAATTTGTTTTTTGTTGTAGTTGTTTTTTTGGAGACAGAGTCTCACTCTGTCACCCAGGCTGGAGTGCAGTGGTGCGATCCCGGCTCACTGCAACCTCCACCTCCCGGATTCAAGTGATTCTCCTGCCTCAGCCTCCCAAGTAGCTGGGATTACAGGTGTGGGCCACCACACCCAGCTAATTTTGTATATTTAGTAGAAACGGGGTTTCACCATGTTAGCAAGGCTGATCTCAGCCTCTCAACCTCAGGTGATCTGCCTGCCTTGGTCTCCCAAAATGCTGGGATTACAGGCATGAGCCACCGCGGCTGGCCCCTAATTTGTATTTTTATCGAACGAACAGTTGTATTCGAGTCAGTGTGATGACATACTTTTTTTTAATGTGTTTATCTTTACATTTGCCTTGGTATGGATGGTGGCATATTTGGATAGAAGTGTGTGTACACACTGAGAATCTTGTGTAGGTGATTGGGTATTGCCTGTTGAATACGTGTATGGAATTAAATGTGTGTTGTTTGCTGCCTATGGGGGTGGGGAGGACTGGTCTGTTCGTGTGGCTTTGTGTGCGAAGGTTGTGGATTCTGAGTTGGTGTGTAGGCAGCTATGTAAACCAGAGCTGTCCAATAGAACTTTCTGTGTTGATGGAAATGTTTTCTATTCACACTGCCCAACAGAGTAGCCACTAACCATGTGTGGCTATTAAGCACTTGAAATGTGGCTAGTGCAGCTAAGAAACTGAAGTTTTAATTGTGTTTAATTTTAATTAATTTAAATGTGAATAAACACTGGTACACCACAGACTGAAACTTCAAGGTTATTCATACACTAGATGGTGTGCATGCCCCTGCCTCTTACCACAGAAATCCCATCCCTCGTGTCCGACCCCAGTGGAGCCCCGCCTGGGCGTGTGCGTGCATGTGTATGTGCGCGTGTGTGTGGGTGTGAGCCGTACCTAGGGGGCCGCCCCCCTACCCAAGTCCCCAGCCGAGCAGTGAATCAGCCTGACAATGAGGTGAGTCATTCATGAACTGCTCCAGGCTGGCCCAGCGGGCGGGAAGCAAACGTCAGCCAGCCTGGAAGCCCTACCCACCCCAGCCCCCCCAGTGGGATCGCTCAACCCCACGCACTGCAGATGTTGTTGAAGCAACTGACGCGGGCGAATCAAGGCACGGAAGCTCGGCCCCTCCCTCTGGTTTGCAATCCATTCATCCCTCAGCTTCTCTCTCCCCTCCAGTGGCATGTGAGTCATCTCAAGATCTCCCTGAGGACAGAGACATTCAGCTCCTCTATCCTCTACACCCCCGATCCGACACCCACCTCCCCAAGCCTATCCCAATTGCTTCTCCCTCAAGGCTGGGGGCTGGGGGAAGGGAAGCTGGACCCCCTGGGGAGGTGCCAGGGTCCTGCTTCATAAGCAAAGCTGACCCACTCAGGGCTGTGGGATTTGGCTCAGGGTCAGTTGCAGCTGGCTGGATCCTGGGGAACTGGCACCTTGCTTGCTTGGGCAGCAGGAAAGGAGTTGGCCAGGGATGCTACGTGGAGCACTTGTGGCTTCTGGGGAGGACCAGGTAGGCAGGGGGCAAAAGTATTCCTCTGGTTTCCAGGAAAGACCCTCAGAGTATCTCCCCAGTGGCTGACAATCTTCAGAGCCTGGTAACTTCTCTGCATACCCCTTGGTAGAGAATGGGTTGTGTGGCCCATTCTTTCATCAATTAGCCTTGTTCTCTTGGACTTAACATTACCTGATGCTTCTGACTTGGACAACTGGGTAGTGGTGTCCTTCACTGGATCAGAAAATACCCTCAAAAGCCTTGGAGTTATGTAGACACTTTGACAAAGCAGCTCCACTTCTGAGAATTCATCCTGAGAAAATAATAGTCATTGACGTGTGCCAAGATTTACCTATAAGAATGTGCATCACATGGGCCGGGCGCGGTGGTTCACACCTGTAATCTCAGCACTTTGGGAGTTCAAGACCAGCCTGGCCAACATGGTGAAACCCCATTTCTACTAAAAATACAAAAATTAGCCAGGCGTGGTGGCGCACACCTGCAATCCCAGCTACTTGGGAGGCTGAGGCAGGAGAATTGCTTGAACCCAGGAGGCAGAGGTTGCAGTGAGCCAAGATGGAGTCACTGCACTTCAGCCTGGGCAACAGAGCAAGACACCATCTAAAAAAAAAAAAAGAGAATGTGCATCACAACTTGCTTGCCCTTCCTTCCTTCCTTCATTCCTTCCTTTCTTTTCTTTCTTTCTTTCCAGAGTTTTGCTCTTGTTGCCCAGGCTGGAGTGCAATGGCATGATCTCGGCTCACCACAACCTCTGCCTCCCGGGTTCAAGCAATTCTCCTGCCTCAGCCTCCCAAGTAACTGGGATTACAGGTGTGTGCCACCACGCCCGGCTAATTTTTTTTTTTTTTTTTTTTTTTTTTTTTTTTTTTTTTTTTTTGGAGAGACGGGGTTTCTCCATGTTGGTCAGGCTGGTCTCAAACTCCTGACCTCAGGAGATCTGCCTGCCTCGGCCTCCCAAAGTGCTGGGATTACAGGTGTGAGGCACTGCACCTAGCCCACAGCATTATTTAAAATGGAAAAATTGGGCCGGGCGTGGTGGCTCACGCCTGTAATCCCAGCACTTTGGGAGGCCGAGGCAGGCGGATCACAAGGTCAGGAGATCGAGACCATCCTGGCTAACACAGTGAAACCCCATCTCTACTAAAAATATAAAAAATTAGCTGGGCGGGGTGGCGGGCGCCTGTAGTCCCGGCTACTCCAGAGGCTGAGGCAGGAGAATGGCATGAACCCGGGAGTCGGAGCTTGCAGTGAGCTGAGATCGCGCCACTGCACTCCAGCCTGGGAGACAGAGCGAGACTCCGTCTCAAAAAAAAAAAAAAAAAAATTGGAAACAACTGACGCATCTATCAAAAGAGCATCAAGTAAAGAAACTACGGCTGGGCGTGGTGGCGCACACCTGTAATCACAGCACTTTGGGAGGCCGAGGCAGGTGGATCATGAGGTCAGGAGATCGAGACCATCCTAGCTAACACAGTGAAACCCCGTCTCTACTAAAAATACAAAAGATTACCCGGGTGTGGTGGCGGGCGCCTATAGTCCCAGCTACTTGGGAGGCTGAGGCGGGAGAATGGTGTGAACCCAGGAGGCGGAGCTTGCAGTGAGCCAAGATCGCGCCACTGCACTCCAGCCTGGGTGACAGAGCGAGACTCCGTCTCAAAAAAAAAAGTAAAGAAACTACAATAAAACAATACGGTGGAATACTATGCAGCCACACAAAATGATGTTGTGGAAGATTTAATGCCACCGGAGTATTTTCATGATTTATTACATCAAAAATCAGACTGTGTGCTTGCTTCGGCAGCATGTATACTAAAATAGGACCCATATACAGAAGAATGCCATAGCCCCTGCACAAGGATGACACGAAAATTTGTGACGTGTTCTGTATTTTTCCATTTTAAAAAGTTTGTAAAAACAGCCGGGTACGGTGGCTCATGCCTGTAATCCCAGCACTCTGGGAGGCCAAGGCAGGTGGATCACTTGAGGTTAGGAGTTCGAGACCAGCCTGGCCAACATGGTGAAACCCCATCTCCACTAAATATATAAAAATTAGCCGGGCATGGTGGTGCACGCCTGTAATCCCAGCTATTCAGGAGGCTGAGGCAGGAGAATCACTTAAACCTGGGAGGCGGAGGTTGCAATGAGCCGAGATTGTGCCATTGCACTCCATCCTGGGCTGATAGAGCGAGACTCCAGCTCAAAAAAAAAAAGTTTGTAAAACAAAAAATAAGGAAATTTTAAAAATCAGGTGTAACATCAGGCACAATGGCTCACGCCTGTAAACCCAGGACTTTGGGAGGCTGAGGCGGGCAGATCACATGAGGTCAGAGGTTTGAGACCAGCCTGGCCACCATGGTGAAACCTGGTCTCTATTGAAAATATAAAAATTAGCTGTGCGTGGTGGCGCATGCCTGTAATTCCAGCTACTTGAGAGGCTGAGGCAGGAGAATTGCTTGAACCCTTGAGGCGGAGGTTGCAGTGAGCCGAGATCGCGCCATTGCACTCCAGCCTGGGCAGCAGAGTAAGACTTCGTCGCAAAAAAAAAAAAAAAAAAAAAAAAAGTATAAAATGTAGCCAGGCAGGGAAGCATGTACCTGTAGTTCCAGCTATTCAGGAGGCTGAGGCAGGGAGATCACTTGAGCCCAGAAGGTCAAGGCTACAGTGAGCTGTGATCACGCGTCTGCACTCCAGCCTGGGCAACAGGAAACCCTGTCTTAACAACAGCAAAACCAATAATAATAACAATAATAATAATGTCCACCCTGAGGAGTTTTGGGGAGGATTATATCTGCTTCTGTGTCTGCTGGGCAGAAGTGTGTCATCATGGATGGGCCAGAAATCCTGCTGTTGGAGAATGATGGAATGTGCCTTCCATACACCATCAATGCAGGACTTCCTGCCAGGGTGTTCTGGGTCCTCAGGCTGTCTCTGCCTGTTTGGGGGAGACCCCATGTGGCTACGCACCCAGAGAGTCTGGGTCCTGTCACTTATTGACTGCTTAAGCTCCCTAAGCCTCTGTCTCCTTATCCATGCAATGGAGTACATAATATCTACCTTGCAGAGTTGTTATGACAATGATAATATATGTGACAGTCTTTTGAAAGGAAGTCAGTCGTTCAATAAATGATTACAATAAAAGATGTGCAAAATGTACGTTAACCCAAAACTGCAGGCTGGAGGGAAGGCATTTGGGTGAGTTTTGGGGTGCCAGTAGTCCATACCTCTCCACATAGCCTGTAAGTTCACTGTGTATTGTTCTCTATGATTTCATGACCTTATGGCTCAGAAGGTCTTCCAGAATCACAGGGTCCACCTCTCTAATCACAGAAGGGAAACAGGCTCAGAGAGGGCAAGTGATTTGCCTAAATTTCCAGGCCCCCTCTCTCCTACTGTGCTCCACCCTGCTTCATGTGGCCATGTTGCTTCCACAGGATGGAAAGCTCCCCCAGGGCAGGTACATTGGCTCCCACTGTCCCCTCCCAACATTCTCTGGGCACACCCTGCCCAGAAAGGACACTCTGGAATGACCTGCAGACATGTGGGACATGATCGACCACCACTGCCACTTGCACTGTTGTGGCCATGTGGCCTTAACTCTTGAGCAGGCAGGCAGGAACTCTGTCGAGTCCAGGAAATCCTGGGCCTCAGCTCCGTGTCCCAACAGGGAGGTAGGGGAGAGGATAGGCTTCCTTCTCAGCCATCTCCTTGGACTTCTGCTATTTTTGCTGCTGGGAGGGATAAGAAGGCTTGTGGGGCACTCTAGGAACCTGGAGGGAGCTGGGCTAAGAAGCCTGTCCTGGAGTCCCAACTGTGTGCCAGGCCTCCTGGTCATCTGCTGTCCTCTAGCAGGTGGCTGGCTACTGATGGCAGCTCTTGGTGGATATGGGATCTACAGACCAGCAGACTGACAGCTTTGCTCTGCTCTCTCTTTCTACATATATAAAAAATCATTTATTTTTTTTAGGCACCATGACAAACGGTGGCAGCTGCACCCAGAATAGTCTTTATTTTTAAACAAATTCACAGCTTGTTCTAGGAGCCATGTTTCTGCTGGCTTTCCTCAGGGTTGTCCATTGCTGAGTGTAGAGACAGTGGCCTGCTCCTGATCTCTAAGCCAGGAAGGCTGGAGGTGGGAGGCCTGAAAAGGGGCAGAAGGTGTCAAGGATTAGGTAGGGCTCTCAGGTGAGGAATGACTGAGGCTCTCGCCTCTAGCCAGGTCCTCCTTGTTTGTTTGTTTGTTTGTTTTGAGATCCAATTCTAGAGTTAGCTGCCAGAGCTGGAAAAATCCTCAGAGGTCATCTATCCAACCATGCCCTTTTACAGACAGGGAAACTGAGGCTCAGATGGGTGGTGACTTAGTCAAGGCCCCTGCCTGTTGCTCTCCCCCTAAACATCTCAAACAGTCAGGCAAGACTGCATGGTGGATGCTGGCCTGAAACTGGTTTCTTCTCCCTCAAGCCCAGAGGAGTCAGGGGAAGGAGGGAAAGGAGAAGAAGTTGTTGTTCCACCCTTCCTTCTCAACTTCACCTTGTTGAACCACCCAGAAAAGTCTCCAGCTGGAAGGAAGGAAATTCAGTCCAACCCTCTAATCATAAAGAAACAGGGGCCCAGAAGCCAGGCGTGGTGGCTCATGCCTGTAATCCCAGCACTTTGGGAGGCTGAGGTGGGTGGATCACCTGATGTCAGAAGTTCAAGATCAACCTGGCTGACATGGTGAAACCCCATCTCTACTAAAAATACAAAAACTTAGCCAGGTGTGGTGGCAGGTGCCTGTAATCCCAGCTACTCGGGAGGCTGAGGCAGGAGAATTGCTTGAACCCAGGAGGCAGAGGTTGCAGTGAGCTGAGGTCGCACCATTGCACTCCAGCCTGGGCAACAAGAGTGAGACTCCATCTCAAAAAAAAGAAAAGAAAAAGAAAAAGAAACAGGGGCCCAGAGAGAAGGGACTTGCCCAGGGTCACATAGGGAGACCTGGGCCAAACCCAGGCATCCTAGGGGCAGTTTTCAGTTTTCATTGCACTCTGCATAAGTCATCCTCAATGACATTGTCTTTACTTTGTGCCTAGGGCACATGGATTGTTTGCCAGGAAATTAACTCTCTTCTGTCTCCGGAGCTCATTGTAAACAATCCAAGGGCAGGACTGGACCTTGAATATCCTGGAGGAATGAAGGTCCAGCTTAAACTTTGCCACCCAGCTCCATGCTGGACATTGTCATATCTGCCATCATATCTAATTTAGGACTCATGAAGTGTCAGAACTGAAAGGGACCTCAGAGAACAGAAGTTCAAGTCCTATTTTCCAGATAAGACCAAGGCCCTGTGGACAAATGACTCATCCAACAGCACTCCAGCACGGAGTTGTCTCTATCCCTAAGACCCATAAGACCCAGATTTTCTTACCTCCTGTTCTGTTGTTTTTGTTTGTTTTTATTTTTTGCCTTCCCCACAGTACCTAGCATTGTGCTGGCCTCATAACTTTTCTTTCTTTCTTTTTTTATTGAGACAAGGTCTCACTCTGTTGCCAAAGTTGGAGTGCAGTGTCCTGATCTTGGCCCACTGCAACCTCCACCTCTCGGGCTCAAGCAATCCTCCCACCTCAGCTTCCCGAGTAGCTGAGACCACAGGCCTGAACCATCACTTCCAGCTAATTTTTATATTTTATTTATTTATTTATCTATTTTTTTGAGACTGAGTCTCGCTCTGTTTCCCAGGCTGGAGTGCAGTGGTGTGATCTTGGCTCACCGCAACCTCTGCCTCCCGGGTTCAAGCGATTTTCCTGCCTCAGCCTCCCAAGTAGCTGGGATTACAGGTGCCCATCACCACACCCAGCTAATTATTATTATTATTATTATTTTTTTTTTAGAGACGATGTTTCACTGTATTAGCCAGGATGGTCTCGATCTCCTGACCTTGTGATCAGCCCGCCTTGGCCTCCCAAAGTGCTGGGACCACAGGCGTGAGCCACCGCACCCGGCCTCACATCCAGCTAATTTTTATATTTTTAGTAGAGATGGGGTTTCACCCTGTTGGCCAGGCTCGTCTTGAACTCCTGACCTCAAGTAATCTACCCACCTCGGCCTCCCAAAGTGCTGGGATTACAGGCATGAGCCACCGCGCCTGGCATAATTTTTTTTGTGTGTGTGTGTTTTGTTGTTGTTGTTGTTTTGTTTTTTTTTTGGTGACAGAGTTTTGCGCTTGTCACCCAGGCTGGAGTAGAATGGCGCGATCTCGACTCACCGCAACCTCCGCCTCCTGGGTTCAAGCGATTCTCCTGCCTCAGCCTCCCGAGGAGCTGGGATTATGGGTGTGCACTGCCATACCCAGCCAATTTTTGTAATTTTATTAGAGACGGGGTTTCACCACGTTGGACAGGCTGGTCTTGAACTCCTGACCTCAGGTGATCTGCCCGCCTCAGCCTCCCAAAGTGCTGGGATTACAAGTGTGAGCCACTGCGCCCAGCCAATTTTTGTATTTTTTAGTAGAGATGAGGTTTCACTATTTGGCCAGGCTGGTCTCAAACTCCTGCCCTCTAGTGATCACCCCCCTTGGACTCCCAAAGTGCTGGGATTACAGGTGTGAGCCACTGCACTTGGCCTACGACTTTTTTCATGATTCCAGATAGGAGTGGCAACTCCCGGATGGCCTAGCAGCATTGCTCAACACACTCATTCCTCTCCTTGCCCCCTTCCAAAGTCTAATCATGCTGCCATCTCTCGGGCTATCGGTTAAATATCTGGCTTTTCTCTGAGATTTATTTCCTTCTACCAAGAGGCCAAATTCACCACTGGTTCCCAGGGTCAGAAGCTCTCCAGCCAGCTTCTAGATCCCATCTGCAGGCTTACTCTACATCGAGAAACTGAGGTGGTGGTGAAGGAGACAGTCCCGTGACCCCTGTTTCCATGGTGAATGGTCCTGGCAAGGATATTTGCCTACCCTAGGGACTCACAACAAAAGACAGTTATGTTTTCTGTAAGGAACTTGAGACTCCCTAAAGGCAGAATCATCGCTATATCCTCAGCATCTCTCACAGGTACTCAAGAAACATGACAAATGCATGCTAAATTATTTAGCCCCCACTTACCTGAGAAGAGGAAATCTGAAGACTTATCAGGGCCCCATATGGTACATTTTTGTAACTTCTGGGACATTCGGCCACTGGGATATGGACATGATAATCTCAGAGACCTCCGGAGAAGAAGGCTAAAGCTCTGGGGTTGGGAGTCCAGCTTCATCAGCCCCTGTTCCTTGTGTTAGGGAACACAGAAACCTGGGCTTTTTTTTTTTTTTTTTTTTTTTTTTTTTTTTGTGAGACCAGTCTCGCTCTGTCGCCCAGGCTGGAGGGCAGTAGCATGATCTCGGCTCACTGCAAGCTCTGCCTCCCAGGTTCACGCCATTCTCCTGCCTCAGTCTCCCGAGTAGCTGGGACTACAGGCGCCCGCCACCACGCCCGGCTAATTTTTTTGTTTTTTTAGTAGAGACGGGGTTTCACCATGTTAGCCAGGATGGTCTCGATCTCCTGACCTCATGATCTGCCTGCCTCGGCCTCTCAAAGTGCTGGGATTACAGGCGTGAGCCACTGTGCCCAGCCACTGAAACCTGAGTTTGAACCCCAGTTCTTGCTTGTAGAACCTCTGTAACTTTGGACAATTATTTATTTATTTATTTATTTATTATTATTATTTTTAGACGGAGTCTCCGTCTGCTGCCCAGGCTGGATGCAGTGGTGCGATCTCAGCTCACTGCAACCTCTGCCTTCCAGGTTCAAGCAATTCTCCTGCCTCAGCCTCCCCAAATAGCTGGGACTACAGGTGTGTGCCACCATGCCCGGCTAATTTTTTTTTTTTTTTTTTTTTTTTTTAGTAGAGATGGGGTTTTGCCATGTTGGCCAGGCTGGTCTCTAACTCCTGACCTCAGGTGATCCAGACTTTGGGCAAGCAATTATTAAGCTTCCCTGAGCCTCCGTTCCCTCATCTGTAAAATGGGAAGTGCCAAGCCAATGTGCTCCACGAGGCAGTTATTGACCATCATTTGTCATATTACAGGGGGAGATTCTTTTCCCATGTTCTGAGATCCCAAGAGAGAAGATTCTGGAATCTTCCAGTGTCCCCAAACCTTTACTGAGCACCTACTATGTGCAAGGTGATATGCTAGGTGCTAGAAAGGCAAAAAGACATATGATTTTATCTCTTTTCTCAAGTGGCTCAGAATCCATTTAGGGAGACAAAGCACAAGCCTTGTGACAGCAAAATCCCAACCCAACTCATCCTAACTGTCAGAAGATGGCGAAAGACTGTGCAAGTGCAATAACAAATAGGTGATGCCGGCCAGGCGCGGTGGCTCACGCCTGTAATCCCAGCACTTTGGGAGGCTGAAGCGGGCAGATCATGAGGTCAGGAGTTCAAGACCAGCCTGGCCAAGATGGTGAAAGCCTGTCTTTACTAAAAAAAATACAAAAAAATTAGCTGGGCATGGCGGTGCACACCTGTAATCCCAGCTACTCAGGAGGCTGAGGCCAGAGAATTGCTTGAACTTGGGAGGCGAAGGTTGCAGTGACCCAAGATTGCACCACAGCACTCCAGCCTGGGCGACAGAGCAAGACTCCGTCTCAAACAAAACAAAACAAAACAAACAAATAGGTAATGCCATCATTATAGGAAGGAGGCAGGAGGACCCCTATCTTGGAGTGATGCGGGGTGACTCCATGGGGTGCCGTTTCTGCACAGAGTCCATTGTCCAGGTGGAAGGTGCGCAGCTTGATTTAATCTTTTAATCTTTTAACGCTCATTCATTTCATTCCACACATGCTCATTAATTCTTTTTTTTGTTCCAGGCACTGTGCTGGGCGAAGATGTATAGTTTCTGTGTTCAAGAAGCTTATAGTTGGCTGGGTGCGGTGGCTCATGCCTGTAATCCCAGCACTTTGAGAGGCCGAGGCAGGTGGATCACTTGAGGTCAGGAGTTCGAGACCAGCCTGGCCAACATGGTGAAACCCCGTCTCTACTAAAAATACAAAAATTATCCAGGCATGGTGGTGGGTGCCTGTAATCCCAGCTACTTAGGAGGCTGAGGCAGGAGAATCACTTGAACCCGGAAGGCGGAGGTTGCAGTGAGCTGAGATTGCGTCATTGCACTCCAGCCTGGGTGACAAGAGCAAAGCTTCATTATGGTTTTTTTTTTTTTTGAGACTGAGTTTCACTCTATTGCCCAGACTGGAGTGCAATGGCATGTTCTTGGCTCACTGCAACCTCCGCCTCCCAGGTTCAAGCAATTCTCCTTCCTCAGCCTCCTGAGTAGCTGGAATTACAGATGTGCACCACCATGCCTAGCTAATTTTTGTATGTTAGTACAGATGGGGTTTCACCATGTTGGCCAGGCTGGTCTCGAACTCCTGACCTCAGGTAATCCACCTGCCTTGGCCTCCCAAAGTGCTGGGATTACAGGCATGAGCCACCTTGCCCAGCCAATTTCATTATAGTTTAAAGCGGGGCGTGGTTGCTCACCCCTGTAATCCCAGCACTTTGGGAAGCTGAGGCGGGTGGATCACCTGAAGTCAGGAGTTCGAGACCAGCCTGGCCAACATGGTGAAACCCAGTCTTTACTAAAAATACAAAAATTAGCTGGGCGTGGTGGTACATGCCTGTAATCCCAGCTACTCTGGTGGCGGAGGCACAAGGATCGCTTAAACCTGGTATGTAGAGGTTGCAGTGAGCCGAGATTGCGCCACTGCACTCCAGCCTGGGTGACAGAGCAAGACTGTCTCAAAATAATAATAATAATAATAATAATAATAATAAAGAAGTTTGTAATTTAGAGGACAAGATGGACAATGAATGATAATGCTGTAAATAGATATATATTTACACATTATTAGCAGGGTTGATGAAAGCATATATAACAAGATGATCTATCTATCTATCTATCTATCTATCTATCTATCTATATATATCAAGGGGATCTAATTAAAGGACCAAGAAAGACCTCTTTCAGTGATATTTAAATGAGCTCTGATGGCCGGGTGCAGTGGCTCACGCCTGTAATACCAGCACTTTGGGAGGCTGAGGCAAGCGGATAACCTGAGGTTGGGAGTTTGAGACCAGCCTGACCAACATGGAAAAACCTCATCTCTACTAAAAACACAAAATTAGCCGGGCGTGGTGGCAGATGCCTGTAATCCCAGCTACTTGGGAGGCTGAGGCAGGAGAATTGCTAAACCCGGGAGACGGAGGTTGCGGTGAGCCGAGAACACGGCATTGTACTCCATCCTGGGCAACAAGAGCAAAACCCTGGCTCAAAAAAAAAAAAAAGAGCTCTGATGAATGAGTAGGAGTTAGCCAGGCAAAGAGAAGAAGGGAGGGAGGCATTCTAGAAAGATAAAAACGGCCTGTGCAAAGGCCCTGAAGAGCAGAGAGCACATTGTTTGAGAGAAAGTCACATGGTGGGACTACAGAAAGCTAAGCAAAGAGAGATGACATGGGCAGGGATCAGATCACGTAGAAACTTTGGGTGTTTCTTTTTTTTTTTCCCCCAAATATGAGGAAAGGACCAGCTGCAGTAAAATCCCCTGGAGTGGCCAGGGGTGGTGATTCACTCCTGTAATCCCAGCATTTTGAGAGGCTGAGATGGGCGGATCACTTGAGCCCAGGAGTATAAGACTAGCCTAGGCTGGGCACAGTGGCTCATGCCTGTAATCCCAGCACTTTGGGAGGCCAAGGTGGGTGGATCATGAGGTCAAGAGATCGAGACCATCCTGGCCACATGGTGAAACCCCGTCTCTACCAAAAAAATACAAAAATCAGCTGGGTGTGGTGGCACGCTCCTGTAGTCCCAGCTACTCGGGAGGCTGAGGCAGGAGAATTGCTTGAACCCAGGAGGCAGAGGTTGCAGTGAGCCGAGATCGCACTACTGTACTCCAGCCTGGGGAACAGAGCGAGACAAAAAAAAAAGCTGGGCACGGTGGCTCACGCCTGTAATCCCAGCACTTTGGGAGGCTGAGGTGGGCAGATCACAAGGTCAGGAGATCAAGACCATCCTGGCTAAGACGGTGAAACCCCGTCTCTACTAAAAATACAAAAAAAATTAGCCGGGTGTGGGGGCGGGCGCCTGTAGTCCCAGCTACTCGGGAGACTGAGGCAGGAGAATGGCGTCAACCCGGGAGGCGGAGCTTGCAGTGAGCTGCGATTGCACCACTGCACTCCAGCCTAAGTGACAGAGCAAGACTCTGTCTCAAAAAAAAAAAAAAAAAAAGACTAGCCTTAGTGGCTGAGCGCAGTGGCTCATGCCTGTAATCCCAGCACTTTGGGAGGCTGAGGCAGGCGGATCACGAGGTCAGGAGTTTGAGACCAGCCCGACCAACATGGTGAAACCCTGTCTCTACCAAAAATACAGAAATTAGCCGGGCGTGTTGGCCTGCACCTGTAATCCCAGCTACTCTGGAGGCTGAGGCAGGAGAATCACTTGAACCCTGGAGGCAGAGGTTGCAGTGAGCCGCGGTCGTGCCACTGCACTCCAGCCTGTGTGACAGAGTGAGACTGTGTCTCAAAAAAAAAAAAAAAGACTAGCCTGGGCAACACAGGGAAACCCCATCTCTACAAAAAATACAAAAATTAGCTGAGCGTGGTGACGTGCACCTGTGGTCCCAGCTACTTGGAGGCTGAGGCAGGAGGATCGCTGGAGCCTGGGAAATCGAGGCTGCAGTGAACTGTGATGGCGCCACTGCACTCCAGCCTTGGTGACATGGCGAGACCCTGAAAAAAATAATTTAGCTGGATGTAGTGGCACACACCTGTAGTGCTAGCTACTTGGGAGGCTGAGTTGGGAGGATCACTTGAGCCCAGGAGTTCAAGGTTATAGTGAGCTATGACCGTGCCACTGCACTGTAGCCTGGGAGATACAATGAGGCTCTGTCTCAAAATAAGTAAATAAGTAAGACAAAAAAGTAAAGACAAACATTCTGGTATTTATTCTTCTAGGCTTTTTTTGTTTCAGTTTTCTTTTCCTTTTTTTTTTAGACGGAGTCTCTCTCTGTCACCAGGCTGGAGTGCAGTGGTGTGATCTCGGCTCACTGCAATCTCCACCTCCTGGGTTCAAGCGATTCTCCTGACTCAGCCTCCCGAGTAGCTGGGACTACAGGCATATACCACCACGCCCGGCTAATTTTTTGTATTTTTAGTACAGATGGGGTTTCACCCTATTAGCCAGGGTGGTCTTGATCTCCTGACCTTATGATCCACCTGCCTCGGCCTCCCAAAGTGCTGGGATTACAGGCGTGAGCCACCGAGCCTGGCCTCTTCTTCTTCTTTTGTTTTTGTTTTTTTGAGACGGAGTCTCGCTCTGTTCCCCAAGCTGGAGTGCAGTGGCGCGATCTCTGCTCACTGCAACCTCCGCCTCCCGGGTTCACTCCATTCTCCTGCCTCAGCCCCCCAAGTAGCTGGGACTACAGGCGCCCGCCACCATGCCCGGCTAATTTTTTGTATTTTTAGTAGAGACGGGTTTCACTGTGTTAGCCAGGGTGGTCTCGACATCCTGACCTCATGATCTGCCTGCCTCTACCTTCCAAAGTGCTGGGATTACAGGCATGAGCCACCGTGCCCGGCCCACGCCCGGCCTCTTCTTTTTTAAAATACAGACAGTGTCTCGCCATGTTACGCAGGCTGGTCTTGAACTGGGCTCAAGCAATCCTCCCGCCTCGGCCTCCAAAGTGCTGGGATTGATGACAGGCATGAGCCAATGCGCCTGGCCCCTTTAAAACCTTTTTTTTTTTGAGGCAGAGTTTCACTCTTGTTGCCCAGGCTGGAGTGCAATGGCACGATCTTGGCTCACTGCAACCTCCGCCTCCCAGGTTCAAGGAATTCTACTGCCTCAGCCTCCTGAGTAGGTGGGATTACAGGCGCCTGCCACCATGCCCGGCTAATTTTTTGTATTTTTAGTAGAGACGGGGTTTTACCATATTGGCCAGGCTGGTCTCAAACTCTTGACCTCAGGTGATCCGTCTGCCTCGGCCTCCCAAAGTGCTGGGATTACAGGTGTGAGCCACCATGCCCGGTCTCCTATAAAACTTTTAATGTCTGGATAATATTTTACTGAATGAATGTCTCCTGCTTTGCTTGCCAATTCCCTATCGATGGATATTTAGGTTGTTTTCAACTTTTCACATCATTACAAACAATCTCATGTTCATTTTTTAACATAACAACGTTTATTTATTTGGAATACATTTTTGTTAGTGGAATTGCTGGGTCATTGACAAATTGTCTAGGTCTAATTAAACATGTTCATACTGTGTACCAAGAGGAGATGTAGCGTGGATGGCACCAAAGTCAGGGAAGTCTTTCCGGCTTCTGGTCTGCTGGTCTGCCCTTTTGAAGGCTTTGGAGTGTTACAGCCATACCCTGGCCTTTCCCAGGCTTTTCTTTCCCTGGCACGGATGCAGTGTGTGCGGTCAGAGCTGGTGAGTTCGAGACCTGTCCGAACCATCCACCCCCAGCCAGGCCCCGCTGCAGAGGCTGCGGTGGCCCTCCCAGCCCCTGGGAATCTATCCCCAGGTCCCCTCCCCGACCGCGGGAGGGCGTGTTAGGGGAGCAGCTTAGGCAAGCGACGATTGCACCATCCACGGTTTGAAAAGGAAGTCCGGGGAGCGCAAGGAGGAAACTTTTACATTCCAAAGGTTGAGCCCCAGCATCCATACTCGGCCCCTGCAGCGATCCTTCCACTCCTGCTCGCTGGGTTCCGATTCCTTCCCTTCCACCCCGTCTCGGCCCAACCCTATGCTGGGCACTGGCCCTTTAAGGAGCTGTCACGGTGGCGTCGCTGGCCCCGCCCGGCGGGGAGGGCCGAGAGGCAGGGGAGGGGTTGCTGGTGGCTGCGGGCATGGGGAAGGCGGGGGGGTTGGGGGGGGTCTGGGTCTATTTTTAGCTCCGGGTCGGGTCACGTGACGGGAGTGACGTCTCCGAATGTTGTTGTTGGTGGCGGCGGCGAGCGGAGCCGGAGGAGCCGCCGCAAAGATGGAGGAGCCGTCGAGGAGGTGCTGCCGCCGCTGCCGCCGCCGCTGCTGCCGCCGCCGCCCGCGAAGCCGGAGCTCGAGCCGCAGCGGGTGAGCGCGCCGCCCCGGCCCAGATCCCATCTTCCCCGGCCCCCGGGACGCGAGGCGGCGCCCCCTCCTCCTGCTGTCTCTGTCCGCGGGCTACCCGCGCGCGCGCGCCGCGCTCCGCGCCCCCCTTCCTTCCTCCCGGCCCTGGGAGCCAGCCGGCGCCCCCGGGAGCATCGGCAGCCCGTGAGCGGGACATCGGGGTTGCTGCGCGCGCCCCTTCATGCCCCTCCCAGACAGGGGCGCCTTCCCTACAGGTAAGGGAGGGGCCCGCCTTCCCGCGCCCTGCGCCCCCAAATGGCTCGGAGACCGGCCAGGGTTGTCTGATTTGCCCCTTCCCTGGCGGCGCATGTTGCGTTGCAGAGCCATTTGAGTCCTGCACCCGGATTCTATGCAGACCCCTCTTCGCTGGACACCCCTTTCTTGGTACTCTGAGGTGAGGGGTGCTGCCCACCCAGAGCGCTTCTTCCCACCCAGAGCGCTTCTCCCCATAGCTACGAACGCATCCTTGATTTTATGTCCTTGACTTATGTGCTTGAGGTGGGGGACTGCGGAGTCCACCTTACTTCTCTCTCCCATTATTCTCACCCCGTCTCCCGTGAGGCGTTACTGCGTTTGTTGCCACCCTCTTCTCCTGTCTGACACCCTGGAGCCAGGATGCGAGAGCTGGGAGATGAAATGGAGCTCCCCACCAACCCGTTCTTGTCTTGGGTGGATGCCCCCCTTTTTTCATCCTGGGTCTGTATCTCATGGAAGCGGGGGCACTACCAGTGCCTTATTAACTTGGGGGAGTCAGCTTCTCCACCCCACCCTTCCCTGGGGCCCTGGGGAAGATGAGAACTGGCTGGGTGTAAGTAATTAATCTGGGAGCCTGGTGGGGGCTGTTGAAGTGGGGAGCTTGGGTGCTTCCTTTGGGAGAGGAGATGACCACTTGATACCCCTGGCTGATACCCCTTCTGAGATGAGGTGTGTCCGTAAAGAGGAAAGGTAACAGCTGCAGTTGCTTTTTAGGAGGGTGCAAAAGGGACCCATCACTCTATCAGTGACCACCATGCTTTTGGGGTCTGGGATTAGATTTGGAGCTTGGGGAGGTGGTGGTGATTGGGTTCAGTGTCCAACTGGGAGGGAAGGATGGAGCCAGATTATGGGAACAAAAGGAGGTGGGGGGGAGGGTGAGATCCAGGAGTCTTGGTCAGAGGGACCCCTAGCCAGATTGCCTTGCAGGATTGCAGTCTGGGTCTGGGTCCTGCCTTCGGCTTCCTCTTAGGTTCAGAGGATGTAGGCAGGCAGGCATGGTCTTCAGTCTCCCCAGTCCTAGGCACCCTGAGCCTATGCTGGCTGTTGAGATGCTGGGCTGGGCTGGGCTGGGCTAGGCTGGCTGGGCTGGATGGTGGATGAGCCATGTTGGGGGCTGTCTGCTTCTTCATTCCAGTCTTCCCTCCTTCCTCTCCCTCCCTAAACACAAAGCTTGGGGAGATCTTGGTTTGTCTCCTTCCTCTTTTCTTGACTCCTCTCTTTGCCCTCTCTTCACTTGAACTTGGATCTGGGCTTTCTTGACAAAGCAGTAGGGGTCTCTCTGAGTTAGAGAAATGGGCCCCCAGTATCTCCACTCTGTCCTGGGAATGTGGGCATGCCAGAGACCAGAGAGACAGATCTCAAGTGTGGGTTACTTGGGGGCAAGGATGGAGGAAATGTTAGTTCTGTGCCAGCCTCCCCTTCTTCTCCAATATATCCTCCTACTTTGGCTGGATCATGTAATTTGGAGGGGGGCAGCAGTTTCACATGCCCCACCCACCCCAAGTAGCTGCAGAGACAAAGGTTTGCTTTCCCTTCCCTAGGGGTGGCATCTTAACTGTGTGTTTAGAAATGGGGCCTGGGAATGTTGGGCGGGGGTCATTTGTGTTCCCGCATAGTGGGGGAGGGGGGATCAGCTATAGGAGCTGGGGGTAGTGCAGTCGGTGCTGAAGTACCAGCTGCTCTTTAATAATTAATTCTTCCTACTCACATCCCTTTGAGGAGGGATGTCTGGAACACAGCATCAGGCTCAGCCAGCCTGCTAGAGGACGCACTCCTGTTGGTGGCGGTAGGGGGGGAAGGGGGAGACAGCAAGGGGGGGGTGGTTCTTGGCATTTTTGGAGCACTGTAGCTTGCTCATGAATGAAAACCTGATGTAGCCTGTGAGGGGGTCTATTGTAGCCGACTTTAGCTAATTAAACTTTCTCTGCCTTTCTTCTTCCCCATCCCACCTCACCCCAGGCCCAGCCCCAGCCCTTTCTTGAATGGGGACCCTGTCTGGTAGTCCTGGGAAGAGGGTATCATTCTACCTGAGGTTTTAGGGCAACAGACCCCGTCTTCTGCCCTCTGCCTCCGCCTCCTCCCTTCCTCCCCTCTCACCCCCCCCCCCTTTTTTTTTTTTCTAGAAATAGCAGCCTCCTCCATCTGGCTTGTGCAGATGCCTGGAGCTGCGTCTGAGCAGACAAACAGAAATGGGCCGATTGCAAAAATGAATTTGTCAGCCTGGTGCCTTTTTTCCTTTTCTGTCACCCTCCCCCTTTCCCTGGTTTGGGGCCTGGACATCCAAGTCAGCCACCCTTCATGGCTCTGATCCTTCCGGGCTTCTGTTGGCCTAGCTTGGGGGAGGCACTAGGCAGCAGAAGCTCTCAGAGGCTGAGGAAAGTGGCAGGCTGTGGCCATGGTCAGGAGGGGTCAAGATAAGTCCCCAGTGCCTTTGATCTTTAGGTGGGATGTCTTGGCTTGTAACCTTTTTTTTTTTTTTTTTTTGAGACGGAGATTCTCTCTTATTGCCCAGGCTGGAGTGCAATGGCACAGTCTTGGCTCACCGCAACCTCTGTCTCCAGGGTTCGAGTGATTCTCCTGCCTCAGCCTCCCGAGTAGCTGTGATTATAGGCATGCGCCACCACACCCCGCCAGTTTTGTATTTTTTTAGTAGAGACAGGGTTTCTCCATGTTGATCAGGCTGGTCTGAAACTCCTGACCTCAGGTGATCTGCCCGCCTTGGCCTCTCAAAGTGCTGGGATTACAGGCGTGAGCCACCGCGCCTGGCCGGTTTGTAACTTTTTGATGAAGCTGTCGGGGTAGAGTGGAACAATCTCAGACTCCCAAGACTTGGTTCACACTGCTTGACCCTGTCACCTATGACCTAGGGGGTACCCTGGCCTGGGGCCAGAGCAGGTGTGTTGGGAGGGGGTTGCATGGTGGTACTGGACTCCAGGATCCAGAGAAGGTCTTCAAGGGACACCTGACTCCCCAGGAATTTTGAGGGAGTTGTTTGAGGAACAAGATCTCTACAGGGTAACATTGTGAACCTATGGCCTTTGGAGCATTGCTTTGTACCATGTGCCCCTCACTTGTCTGCCCTTCTCCTCCCACCCGTCTGCCCTTCTCCTCCCACCCTTTGACAGAGTTTGGGGTTTCCACCCTACTTCCCCAGGCTCAGCCCCGAGCTTGTAGGGTGAGATGCAGCCCGTTTCCTTCATTCATCCTTGTCCGGCTGTCTTGGCTGGATGTGGGAGGTGGTTTTGGAGACTGGAGTGGGGTAGGGGTCTGTCTGGAAGAAAGAGTTGGTGTGAGGTAGTGGGGTGGGCAGGGGGTCTGTCTACTTATGATGTCCTGGAAGTTGGGCTGCTCCCTGGTTTGGCATCCAAGTGTTAGGTCATCTGGGACACAGCTCCTGGTCCCTGACTGCCCACTGAGACCCAACAGATTTCTCTGGCAGGTGTGAGAACAAACAGCTCAGGTTTTAAACATCAGGCTCCCCTTCTCCCCTTCATGCCCCACCCCAGACTGGAATCTGTGCTTGTCCCGATCAGACTGTGAACACTGCTTTGTTTCTCAGGGAGGCTCAGCCTGTGGCTCTGGTTCACTTGGGAGACTTGATGGGGGTGTTGGCAGACACTCTTTACAGGTGAACAGGGCCCAGGGGCCCTAGGACGGGGAGGAGAAGACGTAGCTGAGTCCCGAGCCCACCATGAGTTAAAGGAGCTGCTCCCTTCCTCTTCTGCCTCAGGAGTGAGGATCAGCACCTTTAAGACTCAGAGAGAGAGTGGGTGGGTTAGGATGATGGGGGCTAGGGGCTAACCTTAACCTGGTTTCTGTGCCACTGGGGCTGTGCCCCTTCTGAGCACCTTGCTGTGGAGGTGCCTCTCACTGTGGAGATGGACAGGGCTACTCAGGCTGCTGGGAATCGTGGGAATTTCTGAACCTGTGTTCCCCAGCCCACGGGAAAGGGTGTGAGCAGGACTGAGTGCCAGCCTTGGTGTGGGCACAGGCTGAACTGCCTGCCCACGTGGGCCCTGCCAGAGCACCAGCAGCCCTACCTGCCACATTCCTGAGCTTGGCCTCAGCCCTGCCTGCGCAGCCTTTTTTGTCTTAATCCCATACCTGTGCCTGTCAGGAGCAATTTAGCCCCTTCAACTCTGCCCCCCAATCTGAGTGCACCTTTCTCCAGCCATAGAGTCCAAGCCCTGTGGTCCCAGCAGCAAGCCTGGGACCTCAAGGTCTCGTGTGTGCGTGCGTGCATGCGCATGTGTGTTTACGTTCTTGTGTTTCTGCCATAGCTGGCTTCTGGCTTCTGGGCTCCAAATGAACCCCACCCTTGGGAATCTGATGAGAATGTGAGGCTTACTGAGAATTAATCGTGCCAGGAGGTGGGGCTGTCTAGGGGGGCAGAGCTGATTGCTGGTTCGAGGCTTGGGGAGCAGAGTTAGGGCTTAAACTCGAAGCAGCTCACAGCCTTCTTTGATGGTTTCCTGCTACCTTGTTTTCATTGGGTATTGGAGGGCCTGCCTTCATTTGGAAGCAAATGAATGAGATCATGTCTGGGGTGGATCGTGGGCTGTTTAGGGATGGGCCAGGTAGCTGTATGCATAGTGTCTGAGGCTTGAGGACTAACTGTGGGGGAGAACTGGAGAAGTGGGCATGGGTTGGCAAAGCCGTGGTCCTGTGATACCTCCTCCTTTACTATACTGGCCTCAGCAGGGCTACTGCTGGGCCTTTTGTTGCTTTTGTACAAACTGGGAAAAAATCGTCCCTTGTTTTGGGTGGACTCAGCATGTCAGGCCATGGCTTGGCAGGCAGGGCACAGGCTGGATTTCATATCTCCCTGGGCCAGACCTCCTTTCACAGAGCATAACCTGTACAATATACACAAAGTGCTGGGCTTGGGCCCTGCACCTGCCAGGCCAAGGGTACTAGATTTGGGATGGAGAGGTCTTTGACTTTCTTAATTCCTGGAAAGAGAAGCTCTTGTCCTGGTCTGTTGTTGAATTGGGGGAGACCAAAACAGAAGCACATCCATATTTCCAGAGCTGGGTGGCACAAGGATCAGAAAGTCGGGAGAAGACCCCTAGAAGTCCCAGCTTAGGCTATGGAGGCTAGGATACCAGTTTCTCCCTTCACTTCCTCCAGGGACTCTAGATCAGCCCTGCATCTCCCCACTGCTATGGATAGAGATCAGAAGCCTCCGTGCACTTTCTGCTTTGGTGCACACCTAGTCCCATGGCAGGCACTGTTGGGAGTCTATAGGGTCTCCCCACCTGGCAGTAGACAGTCACCTGAAAAGGGGTCTGTTGGGTTTGGCCACCATAGCCATTTCCTATCCCTTGGGCTCTGGGAGCCTCATCAGTTAGTAAGATAAGAAACCAGGGTCTATCCAGTTCTGCTGATTTCTACTGTGGCTGTGGGCAGGTATCCCTCCCTCTCATCCCTCATCCCCAGGTACAAACTGACGAGCTCCAAGGTCTCCTTCGACTCTCAGATTTCTGAGTTAGGGGCCTCTAACCCTGCTCCATCTCTCCCCAGGGATGCCGTTCTGAGTGCCTGACTGCCTCGCCCCGAAGGATGGCCTCTGATGGGCATTAGAGGCACGGCGGCCCCGGGCTCCCGTCCCGTCCGTCTGTCTGTTATCGTCTGTCTCTCTTGACATCACCGCAGCTCCACCCCCTCCCGTCCCAGCCCCCAACGCCAGCTTCCTGCAGGCCCAGAGCCGGCATGAACTCTCCCAACGAGTCGGGTAAGAGCTGGGAGGTTGGAGAAGAGCACCCTGGGGTAGCTTTGGATGCAGTGGGCTGTGTGGGTTTCCCTTCCAGGCCAGCTGACCTTTACTGTCTGAGCTATAAGGGCATGAGGGGGTAAGGAGTGGAGAAGTGTTACAAGAAAGGGCCCATGAGGTAGACCTGGGAATCGAGGGATCGATGGTCCGGTCTGGTCCTGGGAAGGCAATGGGTCCTACTCTGCCCCCCATGCTTGCCCTCTCAACTTAGGGGTGTTCAGCTCCAGCTCCGCCTTCCCCTGCTAGCCAAGACAGGCGGGCCTGAGGGGGGAGTGTGTATCCCTTAATCTCTCTGGGCAGTCTGGGATGATGTTGGAGGAATTTCTTTACTATAGCAGAATGCTCAGCTTCCTTTTTGTGCTGGTGGCTTCTTTACTTAGTGGAACGTTCGTGTTCCATACTTTTTTCTTAGTGGAGGTTTATAAGGGCACTGGGCCTTAACTTCCGTGTGCGGGTGCGTGGCGTTGGGTGGGAATGGGGTGACGTGTGTAGAGGAGTCTCGGCTCTCCTCTGAGTCCAGGTAGACTGCCTCTCTTCCTCTTGGGCCCTTCATATGGTAGATTGCTAATCTGGGGTCTTTTACTCTGAGATTTCCTGTTCCTCTCTGTTCCTAGAACCCTGTCCAGTGCTGCCAGAAATAGTCTATTGGGGGGAGTCTAGGCAGCTTGATGTGCAGCTGGGTCTGGATGTGTGCCTGTGAGGCTGTGTTCTAGTGGCCTGAGCTGGACCCTCAGCAGTTTCCCAGGAGGGTCCTGGGGCAATGTGGTCAGAGTAGTGGCTGTCATCTCCTCCTCCTCGGGTGTCTCCTTCCGCACAGTGTTAAAGGTCCATCTTGCTCAACTTTAGCTCTCCACCGCCCATCATACTCCTCATCTTTTTTATGTAGGGGTGGGTGGATATTTCTCCTTTTAGAGATAGGGCAGTTAGGGCCTAGGATGAATACCCATTTGCAGGATTGTACAGAAGCAGCATCAGGGAGGAATCCAGACCACCCCACATTTTCTTCCCCATCATCCTTTCTGCAGGGTTTGCTGGTCTCCTTCAGATATTCCTGCCTCTGCCCTTGCCCTCATTCAGCCCCTAGGGGCTGGGACGGGTGGGCTGCCCAGCTCTGCCCTCTTGCTTGCCCCTCTGAGGCTGGATGGCAAAGGGAAAGGAGAGGCCTGGGTCCTCATCTGTCCCTCTTGCATCTTGGCTGGACACTACCCCAGCAAGCTCAGCCTTGTCGGGCAGTAGTGCCAGCTGCTTCTTTCCTCTGAGTTGTGACGCTGACCTGTCCAGGAGCCATCTGCAGTTCCTGCTTCCCATGGGGCTGGGGTCTAACTCTTGGCCAAGGGAATTGAAGCTGCCTAGAGGCATCTGTTGGTGGCTTGGAAAGGATTCTTCCCAGCTTTGGGGTTTCTTTCCCTTGCAGGGAAATGTGATAATCAACCCAGGATAGATGAAGTTATTGGGTTACCTTTCCAGACGCTGGCTATCCGAGTTTCCCTTGCAGCTACCTCTGCGGGAGCTGACAGGAGTGTCGGAGGAGCTGGACGTGTCCACCAATGCAGGAGGCTGGCAGCTTGAGAGCCACTGCTGAGCCCTGGCCAGGAGGGGCATCCTGAGTGGGCCCGTGGAATGGGCCCCGCCTCCTGGCTGGCTTTCCAGCTCCCCCCAGCAGGGGGAGATGCTGTCTTCTCTGTGTTGGGGAAAGAGGGAAAAAAGGAGGGGGCCAGGGATTGGGAACCTCATTTTAGGATTGTTGAGAGGCTTTGGAACTGGGACCACTGCTTGGGGATGTTTGCTTGAGGCCCTTCCTGCAGAGTGTTCCTGGGGTTCTGGCCTGGCTTTCCCAGTTGTGGGGTTCCAGCTGCCCCGGGCCAGGGAGATAGTCAGCCTCCCCCCAGCTCTTCCTTTCTGAGGGGCCTAGCGTCTGCTATTACCAGAGCTTGGGCTGGCATCTGGGCTAGGGCTGGGGTGCCCAGCGCCTGGCAGAAGCCTGGAAACCACATGCCTTGGAACTCGGCGGAAGTAAAATGAAACCACCGATTGAAGCCAGAGCACGCGGGTGTCCACTTCCCCGTAGACACCCTGCAGAGAGCCCCAAGAAGGAAAGGTATGGGCCATGGGGCAGGAGATAAGAGGTGGGAAGGAAGGAAATGGTTAGTCCCCAGGGTCTGCTGCAGCCCCTGAGCGCTTCCCACCTTCTCCTCACTTCCCTGACACTTGCTCCTCTTTCCCCAGAGTACAGAACAGCAGGCTTTGTAAGGGGCAGAGCTTCTGGTTCCCTTCAAGTCCTCTCAGCGTAGGAGCTTTTCAGTTTGGCAAGTCCTCACTGAGTATCACCAATAGGCTCAACCTGTGGAAGACAGAAGAAAATATGAGATGGACTGTCCCTGGTCCTCACAGTGAACATGTTAGCAAGAGAGACTGTTTTGGTGAGGGGCAGCAGGTGGAGACTGTGAGTGATTTCCTTCTGGGGCCCACTGCCCAGGGAGGTGGGAGCTGATGACTTCCCTCTGGCTTGGGCTGCCTACCAGCCTTTGACTTTATTTACCTCTTTTGCAGTCTTGGAATCACAGGCAGAGGCTATTGATGGGGTTGCCTGCTTCCCTGAAACCATTCCCTGATCTCTGCCTTTTCTTCAGGCAAAAGGGGGCTTGAGGATTAAGGCTTTCTTTATTTTTCTGGAACTGTTTGCGTCTGCATGTTCTCCTCAGTGGGGCTGAAAGGCTGACAGAATTTTCCCTCAGCTCAGACTTGGCCCAACCAGGTTGGAGGAGCTGCCCAGGGGCCTGGGACCCAGGCCACCTCTGGTTGTACCCTCTTCTCTGTGCCATTGCCCAGAAGAGCAGGCAAGAGTGAGGCCCACTGTGCAAGCCAGTCTGGGTGGCAGCGGGGCCATGGAGGAGGTGGCCAGGATCCTTCTCCCCAGTGTGGGAGGGAGACAAGCTTCATGACAACACCTGCCTGCCCAGCACCTCCCAGAACCCTCACACTTTCTCTCTTTCCCTTTTCCAGGATGGAGGGCAGCAGCCCCCCCACCCCGCTCTCTGGGTGACCAGAGAAACTGGGGCATGGGTGCGGGGTGGAGCCAGGAACCTCGGCGTCCTGCCTTCCAGCCTTGGGCTCTGCCTCCTTCAGAGCCCCCAGGGAAGGCAGGCAGTGAGAAAGTGGGTCAATCCTGGCATGGGTCTGGGGTCTGGGAAGTAGACTGCTGGCCTCCCTTCTCTACTGAGATGCCCCCTGGCACACCTCTGTGTTCACTGCAGAGCGGGACCTGCTTCTCCCCTCCTCTTCCCTGCTCTATCATTCCAAAGAGATTGAAGGCTTAGAATGGAATGGCCAGAGAAGGCAGGGTCAACCCTGAGGGGAAGTAGAAGATGCCAAAGTAGGTGTTCACATTTTTCCTGGACTTGGCTTCAAATGAGAGGGTTCAGCCAACACCTAGCATGGGGCCTGGCACATGGCAGCTCCCAGGCCATGCTGATGGGCTCCGGCACGACTGGGCTCGAAGGGCAGGAAAGAACAGGAGGGCCGGCAGGCCTGACGTCTGGGTCTCAGGGAAGCTGGCATCTCACACTTCATCCAGGGTGCTCCTGGGCTAGCCCTTGGCTTTTTCACTGTGCACTAAGCAGACCTTGCTTTCTTCCCTTTGGCCAAGGTCCCCCCATCCCCACAGTCTTTGGGCTCAGGAAAGGGAACCTGGAGCCAGGGTTAGGCTCTTTCCTCCTTCAGATTCAGAGGGCTAGGAGGTCAGAGTGCAGCCTTTGAGGGAGGGGCAGAGTGAGTCTGGGGAAGACAGTCCTGGCTGTCTTGGCTACATGTGAAGCTCATGTACCCCATGCTTGGTGGGTGCTCCATAAGGTTTGTGGGATGATACATGGGTGTGCTGGTTGGGAGAGAATGGAAAAGAGAAGTGAACTGCAAGGAGGGGGGCTAAAGCATGAAGGATTGAAGTTAGACATTAGGAGGACCTTGTATCACCTGAATCTCAGAAGAAAAAAAGACATTTGTCCCCATCCCAGACTTCCTCTCTTAGTGCCTTGGAGGGTTCTGGGAATTGCACTGAGGATTTTCTGACTGTGTCTGACACTTTGCTTCCTACTTCTTGGAGGCTGTAATGGTGGTGGGAGCTGGCTCCCCAGCTCCCAGCTCCAGCCACCTCTGGGTGTCCCTGTCCTGGGTGCTACTATCTTCCCTAAGCAGGAAGTCCTCTTTCCTTCAATGTCTAGGTGCTCCAGGTTCTGGGGGCCCTGCTTTTGAGTCCTGGTAACTAACGACTTCCTCTTCTTTACAACAAGGCTCTCCTGCCACACTCTCCTATGCCTGGGGCAGGCAGAGAGAGCTGGGACAGGGCTAGCCAGCCCTTCTGGTTACTCCTAGTGTGGGTGGGTGGAGTCCTGGGCTGGGAGGGGTTGCTGCTCTTGGCTTTCTGGGCTCCCTTGAATCTGCTGCCCATTGCCCCACTGATGGAGACCTTCCCTTCCCTTCCTCTTGAGAGGGCCTGGTTGGCCAGGATGAGGTTGGGGCAAGGGGTGGTGAACGAGATCCCCAGCCATACCCTGAATGTCCACCAGCGCTAGGCCTCTGAGGGAGTACTGTTCCATTGCCCTTTTTCTAGAATCTGCCCTGGTTTAGAAGCTGCAACTCCAGACCCCTGTTTCTTTCCTGGTCCACCACTGGGTAGCCCCTGGCAACATATACATCTTGCTAGTCTAGGGCCTGGGAAAGCCTGCCTCTGCCAATAGGTGTGGTCCCCCTAATCCTCCCACTCCCAGCCTAAGGGCAGGAGACCCCTTTGCCATCCCTGACTGGCAGAAGCTGGCTGGGAAATTGGGCTCCAGGAGCCACAGCCACTGTGTCCTTGGTTGGCCAGCTCCTCCTGGGCTCCCAACAAGAGGGTGAGGTCATCCAGTCCAGAGAGAGGACAGGTGTCCCTGGCTCCATGCCTGGAGTGGGGGTCAAGGAGGGGGCTCCAAAATAGCAACTGTGACATCAAGAAGGGGGAGGGGGATATAGACACAGGAATAACCAGGCTATTAAAAGGCTCTAGTGAGGTCAGGGGGCCAAGTGGGATCTTTGTACCAGTGGGAGGCACAACCTGAGGAGCAGGGGCAGGCCAGCGGTGGGGAGGGCGGGGGAGTGGCACTGGTCCTCATGGTGCACCAGCCCCAGGACCCAGGGAGCAGGGGCTGTGCTGCCAGGCCTGAGGCTGGCTGGTGGGTAATGGCTGGATGCTGAAAAACTCTTGACTCTCCTTAGCGAGGTTCCAACCTCAAGTCTCTTCCTACTTGAGCACCGGGGTCATTGTACCTGTTAATAGAAACCCTGGGAAATGAGAGGCAGTGGAGTGTGGTGGTTAGAGCTCAGACTTGAGCCTCAGACATTCCAGCCCTGCCATGTAAGCAGCTTTATGACCTAGGGTGAGTAACTTCATCTCCCTGTGCCTCAGTTTTCCCATCTGTGCCTCTCTCCCAAGGTCACCGCATAGAATGAATGAGATGATGTATATGATGTTCTTAGCACTGTACTTGGCACATTGCCATGGAGGAGCTACCTGTGCTCTGAGAATTAGCAGATGTTCCCTCGTCCCCTTTCCTGGATTGGGGTGAGGAAAGGGGACCAGGGGACACCTGTCTGCCCAGGAGGAGTATCCCTACACCCTAGAAAGAAGCTGAGGCTGAGCAGCCTCTGGAGGCGACATTCCAGAATGAGCGGGAGGGAGCTGCCATTTAGCAGGTGTTTAGGGGTCTTTCTGCTGGTTGAAGGGGTGGGGAGGCACCTCTCAACTCTGTGGGAGGGCAGAAGTTAAGCAAACCTCCATGGGGCTATTAGAACTCCAGAGAAGGTGCCTGTGTGCCAGCCTCTCCTAGACCCTTCCGATTCCTTTACCTGTTCTGGAAGGCAAGAAGAAAGACGGAGGCTTGAGTCTGGCTTCTTGGTCTCCATCCCCTGGCTTGCTTGTCAAGAGTAGCAGCCAGAGCTGCTCCCAGATGCATGGGTACCCCGGCCGGCGCCCTTCCCCAGCCCAGCCTCTGGCCACCCAGCGCTGTGGCCTTGGCCCTGAGTGCAGGCCCTCCCCTGTTCCCATCCCCCTCGCCTGGCGCTTCCTCCTGGGGTAGAACCGCCTCCCCCCCCATGGGGCCTCCTGGCAGCCGGCCCGCAGCTCCCTGAGCATGCTCCACCTATTTATAGACAGGGCCCTCCCCCAACTGCTATTTCAGTCTCCTGCCAGCTGCCGGCGGCGGCTCATTCGGGAAGGAGGAGCAGGGAGCCGGGCCCAGAGCTGTCACCCAGGGTTGGGAGGGAACACAGAGCCCGCCTGCCCGCTGAGCTCCCCTTCCTGTCCCAAGTGCTCAGCCATACCCCAGCTCTCAGGAACCAGGGAGAGGCTGGTGGTCAGATGCCCCTCTAGAGCAGAGCTGGGCCTGCAGCTCTAGGGCCTCCCTGCCCCTCCTGCCGCCAGGAGTGCCCAGGCCGGATGAGGCACTTCCCCACAGTGTGGGTCCCATCGGCAGTGGCCTGAGGGAACCTGCGCAGTGCGGGCTGCCCGACCACCTTCCCTTCGGCCTGCTCCCCGCCTCTGGCGGCCCCCTCCCTGGCATGCTGCTGGTGCCCAAGGCTCAGGGGCTCGTGGAGATGCTGCAGACCATCTATGAGACAGAATCCTGTTTCTCAGCAGATGGGATGTCAGGCCGGGAACCATCCTTGGAAATCCTGCCGCGGACTTCTCTGCACAGCATCCCTGTGACAGGTAAGTGCCTTGATGTCCCTGCCTGCCCTCTGTCATCGGGCATCCTTGTCCCTGGGCTGAGCATCTGTCCCTGAGCCTTGCACAGATAGGGTCTTGCATAGATCTGTCTTGAGAGTTTTGTTGAGAATACATGGGGCTGGGGGATCCCTGCTCACAGAGGCCCCTGCCCTCCCTGCCCAGAGCCTGCTGCTCCCCTGTTCCCCTCAGCTGTATTCTGCTGCATCTCTTCCAGTCCCTTCAGTCTCTGGCAGGGTCGGCATCCGCTGCTGGGGGCTGGGGGTTACTGGAGGATCCTGGCCTAGTTGGCACTGTGGTCAGAGGGGAGGAAGTGGGTCAGTGACCCGCCTCCATGCTGCCCGCTCCCCAAATTTGGGCAAGGGAAGAAGGTGTAGCTGGGTGTCCACAAGAATAAAGGTTACCCCAGCTCCTCTGGCTTGGTTCTTGGGGCTACAGGATCGAGTACAGTGACTTCCGCAAGTCCCCAGCCAGGAGTCTCTTGAGAATCAGACACTTGGGGAGGCTTGGTGCAGTCGTGATGGAGTTAGGCAGAGGCTGGCAGCTCAGATATTGAGGGGCTTGGCTGCCTTAGCCCCTAGCTGGCTCCCGATGGTGCTCCTCTCCCCAGGTCTAGGTTGATTCCCATCTCATGAGGATGAAGAGGTGTTACTCTGGCTCAGATGGGCTTCGGGACCCCCTAATCCTGCCATCTTCTCAGCAGGAACTTTTTTGGCTCTTGGCTAGGGGTGGGGTCCCCCAGAGCTGGGCCACTCCTTCCTTCACTCCCAGGAACCTGTTGGCAGCATCAAGCCTTCCTGGCACAGCCTCCCCACCAGGCCGGCACCACAAGATGCTTCCTCCAGGGAGGGGCCTGCTGGACCCATGCCTGCTCAGCCCCTCCTGGCAGTGGCTTGGCACTCAAGTGTGGGTGTCTGTGTGTGTGCGTGTGAATGGGGAGTCCTTGCCTCTGGATATGTGGGTGTGCATCCCAAGCTTTAAACTGGAAAGTGGGAACTGTATGCCTCTGCAGGTGCCTGTGATTTGGCTCTGAGCTGCCCAGGGATAAGGTTGCAGTGGGACTTGAATGTGTCAGAGCATGAATGTTTTGGGAAGATTCGAAAAATCTTTGGAACATGGCCTATCATCTGCCCAGGCAGGGATGCCCATGCAGTGTTCTCATGTAGGGGCAGGACCCTGAAGACTAGCCCTGCAGGGTATCCATGCAGGCCCCGGGGATAGGGGCATTACCCCGGGGCTAGCCCTGTAGGCTGGGGCGGAGATGGGGGCGTAACCTTGGGGACCGGCTCTACAAGATACCCACGTAGTCCCCTGAGGTAGGGGCATATGCCTGGGGGCCACCTACACAGGTCCCTGGGATGAGGAATAAACCCAGAGGGCTGGTTCTTATCCTGGTCTGGAGTCCACAGGTCCAGCTAAAGACCCTGCCTGCTGGCCCCTAGCCCATGGCCTCTGGGACTCAAGGTGGTCTCTTGGAAGGCAGAATAATCACAGAGCATCTGCTTGGGACAGCTCCACGCTATCTGGCTTATCAGGTCCACCCATCCTGCCCTGTCGCCTCTGTTCCTTGCTACCAGCAGCAGCCAGCAGTTGGCCGGAAGTTTCCTCCTCAGCTTGTTCATTCACCTGCTTTCAGATTGTACCCCAGAAACCTTGCAGGCTGGGACCCTGCTCTCATCTCCTCCCTAAGCCTGGCTGCCCCTGCATGGACTCCCAGGCAGCCCCTCTCTCCAGATCCCTGTCTCCCCACTCCACCCCCAACGCTGGCTGGCCTTCAGAGTGGTGGCTTGGTCCATGCTGGCAGGAGGGAGGCGTGAGTCACCTCAGCGGCTCGGGGAGAGGGCTAAGAATGTTCCCCCTGCGCAGCTCTGATGCTGTGTCTGTGACGCGGCTAGGGACAGATATAGGCCTGGAGCTCGGCAGCCTTGTTGTTTTTTTTTTTTTTTTTTTTTTTTTTTTGGACTCTGGAATGTAAATAGATGTTTCAAATAGAAACACTTTAACCTTTGGGTTAAAAAAAATCCACCCCGGATAAACACGGCCATGAGGGCCCAGGCAGCTTGGTGTTTCCCTCCCCACCCCCTCTCCCCATCTCTTGATCGGTCTCCAGACAGGATGCAAGATCCTATGGCTGAAAAAGCAGGTGTCCAGGGAAGCTTCTTTGGACAGTGTGAGTTGTGCAGGTCTCCCAAGCCCAAGGGGTTGGGGCAAGGGTCTTTCGAGGGTGGTGCCTGCCTGCCACCTCCAGCAGCATCTTTAGAACCCTATTTTAGGGACAGCCTTTGCTCTCTGGGCTGTCTTGGTTGTTGCCATTGCCCAGCACCTAGCACAGTGCCTGGCACATGGATGAATGAATGTCGCATGGGGAGGGCTGGAGTCCAGAATTGCTGGCAGGATTCCTGGGCTCTATTCTGGGGCTTGGACCTCTGGGTGAATAGAGACAGCTTTAGTGAGTCACCCCAGCGGGTGAGACAGAGCCTTAGCCTACCGAAGGACAGGGGCACTCTGCTGTTCTTTCTTAAAGAGTGGGGCAGATCTCAGTACCTGCTCTTAGCGATCAGAGGTCTCCCTTGATGGATGGGGTCTCTGCCTGGCCACCCTACCACAGTCCCCCAGTGCACACTGGGCACCACCATCATCCAAGCTTGGTTCTGGCTTGGGGAGCCTGGGAGTTTGAACTCTAGTATGGGATTCTCAAGGACACAGAGGTGGGGAATTCTCTGCCTCCCTTATGTGGGCCCTGGATTCCCCTTTGTCCTGTACTGGGTGGAGCTGATGCCCAGACAATACTCAGGACTTTATGAGATGGCATGGAGGAAGAGTCTGCTTTTCCCATGGAGGGAGGGTATGAATCCTGCTTGTGCCAGGAAGGAATGCTATGGACACTGGGAAGTGCCATGGGGTCCAGGTTTGGTCTTAGGGCTTTCCCTGGATATTCTTGTTCGTGCTCTTCGGTCTTTCTGGGTTTGGCTGTGTGTATGTAGTGCCGGGAGGGTAAGAAGTGCAAGACTCAGGGGTGAGAGTGGAACTATTATAATGCACTAAGTGACAAGGCTATCAGGTACTTTCCCGACCTTTTTTTTTTTTTGATACAGAGTCTCCCTCTTTTGCCCAGGCTGGAGTACAGTGGCATGATCTCGGGTCACCACAGCCTCCACCTCCTGGGTTCAAGCGATTCTCCTGCCTCAGCCTCCGGAGTAGCTGGGACTACAGGCACACGCCACTGTGCCTGGCTAATTTTTGTATTTTTAGTAGAGACGGGTTTTCACTGTGTTGGCCAGGCTGGTCTCGAACTCCTGTCCTCATGATCCGCCTGCCTCAGCCTCCCCACAGTGTTGGGATTACAGGCGTGAGCCACCACGCCCGGCCCTTGCCATATCTCTTTTAGGAAAGTATTGATAGCTGTGGTGTACAATTGAGAAGGCTCAGAGAGGTTAAGGAACTTACTGGACATGGTGGCTCATACCTGTAATCCCAGCACTTTGGAAGCCTGAGGGAGGAAGATCACTTCAGGCCAGGAGTTTGAGACCAGCCTGCGCAGCATAGCCAGACCCTGTCTCTATAAAAAAAATGATAAAAAAAAAAATTAACCAGGCATGGTAGCATGCACCTGTAGTTCTAGCTACTCAGGAGGCTGAGGCAGGAGGATTGCTTGAGCCCAGGAGTTTGAGGCTGCAATGAGCCGTGATCACTGCATTCCAGCCTGGGCGCTATAACAAGACCCTATCTCTTAAAAAAAGGGAACCTGCCCAAGGTCACAGAGTAAGTGAGAGCTGGAATTTGAACTCAGGTCTCTGGGTAGGACCATTGCTAATCCACATAAAAGCTGCTTTTGGCTGGGCTTGGTGGCTCACACCTGGAATCCCAGCACTTTGGGAGGCCGAGGTGGGCGGATGACATGAGGTTGGGAGTTTGAGACCAGCCTGACCAACATGGAGAAACCCCGTCTCTACTAAAAATACAAAAAATTAGCCGGACGTGGTGGCGCATGCCTGTAATCCTAGCTACTTGGGAGGCTGAGGCAGGAGAATCGCTTGAACCCGGGAGGCAGAGGTTGCGGTGAGCCGAGATTGCACCATTGCACTCCAGCCTGGGCAACAAGAGCGAGACTCCGCCTCAAAAAAAAAAAAAAAGCTTCTTTTGTGCAGATTTTAAAAAGGTGGCCCTTCTTCTGGGTAGATACGTCCTCATGCCAGTGTGCATGGCCTGGCGATTGGAGCTTGCGCTAGATGTCAGCCCCAACTCACCCCTTTAGATGAGAGCCCATGCGCAATATGCAATCTACACAGCCTTATGTGCCGGGCCTATCAGTGCGCATCCACAGTTTGTGCTCCTAGAGCACAGGAGCCATTCTGGCCTCGGGGGCCTCCTGGGGTTGTGAGAGGAGGCTTTGTTTTCTGTAAATACTGAGGACCACTTGGTCTGTGATCTTCCTTCCTGAGGGGATTTTAGCCCAAGGAGAGAAGGGGGCTCAGGAATAAAGTTGAACACCAGCCCCCATACAACCTCCTGTGTCCCCCTCCCCCTGCCTCATCCCCTGTTCTTGTTTTTGAGACCCTCAGCTGTCCATTCCCTGCCACACAGCTGCCAGACAGGAAATCGGATTAACTGTGTCCACACACAGCTGTAACAGCTGTCAGGTTGGCAGCAGGCAGCCTGGGGACACTGTGAGGCAGTGGTTCTCAAACTTTTGGTCACATCAGAATTACCAAGGGAATGTATTAAAATGCAGATTCTCAGGCCTTGACACCCTGCCCCCGCAACAAAGGTTTGGATTCTGTAGGGCAGCCCAGGAACCAATGATTTAAACTCATGTCTCAGGTGATTCTGATGCGAGTAGACTGAGCCCATCCTTGGAGTAAGAGCTGTGTGGACATGGGTCACAGGGCCCAGCAGTCAGCCAGTGGATGTCATCAGCATCCCTGGAAGGCCTTGGTGGGTCTTGGGACTCCTGGGAGAAGGGCCTATACAGGAGGAGGGAGGCTGTCGCCCCAGAGAGAGGTGAATCCAACTCCCAGCCTCCTGTCAGTCAGGAGGGAGGATGTTTCCAGCCGCCAGGGAGCAGGTGTCTAAAGCCCAGTGGAATGGGGGATTATGGCAAGCAGCCAGGTGGGCAGGGTGCCCTGCTGGACACCCAGGGCTGTGCTGTGCTTGGGGAGTGGAGGCAGATCCGCTCTGGAGCCCCTGCCATTCCACCCCAGGTGTGGAGCAAACAGTCCTAGCAACAGCTGCAGACTTTGAATGGTTAGTGTGCCTTTACTTGCCTGTAGCTTTGTACCCAGGTATATGCCAGAAATGGCTGGACTGGGAAATGTGAGTCTACTTCTCCTCCAGAGAGCATCCCAGGATCAACTACTAACTCTGTCTGCACCAGTGAGAGATGCTTTGTGCCTTCCATCAGGGCTCTGCATCCCGAGCTTAAGGTCCTTCAGAGTCACAGTCTGCCTCAAGGTTTCTGGGGGTTCCCTGCCCTTGATCCCATTCTCCCCTGCACTCCTGGGCTCTGATGTTCTGGGATCAACCAGGTGCCCTTGTCTAGACCTCTGGATCCTTAATACAGAGTTTGGCCCCTTGTTGCATCTCTCATTCAGTTTGAGACCGGGCCTTAGTGTTTCCCCTTCTGTTTTTTAGTGGAGAGCAGACAGAGAGCCAGAAGAGCTGGGATTAAGCCCTGGGTCCTCCATCTCCTTTCCAGGTGACCTTGGACAAGTCTCTTCCTTCTCTGGCCTCACTTTCCTCCTCTGAAAACTGGGGGAATTGAGTTGCTGATCTTCAGGCCCTTCCTTCCCTGACACTCTAAGGGTCTCTGAGGTCAGTTTCACATTGCGTCTGCTTTGTGGGAAGAGGGGCTTAGGGCCTCCCATGTCCTCAACCCAGGAGGATGTGGAATACAACTGGGGAGACAGGTGTCACCTGCAGTGGGGCTCAGTGAGGTTGGAGCCCAGGGAAGAATTTTGGACTGCTTGCAGCTGGGGGCCCTGAGAGCAAGGCCCGAAACTTGTGCTCATCTGTGCTAAGTAATGTTTTTGAGGGACAAAAGGGATCCCGCAACTGTGGCCTGAGCCACAGAGCACAGAGTGGCCCTTCCTGGAGGTAGCGAGGCAGGTGAGATGGCCTGGAAGTGCGGGAGTGGGAAGGAAGCTGCTCTCAGAGATTCCTCCTCTGGCATTGACACCCAGCCGCTGGCTGCACCGGTTTGTGTTGTGTGGGACCCACAAGAAGAGCTTTGTTTGTGACAGGACCACAGAGTGACATTCAGACAGTCTGAAATGAGTGCTAAGACTTCCCTCTGGTGGGAGTCTGAGGCTGGCACCCTTAGAATCCAAGTGGTCTGTGAAGTTGGCCCCACTTAAAAGATTTGGGAATTCTTAAGTATTTCATTTTATGCACTTTATTTTTTATTTTTTTTTTTAATTTTTTTTTGAGACAGAGTCTTGCTCTGTTGCCCAGGCTGGAGTGCAGTAGTGCAATCTCAGCTCACTGCAACCTCCGTCTCTGGGTTCAAGCGATTCTCCTGCCTCAGTCTCCCGAGTATGTGAGACCATGCCTGGGTAATTTTTGTATTTTTAACGGAGTTTCACCACGTTGGCCAGGCTGGTCTTGAACTCCTGACCTCAAGTGATCTGCCCACCTTGGGGTCCCAAAGTGCTGGGATTACAGGTGTGAGCCACTGCACCTGGCCAATTTTATGCACTTTAGAAACATCCTGAGAAGGCCAGTCATGGTGGCTCACGTGTATAATTCCAGCACTTTGGGAGGCTGAGGCAGGCGGATCACCTGAGGTCAGGGGTTTGAAACCAGCCTGGCCAACGTGGTAAAACCCCATCTCTACTAAAAATACAAAATTATCCGGGCATGGTGGTGCATGCCTGTAATCCCAGCTAATTGGGAGGCTGAGGCAGGAGAATCGCTTGAACTTGGGAGGCAGAGATTGCAGTGAGCTGAGATCGTGCCATTGCACTCCAGCCTGGGCAACAAAAGCGAAACCACGTCTCAAAAAAAAAAAAAAAAACAACCATTCTGAGAAGTGGTCCACAGTCTTCACTAGATTGCCAAAAGAGTTCAGGACACAAAAAATATTAGAAGCCTTTAATAATAGCCCTGCCTGGCACCTCTTGATCTTCCCAGGCCCTGTGCCAAGCTCCTCCGCGTACATTCTCCCGAGCCTAACTACCCTGGGTGTTGGGTGCTGTTCTGCCTCCCAGTTTACAGATGCCTGCATGGAGCGCAGGGTGGTGCCCTGTGTCTTGCCCTAGGAAGGGGAGTGCCTGAATTGAACCCCAGCGTCCTCTCACTCCAGAGCCCTTGCTCTCAACCACTATGTGATGTGTGTTCACTTGTGTTACTTAAGGAATTGTGAAAATTGCTAGGTGAGAGTCAGACCCAGCTTGCCTATGTGGAAATAGTATCTGAATTGTAGTAGAACCTGTTGAGCCTAAATTGGCCTCACTAGTCACACAAGAGCACAGAAATAGATCATGGGAAACTGTCCTTGCTGGGGAGGGGTCATCGGTGTCACAGCGTCATGGGCTCAGGGTGTGAAATGCTGTTCTCCGCCTCCTTCCAAACTCCCTCAGGCCAGGACAGGAACAAGAGCCTTTCCCCAATCTCCAAGAGACAGAACAAGGTAATTAGAAGCTGCTGACTCCCCAGCCTGGTGAGGGAGGTCCTGAGGGCCTGGGTGCTGGTGGGAGATTCTGCCCTCTAGGGTAGGCCAGTTACCCAGGACTGTCTCTTAAATAAAGGGAACCTGGGCCGGAGGCGGTAGCTCAAGCCCGTAATCCCAGCACTTTGGGAGGCTGAGGCGGGTGGATCAGCTGAGGTCGGGAGATAGAGACCATCCTGGCTAACACGGTGAAACCCTGTCTCTACTAAAAATACAAACGATTAGCCAGGTGTGGTGGCACGTGCCTGTAGTCCCAGCTACTTGGGAGGCTGAGGCAGGAGAATTGCTTGAACCCGGGAGGCGGAGGTTGCAGTGACCCGAGATCACCCCACCGTACTCCAGCCTGGGCAACAGAGAGACTGTCTCCAAAAAAAAAAAAGAGAACCTGGCCGGGCGTGGTGGCTCATGCCTGTAATCCCAGCACTTTGGGAGGCCGAGGCAGGCGGATCACGAGGTCAAGAGACGGAGACCATCCTGGCCAACATGGTGAAACTCCGTCTCTACTAAAAATACAAAAATTAGCTGGGTGTGGTGGCACGTGCCTGTAGTCCCAGCTACTCAGGAGGCTGAGGCAGGAGAATCGCTTGAGCCTGGGAGGTGGAGGTTGCAGTGAGCCAAGATCGCACCACTGCACTACTCCAGCCTAGCAACAGAGCGAGACTGTCAGAAAAAAAGAAAAAGGGAACCTGCCCAAGGTCACAGAGTAAGTGAGAGCTGGAATTTGAACTCACGTCTCTGGGTAGGAACATTGCTAATCCACATAAAAGCTTCTTTTGTGCAGATTTTAAAAAGGTGGCTCTTCTTCTGGGTAGATACGTCCTCATGCCAGTGTGTGTGGCCTGGCGGTTGGAGCTTGGGCTAGATGTCAGCCCCAACTCACCCCTTTAGATGAGAGCCCACGTGCAATATGCAACCTACACAGCCTTAAGTGCTGGGCCTGTTAGTGCCCGTCCACAGTTTGTGCTCCTAGAGCACAGGAACCATTCTGGCCTCGGGGGCCTTCTGGGGTTGTGAGAGGAGGCTTTGTTTTCTGTAAATACTGAGGACCACTTGGTCTGTGATCTTCCTTCCTGAGGGGATTTTAGCCCAAGGAGAGAAGGGGGCTCAGGAACAAAATTGAACACCAGCCCCCGTACACCCTCCCCTGCCCCCTCCCCCTACCTCCATCTCCTCTTTGTTTTTGAGACCCTCACCTGTCCCAGGGCTGGCTTACACTGAGCACATAGGACACCCCACATGGGAGCCAAACTGCACACGTGTGTGTTCAGAGGGAACCTGCCTGTGCCAGGAGTCAGGACACCTGGGTTCAGATCCCTGTTTTGCTGCTACTTAGCTGGTAGGATCATCTGCAGAGCAGCCTAAGAGGCTTGGTTTCCTCACCTGTGTCTTGAGGGTATTGAAACAGATGATCTCCAAGGTCCCTTTCACTCTCTCCTCTTGTGAGGGCAGCTCCTCAGATCCAGGGAGTATCTGCACGGACCTCATTTATGTCCTGTATAGACATTCCAAACAGCGTACTAATGCCCCATGCCTTGTACTCTACTCCCCTTGGGTCCCCTCCCCTCCTCCTAGCTGTCTGGGGCTGGTGGCTCCTGGAGCAGGGTCTTTTTTTTTTTTTTGAGACGGAGTCTCGCTCTCTCGCCAAGGCTGGAGTGCAGTGGTGTGATCTTGGCTCACGGCAAGCTCCACCTCCCGGGTTCATGCCATTCTCCTGCCTTAGCCCCTCAGCCTCCCAAGTAGCTGAGAATACAGGTGCCTGCCACCACGCCCAGCTAATTTTTTGTGTTTTTAGTAGAGACGGTGCTTCACCGTGTTAGCCAGGATGGTCTCGATCTCCTGACCTCGTGATCTGCCTGTCTCGGCCTCCCAAAGTGCTGGGATTACAGGCATGAGCCACCGCACCCGGCTGGAGCAGGGTCTTTTTAAAAATTAATTTTATTTTAGGCCGGGCGCAGTGGCTCATGCCTGTAATCCCAGCACTTTGGGAGGCTGAGGTGGGCTGATCATGAGGTCAAGAGATTGAGATCATCTTGACCAACATGGTGAAACCTCGTCTCTACCTAAAAATACAAAAAATTAGGTGGGTGTGGTGGCATGCGCCTGTAGTCCCAGCTACTCAGGAGGCTGAGGCAGGAGAATCGCTTGAACCTGGGAGGCGGAGGTTGCAGTGAGCCGAGATCACGCCACTGCACTCCAGCCTGGTGACAGAGCGAGACTCTCAAAAAAAAAAGAAAAAACATTATGTATGTATGTATGTATGTATGTGTGTATTTATTTTGAGACGGAGTCTTGCCCTGTTGTTGCCCAGGCTGGAGTGCAATGGCGCGATCTCAGCTCACTGCAACCTCCACCTCCTGGGTTCAAGTGATTCTCCTGCCTCAGCTGCCCGAGTAGCTGGGATTACAGGTGTGGGCCACCATGCCCAGCTAATTTTTTTTTTTTTTGTATCTTTAGTAGAGACGGGGTTTCACCATGTTGGCCAGGCTGGTCTCAAACTCCTGACCTTGTGATCCGCCCGCCTTGGCCTCTCAAAGTGCTGGGATTACAGGCATGAACCACTGCGCCTGGCCTTATTTTTATATTTTATATTTATTTTATGGAGCAGGGTCTTTTAGAGCCTCTTGGGTCTGCCAGGCAGGTCCACACTGTGCCAGCTCCCTCCCCGCAGGGCTTCCCTAGGGGGGACTAAAGGTCTCATTTCCTTGCTGGCCAGGGTTCTTGTCACAGGGATTCTTGAGTTGGAAATGTTGTCTCTGAGAGGGTCATTTCCTTGCTTGCCAGGGTTCTTGTCACAGGGATTCTTGAGTTGGAGATGTTGTCTCTGAGAGGGGGCTTGGACCTGGGGTGCAGCTCATGGTGTGTTCAGAGCAGGCGGAAAGCTTGGCTTTGCTCTTGGGAAGCTAGATCTGTTTTTTATTGTGAACTCTTATTCCCAAGGCACTGCTAAAACCTGTGCCTCATGGCCCAGAGCCACTTGTCTGTTTGGAGGCAGTGTCTCTTTGCCTGGACACTGTTTTTTTAGACTAAGGCTGTGCTGGCAGTAGTCTCGGGTTGCCCCATGAGCACCTACATCATCTCCCCCAGAGGACCAGGCTCTCCCTCATGCTGCCTGAAGAATCTACCACAGAAGTCCCCACTGGGCTGATGGGGTTCCTGAAGAGGAGGCAGACCCAGCGGGAAGGGAAAGAAGTGTCACTCAGGTGGTGCACTGCCCATGGCCACTTGTGCTCGTGAGCTGGGCAGGGCAGCTCCTGAGCCAGAGCTTGCTGTTTTCCCAGCCCCTCGCATGGCTAGAAACACACAGCCCCAAGGCCAGGCACGGTGGCTCACGCCGGTAATCCTGGCACTTTGGGAGGCTGAGGTGGGCAGATCACGAGGTCAGGAGATCGAGACCATCCTGGCTAAGATGGTGAAACCCCGTCTCTACTAAAAATACAAAAAATTAGCTGGGCGTGGTGGTGGGCGCCTATAGTCCCAGCTACTCAGGAGGCTGAGGCAGGAGAATGGCATGAACCCGGAAGGCGGAGCTTGCAGTGAGCCCAGATCGCGCCACTGCACTCCAGCCTGGGCGACTGAGCGAGACTCCGTCTCAAAAAAAAAAAAGAAAAAAAGAAAAAGAAACACACAGCCCCACCCACTCAGCAACCCAGGCTGGGACTTCCCATGGAGGCAGGGTGGTCAGCCCTGCAGAAAACTAGAGGTCAGGATGATGTTGCTGCTTGTTACTGAGGCCACCACTCCCAGGAGAAGGACGGTTCTCAGTGCTGGGAAAGAGGAAAGTATAGAGCCAGGTGGGGGGGCCCAAGGCTTTCCCCCAGAGCCTTGCCTCTGACCTCCGCAGGAGGTGGCTCTACTGGCCTCTCGATTCCCATCAGAGTGAGGTCCTGGCAGGTGAGGGAAGGACCCAAGGTCTTGTCCTCCTCTGTGACCCTTTCCCTGGCTTTCTTTTCCTTTTTTTCTTTTTGAGACAGAGTTTCACTCTTGTTGCCCAGGCTGGAGTGCAATGTCACGATCTTGGCTCACTGCAACCTCTGCCTCCCGGGTTCAAGTGATTTTCCTGCCTCAGCCTCCTGAGTAGCTGGGATTACAGGCATGCATCACCATGCCCGGCTAATTTTGTAATTTTAGTAGAGATGGGGTTTCTCCATGTTGGCCAAGCTGGTCTTGAACTCCTGACCTCAAGTGATCCACCCGCCTCGGACTCCCAAAGTGCTGGGATTACAGCCACAGTGCCTGGCTCTCCCTGGCCTTTCAGTGGGGCTCTTTGCTAGCCAGAGCTATTGGCCTGTTCTCTTAGGGAACAATGCCCCTTCGTCTACCCTCTTTTTTTTTTTTTTTTTTTTTGAGATAGAGTCTCGCTCTGTCACCCAGGCTAGAGGGCAGTGGCATGATCTAGGCTCATTGCAACCTCTGCCTCCTGGGTTCAAACAATTCTCCCAGCCTCAGCCTCCTGAGTAGCTGGGATTACAAGTGCCCACTACCACACCCAACTAATCTTTGTATTTTTTAGTAGAGATGGGGTTTTGCCATGTTGGCCAGGCTGGTCTTGAACTCCTGACTTCAGGTGATCCGCCCGCCTCAGCCTCCCAAACTGCTGGGATTACAGGCGTGAGCCACTGCGCCCGGCCCAGGTTCCCTTTTTTTAAGAGACAGCCCTGGGTAACTGGCCACCACGCCCCGGGCCTGTCTATCTTCTTCTTTTCCCAGAGGTTCCCCAGCCTTCCTAGTCCACCAGGAGGCGGCCAAGAGCCTCTTCCTATCATCCACTTCCCCTTCCAGGTGCTTGGTGCTGATGGCAGCTGCTGCCACCTGCTCTGCTTGTGCCAGGCTGGCAGAGGGCACAGATTCTTGAGAGAGTGCAAGGCCCGCCAGGCTCCAGGGTCTATGCCTGGGCAGACTCTATTCATGGGGCTCCATGCCCTCCTTTCCCTGACTCAGGCAGAGCAGCCATGGCCCCTTCCACTTTGGGTGGAGCAGGTTGCTACCTGGCAAACCCCTGGGGTGCTGCATGCCACCCAGTCCCTGCAGGCCCTGCAAATTAATATTCTGGAGTCGCCTGTGCTTCCTGTTTGCATGGGAACGAGGCTGCATGGCAGAGCCCTCTGCCTGCCCTGCCACCTGCATACCAATAGGGCTGTGGCTCCCACTGCAGCTCCGGGCCTAACATCTCTGCTGCTACAGTGGCAGTGACAGTCTGGTGGGAGATTCCCCTTGCCTGAGCCCATGTGCTCTCTGCAGGGCTCCTGCAAGGGAAGCCAGTACTGCTGGCGACAGTTCTAGCCCTAGGCAGGGTTATCTGCTGGGAGCCAGGAGTGCTTGGACCCCTGCCCTTCCCTGGGCAGGCGGGCTGGCATCCGGCTCCTACAACCTCGGCATTGCCGGGAGCAGCAGGTTGACGCCTGTCCATCGCTTGGCTGAGTGATCAGAGTGCCACGGGCCAAGCCAGCCTTGACTAAGAACAGATAACCCTCCGGCCAGCTCAGGGCCTTGCTGAGCACTTCACAGGCTGGGGAGACCTGAGCTGGCTGCCATTTCCTTGTCACCATCGTGGGCTGTGGCTGGCTACCTCCAGGAAGGCCTTCTGCAGTTTCCAAGGACCCTTCCTCCTGGTGCTGGGGCAGGACATGGGTTGGGAATGAGGATGAGTATGTGTAACCCCACCCTCTGGCCACATCTGGCCACTTCTGCACATGTGGCTCTGGCCTTGTGGCCACAGAGTCGTCAGTACGGCTGGCGGGAAAACCACAGAGGAATGTTCCCAACCATGCTTGGCGGAGAAGAGGCTGGTGGGGACTGCGACATCATGCTCAGCCTTTACCTTCTCCCACCCCACCCTGCCTGCAGGGGGTTCCAGAGGCCATACTCCAGGCATGCGGCTGGTATGGCCTTGGCCTCCAGCAGGCCTTGCTCCTGCCTTGGTGACACCCATTCAGTGCTAGGTTCTCTGGAGAGATCCAGACCCATCTAAACAGGTGTGGGGGCCTCTCTTAGCCCACCCTTTGCCACTTTCTACCTCCCACCTCCCTCTCTTCTCTAAAAATTTTTCGGCTGGGTATGGTTGCTCACGCCTGTAATCCCAGTACTTTGGGAGGCTGAGGCGGGTGGATCACCGGAGGTCACGAGTTCGAGACCAGCCTGACCAACATGGTGAAACCCCATTTCTACTAAAAATACAAAAATTAGCTAGGCCTGGTGGCAGGCGCCTGTAATCCCAGCTGCTTGGGAGGCTGAGGCAGGAGAATTGCTTGAACCCAGGAGGTGGAGGTTGCAGTGAGACTCCATCTAAAAAAAAAAAAAGTCTAGGCGCGATGGCTCACGCCTGTAATCCCAGCACTTTGGGAGGCCGAGGCGAGCGGATCACCTGAGGTCAAGAGTTTGAGACCAGCCTGGCCAACATGGTGAAACCCTGTGTCTACTAAAAATACAAAAAAATTAGCTGAGCGTGGTGGCGGGTGCCTGTAATCCCAGCTACTTGCGGGGCTGAGGCAGGAAAGTTGCTTGAACCCAGGAGGCAGAGGTTGCAGTGAGCCGAGATTGTGCCACTGCACTCCAGCCTGGATGACAAGAGCAAAACTCCGTCTCAAAAAAAAAAAAAAAATTGTTTTTTGTTTTTTTTTTTTCCCTCTCTCGCCTCTTAATGCTGGGGGGTGGTCTGGAGAGAAGCCAGCTCATGAGGGCAGAAGATACTGGTAGCCAGAAGGATTTGGGGGTCCTTTTTTCCCAGGCCTGGGCTGGAGTGGACCACTTTGCCACAGGAGTCTTCCCAGCTCCTCGTGACCTCCCTGGGCTGTAGCGAGGAGAGTGAGGGCTTTCTTTGGAGAAAGAAGTAGAAGAGAAACAGGAATGGGTTGGCCCTGCCTCTCTCACTTCCGCCTTCCCAGGCAGTGGTATCCTGCCTTCCCCTTCCTGGCTGGAGGCTTTGTGGGGCGTGGGCTGGGCTTGGGGCTCCCTGCTGGTGTGGTGTTTGCCCAGTTGTCCTGGCAACCACAGGGCAGTGGTGGGGAGTGACATGCAGTGACCTGAGAACTCTGTGTAGGTACAAAGAAGTGGAGACCTAGGCTTCCCATAAGCCCATTGGAATCTCGTGCACTCCCTGAGCCACTCAGCCCATTGTCCATGTGGGGCCTGGACCCAAGGTCTTGGAACCCAGCAGGCCCTCCACTGCCTTCCCCTCCCCAGCAGCCTTCCTCTCCCCAGCCAGTTCTCCCTAAGACCAGAGTTCTGAGATCTCTGCCGAAGCTCCCGCCCTCCCCCTGCTGTTACCCTTCTTCCTGTCTGATTCCCTTTCCTTTCCTGTCTCCTCCTCCCACCTCCTCCCTGCTGCTTGCCCGCCCATCCTCTTATTCCCCCTCCCCCCAGGCACAGCTGCTGTTTGGCTCACTCTATATATAGCGGCATTTTCAGGGTAATTACAATAAAACTGTTGAAAGGAGATAATCCAGCAAAGGAAGCGAGTCTGACTCCCAGCCCCCTCCTGTCCCTGGCTTGGTGCAGCCCTGCACCCCCTTTCCCCGAGGCCTCCTGTTCCCACCCCACCCCCATTCCCACAGCCTCTCCCTCCTTCCCAGTCTGCCCAGATAGGGATGAGGCCCCAGAAGGGGACAGAGGGTAGAGATATCCAGAAGGTCTCCACCAGCCTCTCCTGGGGTTACCAAGGGCACTGTCAGTCCTAGAACCACCTTTGTGCCTCAGTTTCTCTTCTAGTATGAGGCTTTGCATGGGGCACGGTGTTGAGAAATGGGAGCGGGCACAGTGGTTAAAAGCTTAGGATTTGGACTCATATTCTAGTTATTGGATCACCTAGCTGTGTCTGGTTGCTACTTAAACTTCTCTAAACCTCAGTTTCCTCATCAGTAAAATGGGGTAATAATAGCATCTAAGTCATAGGTAACCGTGACGTTTAAATGAGTCATTCTTGTAAAATGCCCAGAGATGTTGACTATCAATGACAATATTATGTGTTGAAGGCTGGGCAGTGGCTCACACCTATAATTCCAGCACTTTGGGAGGCTGAGGTGGGAGGATCGCTTGAGCCTAGGAGTTTAAGGCCAGCCTGGGCAACATAGTGAGACCCTGTCTCTACTAAAGATTTAAAAATTAGCCTGGTGCATTGGCATGCTCCTGTAGTCCCAGCTACTTGGGAAGCTGAGGTGGGAGGGTTGCTTGAGGTCGAGGCTGTCATGAGCCATGATCATGCCATTGCATTCCAGCCTGGGCGACAGAACAAGACCTTGTCTCTGATATATACATAGGTAGAGAGATAGATACAAACACATATGCATATATATATATATATATATATATACACACATACACACACACACACATACGTACACACACATATATATACACACACACACATATAAAATGTGTCGAGTACTCCACAATCTGTCAGGTACAGCTTCATGCTTATGCACATTTTCTTTTTTTTTGAGATGGAGTCTTGCTTTGTCGCCCAGGCTGGAGTGCGGTGGTGCAGTCTTGGCTCACTGCAACCTCCACCTCCAGGGTTCAAGAGATTCTCCTGCCTCAGCCTCCCGAGTAGCTGGGACTACAGGCATGTGCCACCACGCCCAGCTAATTTTTTTGTTTTTAGTAGAGACAGGGTTTCACCGTGTTAGCCAGGATGGTCTTGATCTCCTGACCTCGTGATCTGCCCGCCTCAGCCTCCCAAAGTCCTGGGATTATAGGCAAGAGCCACCGCGCCCGGCCCCCCCCCCCTTTTTTTTTTTTTCTGGAGACGGAGTCTTGCTCTGTCACCCAGGCTAGAATGCAGTTGCATGATCTTGGCTCGCTGCAACCTCCGCCTCCCGGGGTTCAAGAGATTCCCATGCCTCAACCACCTGAGTGGCTGGGATTACAGGTGTGCACCATCATGCCCAACTAATTTTTGTATTTTTAGTAGAGAGGGGGTTTCACCATGTTGGCCAGGCTGGTCTCAAACTCCTGGCCTCAGGTGATCTGCGTGCCTCAGCCTCCCAAAGTAACCTGAGATTACAGGTGTGAGCCACCGTGCTCGGCCTATATTTTCCTATTGAAGTTCATGGCTTCAGCCTCATTTAATTAAGGTAAAATGTTGCATCCATGGAGCAGAGGGATTTGACTTCTCCTCTGTCTCTGTTCTCTTTGGGTCTCCTAGAATCCTGCGTGGTAGTCTTTGGGCCTCAGGCATGACTGGAGTCTGGGGCTGGGCCACTAACTCCTTCCTGTCTCTTCTGCCCGCAGTGGAGGTGAAGCCGGTGCTGCCAAGAGCCATGCCCAGTTCCATGGGGGGTGGGGGTGGAGGCAGCCCCAGCCCCGTGGAGCTACGGGGGGCTCTGGTGGGCTCTGTGGACCCCACACTGCGGGAGCAGCAACTGCAGCAGGAGCTCCTGGCGCTCAAGCAGCAGCAGCAGCTGCAGAAGCAGCTCCTGTTCGCTGAGTTCCAGAAACAGCATGACCACCTGACAAGGCAGCATGAAGTCCAGCTGCAGAAGCACCTCAAGGTGAGCGAGGGGGGTGCGGGGGGCCACCCAGACCTCTGACCCCCGCCCGGGCCTGGCTCACTCCTGCCTCCCTCCCCATGCCCCTGCAGCAGCAGCAGGAGATGCTGGCAGCCAAGCAGCAGCAGGAGATGCTGGCAGCCAAGCGGCAGCAGGAGCTGGAGCAGCAGCGGCAGCGGGAGCAGCAGCGGCAGGAAGAGCTGGAGAAGCAGCGGCTGGAGCAGCAGCTGCTCATCCTGCGGAACAAGGAGAAGAGCAAAGAGAGTAAGGCGGGGCCTCCTGGGACCTCCTAGGGCCCCGCCCGTGATGCCTGCCCCTGCCATGGGGGGTCTGGCCCCAAGCAGCCAGGTCAGTTGTGCCCTGTCCTGCAGGTGCCATTGCCAGCACCGAGGTAAAGCTGAGGCTCCAGGAATTCCTCTTGTCGAAGTCAAAGGAGCCCACACCAGGCGGCCTCAACCATTCCCTCCCACAGCACCCCAAATGCTGGTAATGGCCCTGGGCAGGCATGGGTGGGCATAGGTGAGCCGCTCAGGGGCTGCCTGGCTATAGGATGGCAAGGGGCTTCTTCCCTGTGCCCATATACAGGCCCTGCAATCTCTCCTTAGAGACAGGACCCCCATCCCTGGTTTATTTCCTCATTCCTTCCCCAAGATCCACATTCTCTTCCTATATACAAACGATTTTTCATAAATGTAGATTGCCAGGTGGCAGGTCCAGCAGACTGGGTGATAACCTAGATCTGCTTCCATCCCCACCCCCCCCACACCCCAGGGGAGCCCACCATGCTTCTTTGGACCAGAGTTCCCCTCCCCAGAGCGGCCCCCCTGGGACGCCTCCCTCCTACAAACTGCCTTTGCCTGGGCCCTACGACAGTCGAGACGACTTCCCCCTCCGCAAAACAGGTGAGTGAGTCCCCCACCTGGCCTCCCAGAATATGGCTCCTGGGAGGCAGAGGTGGGCTTGTGGCAGTGTCAGCCCTGACCCCAGTGGGCTCAGCTGCAGATGTGTGCTGCTGCGCGCGTATCTGAACCTCGGTTACCTTCTCTCCAGCCTCTGAACCCAACTTGAAAGTGCGTTCAAGGCTAAAACAGAAGGTGGCCGAGCGGAGAAGCAGTCCCCTCCTGCGTCGCAAGGATGGGACTGTTATTAGCACCTTTAAGAAGAGAGCTGTTGAGATCACAGGTGCCGGGCCTGGGGGTAAGGGTTGCTCTCATGTACCTGTTCTGAGGGTCTGGGAATTGGGGGTGGGGGGTAGTTCAGAGCAGGCCCAGGTGACAGCCACTTCTCCTATAGCGTCGTCCGTGTGTAACAGCGCACCCGGCTCCGGCCCCAGCTCTCCTAACAGCTCCCACAGCACCATCGCTGAGAATGGCTTTACTGGCTCAGTCCCCAACATCCCCACCGAGGTACAGGCCTGGCTGGGGGCTGGTGGGGCAGGGACAGAGTTGCTCCTTCCCATGGAAGAAAGAGTGCAGCTCCTTCCAGTCTGTCTGCCTGAGTGCCCAGCAGAGACCTCTCTGCCCACATGAATAGGCTGGAGGGTCCTTGCTTGGACTTAATTGCATTGAAGGGGAATTTGTCCCACAGGACTATGAAGAGCCCTGATGGCTCAGTCTCCCTCAGTGGGAGCTCAGGGTAGAGGGAACTGGGCACCATTCAGAGACCTTGGCCTTGGTCCCAGGTTGCCCTCCCTTGTTGCCTCCCCTTTGCGCACTCTCATGCCTGTCTCTTCTGACTGCTCCCCAGATGCTCCCTCAGCACCGAGCCCTCCCTCTGGACAGCTCCCCCAACCAGTTCAGCCTCTACACGTCTCCTTCTCTGCCCAACATCTCCCTAGGGCTGCAGGCCACGGTGACTGTCACCAACTCACACCTCACTGTAAGTACAGGGCATATACTCCGTCTTCCCTCTGGTGTTGAGGTCACAGGTCCTGCATGCCCCCAGCTGGGGTTTTCCCCTTCCAAGGGCTTAAGGGAGATCTGTTGGCCCTACCCAGAGCTGGGGGGTAGATAGTGGGTAGATGGGTATGCTAGTCCAAAGTTGGCAGGACTGAGGCTGTATAAGCCCCTCCCTTCACCCCCCAGGCCTCCCCGAAGCTGTCGACACAGCAGGAGGCCGAGAGGCAGGCCCTCCAGTCCCTGCGGCAGGGTGGCACGCTGACCGGCAAGTTCATGAGCACATCCTCTATCCCTGGCTGCCTGCTGGGCGTGGCACTGGAGGGCGACGGGAGCCCCCACGGGCATGCCTCCCTGCTGCAGCATGTGCTGTTGCTGGAGCAGGCCCGGCAGCAGAGCACCCTCATTGCTGGTGAGTGGACAGGTAGCTGTGCAAGGGAGGGGGCTAAGGTCAGGACCAACTGTCAGAGATACTCTCCAGCCCTGTCACAGTTCCCCTTAGCAGAATCAACAGCATCAGTGATTTCTTCCACATTCTGGAAACATGGATCCTACAGGATGCTAGGCACTGTTCTTGACAAAATCCGCTGCCATCTTGGAGTTCACATCCCAGAGCAGTGTTGTTCAGTAGAAACATAACACAATCTACATACGTAATTTCTAGCATCCACATTAAAAAAATGTAAAAAGAAGGCCGGGCGTGGTGGATCATGCCTGAAATCCCAGCACTTTGGGAGGCCAAGGCGGGTGGATCATGAGGTCAGGAGATCGAAACCATTCTGGCTAACAGTGAAACCCTGTCTCTACTAAAAATACAAAAAATTAGCCGGGCGTGGTGGTGGGCACCTGTAGTCCCAGCTACTCAGGAGGCTGAGGCAGGAGAATGGCGTGAACCCGGGAGGCGGAGCTTGCAGTGAGCCAAGATCGTGCCACTGCACTCCAGCCTGGGGCACAGAGCGCGAGACTCCATCTCAAAAAAAATAAAAAAATTAAAAGAAGCAAGTGGAGCCATACATGGTGGCTCAAGCCTGTGAGCCCAGCACTTTGGAGGCCAAGGCAGGTGGATCACTTGAGGTCAGGAGCTTGAGACCAGCGTGGCCAACATGGTAAAATCCCATCTCTACTAAAAATACAAAAATTAGCTGGGTGTGGTGGCGGGCGCCTGTAATCCCAGCTACTTGGGAGGCTGAGTCAGGAAAATTGCTTGAACCCAGGAGGCGGAGGTTGCAGTGAGCCGAGATCGCTCCATTGCACTCGAGCCTGGGCAACAGAGTGAGACTCTGTTTCAAACAAAAATGAAGCAAGTGGAATTAATTTCATCACATATATTTAACTGATTATATCCAGAATATTATCATTTCTGTAATACATATGCAGTTATTCTTTCCATTTTTTAATTTTTGTAGAGACAGGATCTTGCTATGTTACCCAGGCTGGTCTTTTTTTTGAGACTGAGTCTTGCTCTGTCGCCCAAGCTAGAATGCAGTGGCGTGATCTTGGCTCACTGCAACCTCTGCCTCCTGGGTTCAGGCAATTCTCCTGCCTCAGCCTCCCAAGTAGCTGGGATTATAGGCTCCTGCCACCGTGCCTGGCTAATTTTTGTATTTTTAATAGAGCTGGGGTTTCACCATCTTGGCCAGGCTGGTCTCGAACTCCTGACCTCAGGTGATCTGCTTGCCTCAGCCTCCCAAAGTGCTGGGATTACAGGTGTGAGCCACCACGCCCATCCTTTTTTTTTTTTTTTTTTTTTTTTTGAGACAGAATCTCACTTTGTTGCCCAGGCTGGAGTGCAGTGGCGGGATCTCTGCTCACTGCACCCTCCACCTCCTGGGTTCAAGCGGTTCTTTTGCTTCAGCCTCCTGAGTAGTTGGGACTACAGGCGTGTGCCACCACACCCAGCTAATTTTTTTTTTTTTTTTTTTTTTTTGAGATGAAGTTTCACTCTTGTTGCCCAGGCTGGAGTGCAGTGGCAAGATCTTGGCTTACTGCAACCTCTGCCTCTCAAGTTCAAGCGATTCTCCTGCCTCAGCCTCCCAAGTAGCTGGGATTACAGGCATGTGCCACCATGCCCGGCTAAATTTTTGTATTTTTATTAGAGAAGAAGTTTCACCATGTTGGCCAGGCTGGTCTCGAACTCCTGACCTCAGGTGGTCCACCTGCCTTGGCCTCCCAAAGTGTTGGAATTACAGGCGTAAGCCACTGCGCCTGGCCTAATTTTTGTATTTTTAGTAGAGACGGGGTTTCACCATGTTGGCCAAGTTGGTCTTGAACTCCTGACCTCAAGTGATCCACCTGCCTCAGCCTCCCAAAGTGCTGGGATTATGGGTGTGAGCCACCGCACCCAGCTGCCCAGGTTGGTCTTGAACTCCTGGGCTCAAGCCATCCCCCTGCCTTGGACTCCCAAAAGTGCTGGGATTACAGGTGTGAGCCACTGTGCCTGGCCAATATGCAGTTACCAATGAGATATTTTGCTTTTTGTTGCATACTAAGTCTTTGAAATCTAGTGTATACTTCACAATTATATCACATTTCAATTTAGATAGGCTGTGTTCAAGGGCTCAGCAGTCACATGTAACTAGTAGCTATGGGACTAGACAGCACAGCTTTAGACAGCCCTTAAGTACCTGTTGGCACCAGAAGAGGTTCTGCTTGAAAGATACATGATCCTGGCCCTAGGGCTTCCTAGCCTGGCAGGATCCACGGCATCCATGATCAGGGAGGCCTTGTTGCACTTGGGGAGAACAAGTCATTGTTCGCTCAGAGGGCTCAAGACTACATGTATACTCAGTTTATTCAGTTAAGGAAATCGAAGGGAAAAGATGGTGAATCCAGGAAGGCCTGCTGGAGGCAGTACCTTAGAGCTGTGAAACTCTTAATTCATGGGGAAGAGGAAGAATGGAGCTCAGGTTTGGGTGGAGGGTGCTTCAGGTCCCCCAGGGTTTTTCCTGAGTATGTAGGTGGTGATATTCCAGAGGGGGTTATGGGGGCAAGATGCAGGGTTGGTGGGGGGGCAGTCAGGTGCCCTGACAATGGTGCTTAGTCATCACCCCCAACTCCATAGTGCCACTCCACGGGCAGTCCCCACTAGTGACGGGTGAACGTGTGGCCACCAGCATGCGGACGGTAGGCAAGCTCCCGCGGCATCGGCCCCTGAGCCGCACTCAGTCCTCACCGCTGCCGCAGAGTCCCCAGGCCCTGCAGCAGCTGGTCATGCAACAACAGCACCAGCAGTTCCTGGAGAAGCAGAAGCAGCAGCAGCTACAGCTGGGCAAGGTGAGCCTGGAAAGGTGAATGGCCTGGGGCTGTGCTGGGGGCAGGACACAGGAGAGCACCAGGCTGGCAGAAAAGTCCTCCTTTCAGGCCAGACACGGTGGCTCGCGCCTGATTGGGAGGCTGAGGCGGGCAGATCGCCTGACGTCAGGCGTTCGAGACCAGCCTGGCCAACATGGTGAAACCCCGTCTCTACTAAAAATACAAAAATTAGCCAGGCGTGGTGGTAGGCACCTATAATCCCAGCTACTCGGGAGGCTGAGGCAGGAGAATCGCTTGAACCTGGGAGATGGAGGTTGCACTGAGCCCAGATCGCACCATTGCACTGCAGCCTGGGTGACAAGAGCGAGACCGTTTCAAAAAAACAAACAAAAATTAGCTGGGCGTGGTGGCGTGCGCCTGTAATCCCAGTCGCTGGGGAGGCTGAGGCAGGAGAATCTCTTGAATTTGGAAGGCGGAGGTTGCAGTGAGCTGAGATCGCGCCACTGCATGCCAGGCTGGGCGACAGAGGGAGACTCTGTCTCAAAAAAAAAAAAAAAGGCCGGGCGCGGTGACTCACGCCTGTAATCCCAGCACTTTGGGAGGCTGAGGCGGGCGGATAACGAGGTCAGGAGATCGAGACCATCCTGGCTAACACGGTGAAACCCCGTCTCTACTAAAAATACAAAAAATTAGCTGGGCGAGGTGGTGGGCACCTGTAGTCTCAGCTACTTGGGAGGCTGAGGCAGGAGAATGGCGCGAACCCTGCGGGGCGGAGCCTGCAGTGAGCCGAGATCGCGCCACTGCACTCCAACCTGGGCAACAGCAAGACTCTGTCTCAAAAAAAAAAAAAAAAAGAAAAAAGAAAAAAGTCCTCCTCTCAGAGGAGCTACCTCACCTTTTTCTAACTCACATAGAAGCTCTGCCTGGAAGAAGGGAGGGAGGGAAGGATAGACTGTTCTGGGTTATAGGCTGCACAGCTGCTCCCCAACTCTCAGCTGATGTGCCCCCGTATTCTGTTACTAGATCCTCACCAAGACTGGGGAGCTGCCCAGGCAGCCCACCACCCACCCTGAGGAGACAGAGGAGGAGCTGACGGAGCAGCAGGAGGCCTTGCTGGGGGAGGGAGCCCTGACCATGCCCCGGGAGGGCTCCACAGAGAGTGAGAGCACACAGGAAGACCTGGAGGAGGAGGATGAGGAAGAGGATGGGGAGGAAGAGGAGGATTGCATCCAGGTCAAGGACGAAGAGGGCGAGAGTGGTGCTGAGGAGGGGCCTGACTTGGAGGAGCCTGGTGCTGGTTACAAAAAAGTGAGCCCCGTCCCTGGTCCCAGTCCTTGGTCACCACCCCTCTGTCCTTCTCCACCCCTGCCTCCGCCCTTGTCTTTCCCTCTCCCCTATCTGCAGTTTCCAGGCTGTGCAGGAGCAGCTTTCTGTAGAGAGCAAAAGGGGAGTGGGAAGGAGGCCAGTGGGGAGAAGGGGGAGCTGTTTGTGTTGATCTCAGAGCTGTGTCTGTCCTAGGCTGCCAGTTCCTTCCCTGTGTCTGTGATACTGGCCTGCCTCTCTGCTTGTGTGTCTGTGTGTGCATGCGCGGGTGTGCGCGTGTGCACACGTGGCGGGTGTGCGCGTGTGCACACGTGGCCGGTGTGTATTTGCGTTTCTGCCTGCGTAGGGCCGGCTGTGCGTCGGTCCCTGTGCGTGCCTGTGCGTGTGTGTACACACACGCCCCCGCTGTTACTACTGTCTGCCTCTCGCCTAGCTGGCACTCCATTCATTGCGGACACAGCCGAGCCCTCCGGGCCTGACTCATCCCGCCCCCACCCCGCCCCTGCCCCCACCCCCCCAGCCTCTTACCTCAATGCTACTCTTTGATGTGACTCATCACATCTTCCCCATCCCTCCCCGTCTCAGAGATGTGTCTCCTGTCCCTGGAGGGAGCAAGTGGGAGGAGGTGGGGGAAAGAGGAGACTTGGAAGAAAAGGGCTGGATTGGGGCCCCACTGGAGGCCCTGACAGGGCCTGCCCTCACCCCTGTTCTGGCTGAGTCTGATCCAGGCCCCCTCCCACTCTCCTCCTTTCCAGCTGTTCTCAGATGCCCAGCCGCTGCAGCCTCTGCAGGTGTACCAGGCGCCCCTCAGCCTGGCCACTGTGCCCCACCAGGCCCTGGGCCGCACCCAGTCCTCCCCTGCTGCCCCTGGGGGCATGAAGAGCCCCCCAGACCAGCCCGTCAAGCACCTCTTCACCACAGGTGAGCCCCCACCACCTGTTATGTCCTTCTACCAGGCACCAGAGGGCCTGTGTGTGGTGTCTGCCCCATGGGCAGGGGGAAGAGGCTGCTGGGGCCCCTTAGGCACCCTGAAAGGAGAGGACACAGGCCTTCGTTCTCTCCCTATGCCCTAGAGCTGTTTGTGGTAGTAGCAGGGCCTTCTGCCTCAGCTGGGAGAGTGGGTAGCATCTTTCTCACCCCGCTGAAGGAAGGACTGCCCCACAGCCTGAAGTGCCGGGTAGAGACAGCCTGCTGTCCCTGTTGGGCCCTGACCTTCTACCTTCCCCTCCTTCTCCCTGTGAGGTCTGGGATGAGACCAGAGTCCTCTTCCCCATGAAGCTGCCACAGGCTGGGCTCTGGGGGGACACAGACGTGCCTGAGGGTGGCCCTGTATCACCAGTGGGGAGTAAGACACAGGAGTTTGGCAGGAGGGGGAAAGCAGGAGGTGCCGTGAGAAGGGTGCAGCCGAGGAGGCACAGCTGGCAGAGATCAGACTCATGGGAGTGTCCAGGGCAGCCTTGCTGGGGCTTGAGGAGCAGGGAAGCTTCTGACAGGCAATAATGGAGCAAAGGAATTTCAGGAGGAGTCAAGAGGGGGCAAAGACTGAAGAGGAAAGGCCAGGTGCAGTGGCTCACACCTGTAATCCCAGCATTTTGGGAGGCCAAGGTGGGAGGATCACTTGAGCCCAGGAGTTTGAGACCCAATGTGAGCAACATAGTGAGACCCCGTCTCTTTAAAAATAAAAATAAAAAATAGGTCGGGTGCAGTGGCTCACGCCTGTAATCCCAACACTTTAGGAGGCTGAGGTGGGTGGATTACCTGAGGTCAGGAGTTCGAGACCAGCCTGGCCAACATGGTAAAACCCTGTCTCTACTAAAAATACAAAAATTAGCCGGGTGTGGTGGCACATGCCTGTAATCCCAGCTACTCAGGAGGCTGAGGCAGGCGAATTGCTTGAGCCCAGGAGGCAGAGGTTGCAGTGAGCCGAGATCGTGCCACTGGACTCTAGCCTGGCCTACAAGCGAGACTCTGTCTCAAAAAAAACAAAAAAAAAGCTAGGTGTGGTAGCGCCTATAGTCCCAGCTACTCAGAACGCTGAGGTAGGAGGATCGCTTGAGCCTAGGGTGGTGGGGGCAGTGGTTGAGGCTGCAGTGAGCCATGATAGCACCATTGCACACTCCACTCCAGCCTGGGTGGCAGAGTGAGACCCTGTTTCAAACAAACAAAAAAAAAGCTGGAGAGGAGAGGGGACAGGTGTGTGGCAGGGTGGCTGTGGTGGCCATGGGGAGGTGTTTGGACCTGGGGGTTGGAGACAGCTCCATGAGCCCTGCTGAGGATCATGGTAGCCAGGCTGGGACCCTGGGCCCAGAGCAGTACTGGCTGACACATAGGTCTGTGGCCCAGGTGTGGTCTACGACACGTTCATGCTAAAGCACCAGTGCATGTGCGGGAACACACACGTGCACCCTGAGCATGCTGGCCGGATCCAGAGCATCTGGTCCCGGCTGCAGGAGACAGGCCTGCTTAGCAAGTGCGAGGTAAGGGAGCCCCTCCTTCCTCTGGCTCTCAACTTAAATCCAGACTTTGTTTCCCCATTAGATAAGCCTCTCTTCATGCTTCTTCCTCATCTTCTCTTCAGCCCCAGACTTCGGGGCCAGTGCTCCCACCATCCCCTGTTCCATCCCTTGCAGCCTGTTTTCCCCCATGGTCCCCAGCTGAGTGGGGGAGGATCCGGGAGTAAGGTCATGATGGAGCCAGGATCTACTTTCTGAAAAATATTTGGATCTCCTGAGGCCAGGAAGTGGCTCTGTGTGCCCTGGCTATGGGGCAGAGAGGGTCTGAGAGAGCTGCGCCTTTGTGTGATCCCTCTTACTGATCCTCCTGGCAGCGGATCCGAGGTCGCAAAGCCACGCTAGATGAGATCCAGACAGTGCACTCTGAATACCACACCCTGCTCTATGGGACCAGCCCCCTCAACCGGCAGAAGCTAGACAGCAAGAAGTTGCTCGGTGAGCTGGCACGTGGGCGCGCGGGCGGGCATGTCCAGTGTCAGGGTGGGATGGGGGCTCTCAGGAGGACCGCCTGGCCAGGCTAGGAGGGTTGTCCCCATGGGTGCAGGGCATTACTGTGGCAGAGGTGGCACAATTATCATGTCACACCTCCAGAGGGCGCTACTAACATAGAGCATGCTGTGGGGCGCGGTGCAGGAGGATGGAAGTGCTCGGTTGCGGGGACTGCTTTGCTCCCCCCATCCCCGGCTTATGATACTCCTCTCTCCCTGCCACCTGCCCCCAGAGGTAGGACGTCCCCAAGGACAGAGGACTGACAGCTCCCAACTGGTGTGGGCTGCAGAGGCTTGTCTTGTACTTGGGTCTGAGCCCTCATTTTTAGTGGCTAAGTCTGTAGCCCTGTGGCAGTTGAGGTGCCTTTTTTTTTTTTTTTTTTTTTTTTTTTGAGACAGTCTTGCTCTGTTGGCCAGGCTGGAGTACAGTGGTGCGATCTCAGCTCACTGCGACCTCCGTCTCCCAGGTTCAAGCGACTCTCTTGCCTCAGCCTCTTGAGTAGCTAGGTTTACAGGTGTGTGCCACCATGCCCAGCTAAGTTTTGTATTTTTAGTAGAGATGGGGTTTCATCATGTTTCCCAGGCTGGTCTTGAAGTCCTGACCTCAGGTGATCCGCCCGAGGCCACTTCTAGAGTAGCTCTATTCCTCTTCCCTGCAGGCCCCATCAGCCAGAAGATGTATGCTGTGCTGCCTTGTGGGGGCATCGGGGTGAGTAGGGTGTACAGCAGTGGGGGTGGGTGGGCGGCTCTCCTAGGTCTGTCTCTTCCCTGCCTACCACAGCTGCTGGCCCACTGTCCAGGTGCCCTCCCCTGTTCTTGCTCTCCCCCTGCAGGGGGCACACTGAAACCTGCTCTCCTGCCCTGCAGGTGGACAGTGACACCGTGTGGAATGAGATGCACTCCTCCAGTGCTGTGCGCATGGCAGTGGGCTGCCTGCTGGAGCTGGCCTTCAAGGTGGCTGCAGGAGAGCTCAAGGTGAGCGTGTGCTTGTGACCTCGGTGCCCCTTGGCATGGTCCTGCTCCTCAGAGGCAGAGGACAGGGGCAGCCTTGGGACCCTTTCAGTGAGGCACTGTCCTTTGCAAGCTCAACTCTCAGGCCCCAGGGTGGGAAGGAGTTACCAGCTGGGAATTCAGGTTATGAGGGACCAACAAAAAGACACTAGTGCCCAGTGCTCTCGTGGGTGTCTCGAGGCAGAAATAGTGTCTGCCTGCTCAAGCCTCATGGTTGGCATTCAAAATGGTCCGTTGAGGCTGGGCACAGTGGCTCACACCTGTAATCTCAACACTTTGGGAGGCCGAGGTGGGCAGATAGCTTGAGCCCAGGAGTTCGAGACCAGCCTGGGCAACATAGTGAAACGCTGTCTCTACAAAAAATTAACCAGGTGTGGTGGCATGTGCTTGTAGTCCTAGCTACTCAGGAGACTGAGGTGGAAGGATTGTCTGAGCCTGGGAGGCCAAGGTTGTAGTGAGCCATGATCGCGCCACTGCACTCCAGCCTAGGTGACAAAGCGAGACTCTGTCTCCAAAAGACCCATAAAAAAACAAACAAAGAAACCACAACAAAACTGTGCGTTGAACATATAGATCTGCTTTTCTGGTTTGTGTTCACTTCCCTGCCTGGCTTGTGCTTCTGTCTTGTGCCACCCCCTCCACGGCCTTCCTGCCTGGATCTTGTCCCTCACCTCTGCCTGCACCTCTTCAGAATGGATTTGCCATCATCCGGCCCCCAGGACACCACGCCGAGGAATCCACAGCCATGTGAGTGCCCTAGATTCTCTGCCCTCGCCCCTTCCTGTCTCTTGCAAACGTCATGCTGAGGCTGACCTCCTGCCCTTTTCTCCCCTCCTCAGGGGATTCTGCTTCTTCAACTCTGTAGCCATCACTGCAAAACTCCTACAGCAGAAGTTGAACGTGGGCAAGGTCCTCATCGTGGACTGGGTAGGCAGTGAGCTGGTGGGGCTGGGCAGGGGCGGGTAGAGCTGGGACCAGGGTCAGCCTTCAGGAAGTCTCCTCTCCCAGCCCCACCTCCAAGCACCCCAGTCATTCTCATCCTCAGGTGCTGGGTGCGGGTGCAGAAGGAAGGGCGCTGGGGCTTCTGCTGGATGACTAACGTCACATTCCAACAGGGCTCCCTCCTCAACTATGAAAGATATTTAGCTCCTATTCCATCTTGGCCCTCATGTTGCAGTTTCAAGCAACGAAGGGGATTTCCTACCTTGAATGGTAGTGACACTGCCACCATTGCTAGTAGCCGATATTTCCTCCCACCCTGACAATTAGGAGCAGACTGTATACCAGGAACCCAATGAGTACTTTATGGCCACCTCGAGTAGTAAGAACGAGGATGTCCATTTCTGTGAACAAAGGTGTTGTTGCGTGACTTACCCAAGGCCACTCAGCTGGGGATGTCGGCACTGGGTTTCAGACCAAGCCTTTTGGCCCCAGCACTCTGCTCTTGCTGCCATGGGTGCTTCCCAAACCCTGCTTCTAATGGTGCAGGCAGAGGCACACGCCACTCTCTGTGAGCTGGGGAAGTAGCCAGGAGCAAGCCTCAGGAAGGACAAAATCTCTTGGAAGTCCAATTCTAGCTTAAAAATTCATCTAAATGTTGGATCCTCCTTCAGAACCTTATGTGCTTGTGGTTGGGCACAATGGCTCAAAGCCTGTAATCCCAGCACTTTGGGAGGCCAAGGTGGGTGAATCACTTGGGGTCAGGAGTTCGAGACTAGCCTGGCCAACATGGTGAAACCCTGTCTCCACTGAAAATACAAAAAAATTAGCTAGGTGTGGTGGCGGGAGCCTGTAATCCCAGCTATTGGGGAGGCTGAGGCAGGAGAATTGCTTGAACCCGGGAGGTGGAGGTTGCAGTGAGTCAAGATCATGCCACTGCACTCCAGCCTCAATGACAGAGTGAGACTCTGTATCAAAAAAAAGAGAAAAAGGAAAACAAAAAAGGCCGGGTACGGTGACTCATGCCTGTAATCCCAGCACTTTGGGAGGCTGAGGTGGGTGGATCACCTGAGGTCAGGAGTTTGAGACCAGCCTGGCCAACATGGTGAAACCCCATCTCTACTAAAAATACAAAAAAAGTTGGCCGGGCGTGGTGGTGAGCGCCTGTAATCCCAGCTACTCGGGAGGCTGAGGCAGGAGAATCGCGTGAACCTGGGAGGTGGAGGTTGCAGTGAGCCAAGATCGTGCCACTGCACTCCAGCCTGGGCAACAAGAGTGAAACTCGGTCTCAAAAAAAAAAAAAAAAGAAAGAATCTTATCTGCTTGTTTTAAATTCCCTACTAGCCTTAATGTTTTCCCCCAAACTGTGAAGTGGAATGGGTTCTGTAGGGAGATATGCCACATTTATCCCATGGTTTTGAATATCACCTACACAGTGCCACACCGCAGAGGCTCAGACCTAGTTAGAGAAGTGTGGGGTGTGCAATACCATTGTGAACAGAATATGGATGCCCTGTGGCCAAGGGTGGAATCCTGGGCTCAAGCGATCCTCCGAGCCCTCAGCCTCCTAAAATGCTAGGATTACAGGCGTGAGCTATAGTGCTCGGCTGACAAGTGGAATTTGACCATTGGGTCAGAGCGTGGGCCATTTTCCTGATGCTTCTACCTCCCCTCATAGGACATTCACCATGGCAATGGCACCCAGCAGGCGTTCTACAACGACCCCTCTGTGCTCTACATCTCTCTGCATCGCTATGACAACGGGAACTTCTTTCCAGGCTCTGGGGCTCCTGAAGAGGTACAGCTCCTGGGCATAAATGTAGACCCTCCTGGCCCCTCTGGGAAGTGGCACAATGGGACCTGGCGGGGAGCCACGGAGGCCCATGGTGGTGTTGGTACCTGGGGAGTCTGGGCTCTCAGTGGGAGGCCACACTGATCTGACTGCCCCTCCAGGCAGAGCAGAGGTCAGTGGAGTGAGATCTGGAGGCAGGGGTGAGGGCAGGGGCAATGTTTGGGATTCCCAGGTGGTGAGAATAGCGCTCTCCCCAACTCTGGTGCCAGGTTGGTGGAGGGCCAGGCGTGGGGTACAATGTGAACGTGGCATGGATAGGAGGTGTGGACCCCCCCATTGGAGACGTGGAGTACCTTACAGCCTTCAGGTAGGGACTGAAAAGGGCCATGGTAGTCAAGGGGAGCCCCTCTGGGCCCTGCAGTGGGAGGGGCAGAAGGCACTCAGTTCAGTGTGGGTAGAGGGGGTCGTCTCTGGGAGGATAACAGTGGGGCGAGGCCTGGCCTGGCCATCTGCCGGGCTTAGCTTGGGCCATCCCTTTGCAGGACAGTGGTGATGCCCATTGCCCACGAGTTCTCACCTGACGTGGTCCTAGTCTCTGCCGGGTTTGATGCTGTTGAAGGACATCTGTCTCCTCTGGGTGGCTACTCTGTCACCGCCAGATGTAAGCCTGCTGGGGGATTGAGGGAGGAAGTGAAACAGTGAGGATATCGAGTCCAGTGGGGCATGGGGCAGGGAACAGACTGACAATTGCAGGGGACGGGGAAAGCAGGGGGGCAGGGCCTAGACTTGGAATCATCTTGATAACTCCCCCAACTTGTCCTCTGCCAACCCCGGCCTTGAGGGGATAGGAGGTGAAAGTGGGGTAGCAGAGGATAGAAGGATGTATCCTGCCGGAGCTGTAGAGATGGGCTTGTTGGTCCCTGGTGTTTCAGTGATGCTCCTTGTCATTGGAGTCTTTAGCCAGTCTGTTAATGTTTTGACTGTGATAGGGCATTTAGTCCACTGATGCTGTATTTTATTACGGATATATTTGGGTTTATATCTCCCATCATATTTTGTGCTATTTGTCCCACCTCTTGTGTTTCTTTTTCTCTCCTTTTCTTTCTTTTTTTTTGAGGTGGAGTCTCACTCTGTCGCCCAGGTTAGAGTGCAATGGCGTGATCTCGGCTCACTGCAACCTCCGCCTCCTGGGTTCATGCCATTCTCCTGCCTCAGCCTCCCAAGTAGCTGGGATTACAGGCGCGTGCCACCATGGCCGGCTAATTATTGTATTTTTAGTAGAGACAGGGTTTCACCATGTTGGTCAGGCTGGTCTCGAACTCCTGACCTTGTGATCTGACCACGTTGGCCTCCCAAAGTACTGGGATTACAGGCGTGAGCCACTGCGCCTGGCCTTTTTTCTCTCCTTCTCTTACTGGCTCTTGAATTGATTACCTTTCGCCATTTCTTCTTCCTCCCTTCACCCATCCTCAAAGGTTTTGGCCACTTGACCAGGCAGCTGATGACCCTGGCAGGGGGCCGGGTGGTGCTGGCCCTGGAGGGAGGCCATGACTTGACCGCCATCTGTGATGCCTCTGAGGCTTGTGTCTCGGCTCTGCTGAGTGTAGAGGTAAGGGGCGGGAAGGAGCTGGGAGGTGGCAGGCCAGAGGGCTGAGGGGCCAGCAAGGGGTCAGCCAGCACTGGGAGCCCCTTAGGAAGCGTTTCCTTGGTCCTAAGGTATAGCTAATGGCCAGGGAAGGCTTTCTGAGTATGGGTTTGTCTAAAAAGGCCATGTTTGCCCCTGTCGTGAGGGATATCTGGGGCTGAGTGGGGCAGTTAGAGGGGTATGCATGGCAGCCCTACTCCCCACCCTAAGCCTTCTCTTCTTTCCCCTGCCAGCTGCAGCCCTTGGACGAGGCAGTCTTGCAGCAAAAGCCCAACATCAACGCAGTGGCCACGCTAGAGAAAGTCATCGAGATCCAGAGTGCGTGGGGACACATAGAGGGGCTCAGGCTGCCAAGGGGGCACGGAGCTTGTGGGAGCACCAGGACTGGGTCTGTTCATGTGGGTGTCCTCTGCCCTCCCTGACCCCTTGCGTGTTTCTTGTCCACAGGCAAACACTGGAGCTGTGTGCAGAAGTTTGCCGCTGGTCTGGGCCGTTCCCTGCGAGAGGCCCAAGCAGGTGAGACCGAGGAGGCCGAGACTGTGAGCGCCATGGCCTTGCTGTCGGTGGGGGCCGAGCAGGCCCAGGCTGCAGCAGCCCGGGAGCACAGCCCCAGGTAAGCGGCAACCCGCACCACCTCTCTGCCCTCGCCCCTGCTGGTGCACCCCACTCAATACCCTCCCCTGTGCTTGCCCCACAGGCCGGCAGAGGAGCCCATGGAGCAGGAGCCTGCCCTGTGACGCCCCGGCCCCCATCCCTCTGGGCTTCACCATTGTGATTTTGTTTATTTTTTCTATTAAAAACAAAAAGTCACACATTCAACAAGGTGTGCCGTGTGGGTCTCTCAGCCTTGCCCCTCCTGCTCCTCTACGCTGCCTCAGGCCCCCAGCCCTGTGGCTTCCACCTCAGCTCTAGAAGTCTGCTCCCTCTGCTGGGGGTGGGGGTGTCTTCCCAGCCCTGTCCCATGTGTCCCTCCACCTATTTTCTTGCATTCTGTCCTTTTCCTCCTTGGAGCCTGGGCCAGCTCAAGGTGGGCACGGGGGCCCAGACAGTACTCTCCAGTTCTGGGGCCCCCTGAGTGAGGAGGGAACAGGAAGTCGGTGCCTTGGTTTCAGCTGACTTGGGGGGAAATGCCTTAATTTCACCCTCCTCCCTTCTCCAGCCTCAGGGGAGGATCTGGAGGATCCACTACTGTCTTTAAGATGCAGAGTGGAGGGGAGGTGGGCACCCACCCTGCGATTCTCTACCTTTTCCCCTTCTTTCGTCCTCACCATCTCTGCACAGACTCCTCTCCTCCTCCTTCCTCTTGGTCTCAGTACTGATGGGAGGCTGGTGCCCAAGCTGTGGTCTGCAGTCTGTGAGGAGGGCTATCTTGCCTCACACTCCTCACAGCCTGCTTCCCCTTCCCCGGGGCTGAGAGGGTGAAAGTGTGTGGGGAAGGAGAGGACTGGTTTCCCGGGTTCTCAGGGGCCAGGAGGAGCCATGGAACCAGGTCTGCTCCCCACCTTACTTGGATGGCCTCCCTGCCCCTCTGCTGGCACAGCCTGGGCAGGGGGAGAAGGTGGTCCCTGCAGGGGGGCTCCAGGCTGGTGAGAGCCCCCCTGCTGTCAGGACCAGATTTCCCCAGCCATCCAGCATGCTGCAGGGAGAAGGGGCAGGGGCTCACCTCCCTCCTGGGGCCTTTTGCTTTGGAGCCTGGGGATGGTGAGAATGGAGGTTCTAGAAGGGGTAAGGCCAGAACCCAGGGATCCAGGAGTCGGCTCTCAGCTGGAGCTTCCATACCTCCTGGGCTCCCTTTGCTGACCACCAGCCCAAGGGAGCTAAGACCAGGAGGGGGCTGGGCGCTGTCCCTTCTCTTTTCCAGGAGCCCTGCCAGGGGATATGGGCCTACAAGGCTTCCAGGGAATGCCATCCAGCCTGTAGGAAACCAAAGATGGGAAGTGGCTCCTAGGGGGCTGACTCTTCCTTCCTCCTCCTCCCCAGTACCACATATACTTTCTCTCCTTCTATCCCCAGGGCCCCACCAATCTGTTTACATATTTATTATCCTATGGGGGCCTGAGCAGGATTGAGGGAGCCAGGGGAGGGGCAGGAGTCCCAGCACCATCGGTTCATGGTGTGCTTGTGTGTTTGTTTTAGATCCTCCTGGGGGATGGGGATGGGGCTAGGCCCAGTGTACTAGGCCTCTCTGTGCTGAGCCCCAGGCTCCCGGCCCCTTACCCACTCTCTCCCTGTGGCTGGTCTGGTTCTCATGTAAACCCACTCCTTGCTTTGTCTCCCTGGATATGGATTTCAGTTAAGTATTTTGTAACCCGTTACACTGTGTGTCCTTGTGTAAATAAACTTGTTTCTGGCAGTGCCTTCTGGGGCCAATGTCTCTATTCTCTGGGCTCCCAAATGGAGTAGAGGTTCTCATTCTCCTTCCTAGCCAAAAACACTACTCTTTTCTCCAGCCCCTGGACTAGAAGCCAATTTAGGAAACTGGAGGTTGGGGCGCAAGATCTGTCCTATAAGTGAAAGACAGGGTTACACTGAATATAGTCACAGCATCTCATGGGACCTCTCATGTGGCCTAGGCAGTGATGAGGCAGGGGACCCAGGGCTGAGAGGTCTCACCTGAGTTTACAGCCCTCTCCTTTCCTGCCTCTCTGCCCCTGGAAACAGGGCTGGAGGTGGCACAGAGACCACTGGAGCAGCCTGGCAAAGGTTCCGCTTGTGCACACACAGGCAAGGCCCATGGAGATGTGCGCATAGGCAAGAAAGGAATCTCAAAGTATTCAAGGGCTTTATTGGGGCCGCCCTGGCCGCCCCTCACAGTGTTGCAAGAACCCGCTGGTCTTGCTGTTGCCTTTGCTCTTTGGGGGCTTGAGAGGAAAGGCAGAGGGAGGACCAGCTTATCTGGGAGAGAGAAGGCCCATCTTTGGGGCTAAGACCAGGTGGTGGGGAAGCAGATTTAGGGAGGGGAGGGCCTACTTAGGGGCTGGAAGGGGATGGGGCTGCCTCCTGGAGTGTGGTGGTCACAGAGTGTTGGCTTTGTGGGAGGGAAAGGAAAGGAGGCACACAAGAAGTCAGGAAGAGTGGATGGGCGGTGCTTCCTGGGCACTGAACATGTGCACTGCCCAGGGCACGAGGGCCAGGACTAGGCATGGCCAGAGGGTGTACTTGAGGAAATTGAAAATGTAGAAGAGGCTGATCTGAGGGGGGTGGCCCAGCCAGTCCAGGGGGCCCAGCAGCCCCATGGCCAGCACAAGGCAGGCTATCTTCTGGCCATTTCCCAGCTGTGCCCGACGCACCTGGGCATAGCAGGGAGAGTGCAAGGCAATGCCCAGGCCCAGGGCAGCCCCTGAGTCACGGCTCAGGGAGGCAAAGGGCCGGCTATCCATGTGTATCCACTCAGGCCGCTCACACCACTTGAAGGCTAGGCTGATGGACCTGTGGGAAAGAAGAGTTCTTGCCAGGAAAGGCTGGAACATAGAAGGCCACTGGCTCTTGGCCATCTGCCCTTGGGGCCCACTCCCATGCTCTGTTTTGTGCCTGTGAGGGTCTACGTGAATAGGTAATGTGTCCTTTTTTAGCTATAATGAACCAGAGACACACCAGGCTAGGTGCAGGCGACATAGGACAGGGCCCAGCCTGCCCAGGCTTCAAAGCGAGACTTACCAAGAAAGATCCAGGCCCAGCGTAAAGAGGGTCCAATAGATGAGGCTGGTGCCTAGCATGAGGGCCAGTGCAATCAACCCATAGAAGCTTAGCTCCCGCTCCATAGGCACTCGGGGAGTCATCAGCCAGCCCAGGACAGCACCTAGGAGAGTGGAGTGACAGCAGCTTCAAGGAGTTTGGGGATATGACCCTCCCCACCCCGACCCCCAGCTGCAGTGCAGCTTGGCAAGAGAATAAACTGAGACATAACGGGGGGCCTCTGGGGTGGGCTCTATAGAAGCTGGGAGCGATGGGAAGATCCTAGACTGATCCTCCCACTGCCAAAGGCATCCTCTCAGTCCACCCTGTTGCCCCAGTTGCTCACCAGTTATTAGGCCAGCCAGCACCTGGTGAGGGAAATGTGCTAAGATGAAGATTCGCGACAAGCCAACCGCCAAAAGGAAGGTGCAATAAGCCAGGCTAGGCATCACCCTTACCCAGCGGCTAGAAAGAAGAGAGGCAAGGAGCTCAGAGCGCGTCCATACACAGCTTGGCCTCCTGTAGCACCCAGGTACTCCATGGTTGAACCACACAACCTAGGGTCCCCAAAACTCCAGCTCCCAGGCGCCATGCTGCTGGGTCTTTTAGGTACAGGGTGCCATCACCCCTCCTCCCAATGGTGGGCAATGCTAAGGGTATACCTGCGGGCCCGAGTGGCCACCTGCGAAGACAGGGCCGTCATTATGGGCCAGAGGGCTGCTCCTGTGATCATGCAGTGTCCAGAAGGGCTGCCTGCCAGCAAATCCAGAAGCTCGTGGTGAGAAGATGGAGGCAGAACCCCGGGGCCCCTGGTGATGCCTCAGTAATACAGCTGCCTCTCCTGGCTGAGAAGAGAGCTTTTCCCCAGCAATGATCCATAACTCGCTCTGCTCTGAGGCCTTTTTACTGCCATCTGAGGTCACTGCGCTCAGGTTTCTGTCCGGATCTGTGTCTCTTGGCTGTACTCTATACAAGGTGGGCAGCTGGTACATAGCATGAGTGCCCTCCTCCCATAACTCGGCTTGGTCTCCCTGGGGTTCCTTTGTTCTCTAGGCCAGTAATTGAGAAGCTTGTATTTGGTTGGGCCACCCAGGCTGAAAAGTACTCTGAAATGTTCACCCGAACCCTAACCACACTGGGAAAGGGAGAATGTTTGAGGCTTCCCACCTGGACCAGTCTCACAAGAAGAGGGGAACTGGTGAACCTGGGCTGGAGCCTGGCTATAGTACCCAGACTCATGGACCCACCAAAAGGGCCTGTCTCCAAAAAGAAACCTGGAAGAGAACAGATGCAAGATGACTTTCCACATGCACACACAGCCGGGGGGTGGTACGAGGTGGGCAGGACACGGAGTACTCTGGAGGGCCTGAGGGGTGAAGTCAAAAAAGGACTACGATTCTGTCCACTGCTCTCAAGGTATCCATGGATACCTTGCCATGTTTTTCTACCTTAGAACAGGAGAAAGAAAGCACACTATTTCTTTTCTTTTTTTTTTCCTAACCCTCAGAGCCTGTGGAAACACTATTTTTAAAGACTAGTCTGGGGCCAGGTACAGTGGCTCATGACTGTAATCCCAGTACTTTGGGAGGCCTTAGCTGGAGGATCACTTGAAGCCAGGAGTTCATGACCAGCCTGGGCAACATAGCAAGACCCAGATTCAACAAAAACAAAAAATTAGCTGGAAGTGGTGGTGCACACCTATAGTCTCAGCTACTTGGGAGGCTGGGTGGGCAGATCACTTGAGCCCAGGATTTCGAGAATAGCCTGGGCAACATGACAAAACTCCATCTCTACAAAAAATACAAAAATTAGCCAGGCATCTTGGGGTGCGCCTGTAGTCCCTGCTACTCCAGAGGCTGAAGTGGGAAGGATCACTTGAGCCCAGGAGGTTGAGGCTGCAGTGAGCTGTGTTCGTGCCATTGTACTCCAGCCTGGTGATGGGGTGAGATCCTGTCTCAAAAAAAGAAAAAGTAAATAAAATAAAAAATAAAACTGATGCAGAGGCAAGAGATTGTGGTAAGCATGTGTGTGTGCTCTGAGATACTCAGCCGTCCCACTCTACCCCCTCTCACTGCAAGGCCAGCTCTTATCATCCACAGAGAGTCCAGGACCCAGCTCTCTCCCCCAGGCCCTCACTAACCCACCTGCTACCCCTGCCTCCATGTCCCCAGTTACAGCCTGAATTATCCACACCTAAATTATTTAGGTGAGCCTCTTGGGTCTGAAAATGGGAGTGGGAAATGGACAGAGAAGGCTGAGAAAGAATAAGGAGGACAAAAAAATGTCAAAATCCTCTGGTCTAGCAAGTGCTTGGCTGGGCCCTGGGAACCACACAATGAAGAGGCTGCTGTGGCCAGAAAGTGAAAAGATGGGGTAGCAAAAGAGATGCTGGCAGGAGGCCACGTGCTGGGGAGGGAGATACAGAAAGCACTTGCCTCTCCTCTCTGAAAACTGAGCCTAGTATACATCGAGTGCTCACACAGAAAATGAACGGGGGTGCCAGGCGCGGTGGCTCACGCCTGTAATCCCAGCACTTTGGGAGGCAGAGGAGGGTGGATCACTTGAGGCCAGGAGTTTGAGACTAGCCTGGCCAACAAGACGAAACCCTGTCTCTACTAAAAATACAAAAATTAGCCAGGCGTGGTAGTGGGTGCCTATAATCCCAGCTACTTGGGAGGCTGAGGCAGGAGAATGGCATGAACCCGGGAGGCGGAGTTTGCAGTGAGCCAAGATTGCGCCACTGCACTCCAGCCTGGGCGACTGAGCGAGACTCCGTCTCAAAAAAAAAAAAAAAAAGAAAGAAAAAAGAAAATGAAAATGAAGAGGGACTTTGCCACCTGGGGGACATTAATAGTGTCTGAAGGAGACTGTGATCTTTGGGGGACAAGGACTAGAAGGGGAGGCTTATACAGACTTTGAGGGAGGAGAAAGCACAAAGCAAAGGGCAATTAGGCAAGAAAGAAGTGAACAGACCACTGTGGTTCCCTTTACATAAGGATGAGGCCCTCCTGGAAAAGAGTGGAAGGGAGGGGAACTCTATGTTGTTTTTCAGCAAGTCATTCCAGCCCATTGAAATACCTCCTATGAACCTCCCTTCCTTCCCCCAGGCTGAGTATTTGGCCACAGAGGCTGAGGTGAAGGGAGGTGTGGCTGCATGCCCAGCCCCAAGGGCCACAGGGCCTCCACCCGTGTCCCTGGGATTCCTGGCTTCTAAGTCTCAGTGTGAAGAGTCTACTGGTGAATGAAAGAGAAAGAAGAGAAAGTGTTCCCTGGAAAGCAGTGCTTTAGCCCAAACTTTACTGCATACGCACAGGGAATCACCTGGGAACCTTGTTAAAATGCAGATTTTGATTCAGTAGCTCTGGCCCGGGGCCTGAGAGTCTGCATTTCTAGCTAGTTTTCAAGTGCTGCCTATGCCGTTGGGCATAGTCCAGGGACCACACCTTAATCTGCAAGGTGTCTCTGTCCTTAGCAGCTACTGTGATGCCCAGCACAAAGCATGCTTCTGAAAAATTATAGCAAATGAATAGATGAATGAAAAAGTGAGTTGAGAGGTAGGACTCTCCACTACTTAAATCACCATAGATACTTGTTAAAATATGAATTCTCATAAACCAAAAATAAAAAAAAATAAATTCCCAACCCCTTGGAGTTTCTAAATTAGTAAGTGTGAGATGAGGATGGGATATTTACATTTTAGACACGCCCCTTAGATGATTTTTCCATCAGACCAGTTTGAAGAACACTGGTCTAATGAGTAGGATGGTTGGACTCTGAGGTTTGAGTCCAAGCTGCACAAAGATGCTCAAGGGGGAAAAAAATCAGGGACTACAGAGTAGGGGTGGGAAGGCCCTTGAGACAATTGCTGAAAGAGACCAGGGCTTACACATGACTCAGGGCCCTCGGGGGTGGGGACCAGGATGCCGGAGGGCTTCTCTGTCTCACCACTTGAAGATGAGGTTGAGCCACTCGGTGATGAGGCTGATCCAGAGCACCGCGATGCCCACACGGCGGGAGGCGTAGTAGGCCGCGGGGAAGTAGAACAGAAAGAGGATCTTGGGATCGCCCAGAAAGGTGATCCAGAGCCACACGTTCTCCAGCCAGGCTAGCTGGTTCTGTAGCGCCTCGGCTATCACGATGCCCGCGCCCAGCGTGGACTCCATGGCGGCCCAGCTGCCGACCAGGCCAGGGCTTGCTCCAGGGCGGAAACCAGAGAGTCCAGGCAACGAAGCAGCGTCGGCCCTCTGATCTCCAAAGCCCACCCCTCTGAGTCCCAGGCCCCGCCCCGCCAGCGGTCACCACCAAGCCCCGCCCCCGGCCCCGCCCCTGGCAGTCCCCGGCTCCTGCAAGACCGGCCTCCAGCCGGTACTGTTTCCTCCTGCGCTCTCCTCCGGTTTTCCTCCCTACCGGGCAGCGTAGGGGACAAACCTTTGTAAAGGCGTTTCCTTAGGGCCCCACGTGGCCGCTGTTGCCGGCACGTGGGCAGCCGGCTAGTGGCGGCACCAGTGCGGTTCCGGGTCAGGGGACGGACTAGCCGGCGGGCCACCCGCGCTCCCAGCGTCCCTGCTCTGCTGATGCGAAGGCGGATATATCATCTCCAGGGCCGGGATTCTTTCCCGAGGGGACCTCTCTTCTCCAGTACCAATACCCACCAAAAAAAAAAAAACAGCAAAAAAAAAAAAAAAAAAAGAAAAGAAAAAGAAAAAATCTGAACTCCTTTGGAGAAAAGGCTGCAGACAGCCCCTCCTCCTGGGAGCTGAAGCGGGATCCTAAATTTGCATACACCCCTAATCAGTTCACCCCTTCCTCCCCAACCTCAAGACTCCCCCTTTCTAATTCGCCTGCTATTAATTTGGAGGCTGACAGATAAGTCTCTTGATTTTGAGGGGTCTTCCCTAAAAAGGCGAATTCTCACATATAGCGCAAAGTCACACTTCCTTCCAGTTCTTCCCTTGCTTCCCCCACCCCCATCCTCCTGCCATCCAAAACCCTGCTTAGGCAGATGAAACCAAGAGATAGTAACAGTGTTGGTATGGGAAGAGGATTGGCACACACCCGCGACAGAGTTTGAAACAGTCATCTGGGGGAACTCACATAGAAAATAGAAATCTCAGCTATTCTAGGCGAGGTCCTGCCTAGAAGACTGTTGAACAGTGTCTCCTTAGTTTCTTCCTACCTTGATCAACTTTGTTCTTGAAAAGTGTTTTTTTGTTTGTTTGTTTGTTTGTTTTTTGCCGGGCGCAGTGACTCACACCTATAATCCCAGCACTTTGGGAGGCCGAGGCGGTCGGATCACAAGGTCAGGAGTTCCAGACCAGCCTGGCCAACATAGTTAAACCCCATCTCTACTAAAAATACAAAAATTTGGGCGTGGGGGCATGCGCCTGTAGTCTCAGCTACTAGGGAGGCTGAAGCAGGAGAATCGCTTGAACCCGGGAGGCGGAGGTTGCGGTGAGCCGAGATGGCACCACTGCACTCCAGCCTGGGCGACAGGGCAAGACTCTTATCTCAAAAAAAAAAAAAAAAAGGTGCTGGGCACAGTGGCTTACCCCTGTAATCCCAGAACTTTGGGAGGCCAGGGTGGGTGGATCACCTGAGGTCAGGAGTTGGAGACCAGTCTGACCAATGTGGAGAAACCGTGTCTCTACTAAAAACACAAAATTAGCTGGGTGTGGTGGCACATGCCTGTGATCCCAGCTACTCAGGAGGCTGAGGGAGGTGAATCGCTTGAGCCCAGGACGTGGAGGTTGTGGTGAGCTGAGATTGTGCCATTGTATTCCAGCTTGGGCAACAAGAGCAAAATTCTGTCTCAAAGAAAAAAAAAAAGGTGTAAGGGAGGGAAGCTGGATATAAATCTTCGTTTATTGCCTTTGTAGTGAACAGAATTTTTATTCCTATTCAATGATTATACCAATACCTCCAACGCCAGGAAGTTTTTTTTTTTTTTGAGACGGAGTCTCGCTCTGTCCCCCAGGATGGAGTGCAGTGGCGCGATCTCAGCTCACTGCAATCTCTGCCTCCCGGGTTCACGCCATTCTCCTGCCTCAGCTTCCCGAGTAGCTGGGACTACAGACACCCGCCACCACACCTGGCTAATTTTTAGTATTTTTAGTAGAGACGGGGTTTCACCATGTTAGCCAGGATGGTCTTCATCTCATGACCTCGTGATCCGCCCACCTCGGTCTCCCAAAGTGCTGGGATTACAGGCGTGAGCCACTGCGCCCGGACAATACCAGGACATTTTTTAATTGCCCAAGGAGAAAGCCTACATTGTTTACTGAGTCTTTGAAAGTTTGCCCTCAACCTTCAGCAGCCTACTCCCGCACTCCGCTTTGTAATATTTCTGAGCTATACATTCCTTGAAATCACCAAGTTCTCTCCTCTTAGGGGTCCTGGCCCATGCAGTTCCCTCTGCCTGGAACATGGCCACTCTTTTTCCTTGCCAATCCTTCAGGTCTCAGTAGAGATTTTTCACTTCCTCCAAGAAGGCCTTTCCTAATGGCTCCTAGAAGTCTTATATGAAAACCTATAATCACGATTCCATATAAAAAGTGGAAAACTGGAATGGCAATTATGTATGATTTATTATGGGGGCCAGAACAAGGATGAGAGGCATGAAAGTTCTCTGAGGCCGGCCACAATGGCTCAAGCCCGTAATCCCAGCACTTTGAGAGGCCGGCCGAGGCAGGAAGATTGCTTGAGCCCAGGAGTTTGAGACCAGCCTGGCCAACATGGTGAAACCCCATCTGTACTAAAAGTACAAAACTTAGCCAAGCATGGTGGCTCGTGCCTGTAATTCCAGCTACTCAGGAAGCTGAGGCAGGAGAATCGCTTGAACCTGGGAGGTACAGGTTGCAGTGAGCTGAGATGGCACCACTGCATTCCAGTCTGGGTGACAGAGCGAGGCTCTATCTCAAAAAAAAAAAAAAAGTTCTCCGAAAAAGCACACTATGAAGGAGCAGAATTTTTATTCCTATTATAATGAGTGTATCAATACTTCCAACACCAGGAAGTTCATGTTTCTTGGAGGGCAAGGAAATACATTTGAACTTTGTTCAGGTTAAGCCGTGCCAAGACTGGCCCTTTGCCTCCCTCTGGACTAGAGAAAGGTCAACTTGTTTCTTATACATGAAGCGAGGATCCAAAATTTCTATAGTGAGGGGTGGGTGGGTTAGCGACAGCCATTGGTGGTAGTAGGGCTTGAAAATGCACGCGCATAGTCCTTTGCATAAGATTAAGAAAACGACTGTTTTGTATATCAGATGGACATTAAAGGGCAGGGGCGCAAAACCCCTCCTCCAAGCCCCTTTTTGTCACTATCCGCTGCTCCTCATTCCTGCCTTTTGCCTGGCTTTCTGGGAGAGAGGGCAAAAAGGGAGAAGGGGAAGTGTCTTGACTTCTAAGAGTGATGGGTGACTAAGGGGGAACTACCATTTATTAAAGACCTAGTACACGCCATGCACTTATACACGTTATCGCATTTAAACCTCCTAACTATGAGGTAGGTATTATTGTCTAACAGAGTATAGCAGTAAAGAGCACCGTCCTTGGAAATAGGCAGACTGTTTTTGCTAGTTGTGGAACCGTGGACAAGTTTAGTCTAAAACTTAGTTTATGTAAAAGGAGGACATTGATTCCTACCTCAAAGAGCTGTCAGATGCTCAAGAAGTGACAATACAAATGCCTATGAAGAAACAGGATCAAGTAATTTGCTTGCTCAAGGTCAGGTGATTTAGTAAGAGGCTGACCTCGGATTCTGGTTCTGGCTTATCTAACTCCACAGCCAATGTTCTTTTCCACTATCACTCTGTAGTTATAATCATCTTTTTTTGTTTGTTTGTTTGTTTTGAGACAGAGTCTCGCTCTGTTGCCCAGGCTAGAGTGCAGTGGCATAATCTTGGCTCAGTGCAACCTCCGCCTTCCAGGTTCAAGAGATCCTCCAGCCTCAGTCCCCCTAGTAGCTGGGATTACAGGCACGCGCCACCATACCCGGCAAATTTTTGTATTTTTAGTAGAGACGGGGTTTTGCCATGTTGGCCAGGCTGGTCTCGAACCCCTGACCTCAGGTGATCCACCCGCCTCGGCCTCCCAAAGTGCTGGGATTACAGGCGTGAGCCACCGCTCCCAGCCGTTATAATCATCTTGTCCAAGTATCGTTAAGTCCTCTGAGGCTCTGATTCCTCATATGCAAAATGGGGTTAACATATTTTATAAAATTCATTCATTAAACTCTTGTGTGGAAGGTGTGCATATAATGGAGACTGCAGCTCCCTCCTCTTTCCCCTTTTCATTCCACGTAGGTCATTTATCCTTAACTTCTAAAATGGACTCTACAAGCACTTAACCGAGCGGACGCAGCTATACAAATACTTTTAAGATTCTCCTTTATTTCCTCTTCTTTCCTAGTCCACCTAGGCTCCCGCCCCACCCAGCGCCAGGCCACGCCCCGGCGTGTGACGCAAGCACGCTCCGTGCGCGGCGTCGCGTCGCGTCGCGGCGCTCACTGGGGGCCCGGCTTTCGCCCGCTGCTGCCGCCGCCGCCGCCGGCCGCGGCTGCACTCCCAAGATGGCGGCTCCTCCGGGCGAGTACTTCAGCGTTGGGAGCCAGGTGTCGTGCCGGACGTGCCAGGAGCAGCGGCTGCAGGGCGAGGTGGTAGCCTTTGACTACCAATCCAAAATGCTGGCTTTAAGTATCCTTCCCTGCGTGAAGCCCGAGTCCGGGCCGGCGTGTAGGTGCGGTGGTCGGGGGGTGGGGGACGACGGCGGCGGCTGGGGCTCTCTCCGGGCCTAGGGGCGACCGGCCACCGCGGCGCCCGGGGCGCATGCGCACGGCCCTGAGCTCCCCTCCCCCTCCCGCGGGCCCTTCGGTCAGCTTTGGGGAGCCTGTCTCTCTCCCCTTGCGGGAGCTGGGGCTTTACCGAGGATCAGTGGATGGAGGAGGGCTTGACACGGGGATGGCTTTTCGGGGGGAGCGTTATGAGAGGGGACACAGTGATTAGGAGAGGGGGTGGTGGTGGGAGGGGGCTGATGGATTGGAGCCCGGATGGAAAGGAGGGGCGGGTGAAATATTATGGGGAGGGGTGTTTAGGGTAAGGAACTGCTGGTAGGGCAAAGGTATGGAATTTAGGAGGGCATGTGCACTGATGGGATTTCGTCCAAGGAAGGGCGGTGGGATGGTGACCAAATTGGTCCTTGCCTGTTTTGAGGGAGAGTAAGTTCAGGGCAGAGTTTGTATCTGAACTGGGGATAGTGGCTTGTTTCGCTGATGCGTGTGTATATGTGGTGGGGGGACTGTGCTGATTTTTAGGCTTCTCGGTCATTTGGAAATTGCTGTTTAGGGGATGTTTGCATTGGAAACCTGTTCCAGAGAGGGCTTGCCAGGGGCTTATGTGGGTTGGGGATGTGTGAGTTACAGGTGAAAGAGTGAAGTTCTCGTGCTGCCTTGATCAGTCCAGCACATGGAGTCCTTTTACGTAGTAGTAGCCTCCCTTTTGAAAGTAGCAATGTTAAACTGATTGGAAAAGGTGGCCTGCTTCTTTGGGGTGGAAATGACTTCTGAATTACTCCAGGAAACTCAGTCTTGGAAATGAAACCCTTCCTTGTTGGGATAAATGTGCCACGGCTTCCCTTTTTATGTGAGCTACAGGTGGGTTTATTGGAATTTTTTTTTTTTGGAGGAGTAATTTTTTATGGCATCTTTTTTTTTTTTTTAAGATGGAGTCTCGCTCTGTCGCTAAGCTGGAGTGCGGTGGCGCAATCTCGGCTCACTGCAACTTCCGACTCTTGGTTCAAGCGATTCTCCTGCCTCAGCCTCCGGAGTAGCTGGGATTACAGGCACGCGCCACGACGCCCAGCTAATTTTTGTATATATTTTTTTTAACAGAGATGGGGTATCACCATGTTGGCCAGGATGGTCTCGAACTTCTGACCTCGTGATCCGCTGCCCTCGGCCTCCGAAAGTGCTGGAATTACAGGCCTGAGCCATCGCCCGGCTTTTTTATTTTTTTGAGACGGAGTTTCACTCTTGTTGCCCAGGCTGAAGTGCAATGGCGTGATTTCGGTTTACTGCAACTTCCGCCTCCTGGGTTCAAGCGATTCTCCTGCCTCAGCCTCCCGAGTAGCTGGGATTACAGGCATACGCCACCATGCCCGGCTAATTTTTTGTATTTTTAGTAGAGACAGGGTTTCACCGTGTTAGCCAGGATGGTCTTGATCTCCTGACCTCGTGAGCCGCCGCGCGCGGCCTAAGAATAGTTGCTTTTTTTAAAAAATAAGAAGTTACACCTGGAAGAAATAAGACCTTTTACATTAGTGATTTAGTTGGAAGGGTCTTGGAACTAGGAATTACTTTTTTTTTTTTTTTTTTTTTGAGACGGAGTCTCGCTGTCACCTAGGCTAGAGTGCAGTGGCACCATCTCGGCTCACTGCAACCTCCGCCTCCCGTGTTCAAGTGATTCTTCTGCCTCAGGCTCCAGAGTAGCTGGGATTACAGGCATGTGCCACCACACCCGGCTAATTTTTTTTTGTTTTTTTGGTAGTGATGGAGTTTTGCCACGTTGGCCAGGCTGGTCTCGAACTCCTGACCTCAAGTAATCTGCCTGCCTCAGCCTCCCAAAGTGTTGGGATTACAGGCGTGAGCCATCACACCTGGCTGAATTACTCAACTTTTACTTGACATACAGTAGGCTCTTAAATGGTTGGAGAATGAGTGTGTGAATGAATGAATGGATTAACTGGCTGGGTCACCTTGGGTGAATTTCCTTTCCAGTGTGTAGTTTTCTCCTCTGCAAAATGGGAAAGCTCACATCTGAAAGAGTAAAAAGAATACTGTGCGGACAGAGAGTATTATACGAAGAACAGAAAGGTCTAGCTCTTTTGTCTGGCTCATAGGTTCAAGACAAATGCATTAAATCTGCATTATGCCTCTCCATAAAGCCAGTAGAGAGAAGGTGACAGAACTCCTTTGGAAGTTTCCAAGGATTTGGGCAGGAGGAAGGTGATAGGCAGAGATTTCCTGAGGAGAACTGTGATTCTTATAAGGCCCTCATGCTCCTGGCCTGCCTTTTACAAGCCTTGTGTGAATTGTGTTTTCTATGCCCCTTTTGGGATGTGTCAGTGCCTCTGCTTGTCCTATTTTTCCTTAACTTTTTTTTTTTCTCACCAGAATGTCCCTCTTCCAGTGGAAAGCCCAACCATGCAGACATCTTGCTCATAAACTTACAGTATGTTTCAGAAGTGGAAATAATTAATGACCGAACAGAAACCCCTCCTCCCTTAGCTTCACTCAATGTTAGTAAGGTAAGGACTCAAGGGCAGATCTGGCTCTCTAAAATGATGGGAAAGATGAGTCTCATTGAGTCTTGGTGACACATTGTTGTCTATTTTTCATTTTTTTAAATTGACTTAAAATTGTTAGTTCCGATATCTTTTTAAAAAATGTAGGTTTAGTTTTTCTCTTTATTCCTGGATGTTATCAGTAGATCTTAAGAAATAGCTTAACTCCCAAATAAGTTGAGAGCTTGCTTCTGCCTTTATGAAAGAGGACTTTTTAAATCTTGGAGTTCATGATGAACTAATGGTGCTGCTGGGGTTTGGGTGGTGGCATTACCTATGAACGTCTTCAAATTGTGTATATGTGGATGTGTGCATACGTGAATATATGCATTTTCTGCGTGAAGATCTAAAGTGTTTTTCAGATTCTCGGAGGGTTTCATGACTTAGAAAAGTTTGAAAGCCACTGTCTTAAAGGTTCTTTTTTGTCTTTATGTTTGAATTTTGAGTTCTAACAATTTCATGCTTAGCATATTTTAATCTTGCACATACAAGTTGATCTCTGGGAACCCCCAAGTCACTTGTGTGTGTGAGTGAGACAGGGTTGCTTTGTTGCCCAGGTTGAACTTGAATGCCTGGGCGCAAGTGACCCTCCTGCCTCAGCCTTCTGAGTAGCTGGGATTACATGCATGTGTCACCACGCCTGCCCAAGTCTTTCTTTTTTTTTGAGCCACTGCACCCGGCCTTTTTTTTGAGACAGAGTCTCTCTCTCTCGCCCAGGCTGGAGTGCAGTGACGCGATCTCGGCTCACTGTAACCTCCGCCTCCCAGGTTAAGTGATTCTCGTGCCTCAGCCTGTGGAGTAGTTGGGACTACAGGTGTGTGGCCACGACGCCTGGCCAGTTTTTTTTTTTTTTTTGGAGACAGGCGCACACTGTCACACCCGGCTAATTTGTTTTATTTTAGTAGAGACAGGGTTTCACTGTGTTGCCCAGGCTGGTCTTGAACTCCTGAGCTCAGGCAATCTGCTTGCCTCGGCCTCCCAAAGTGGTAAGATTATAGGTGTGAGCCTGGCTCAATTTTTGTATTATTAGTAGAGATAGGGTTTCACCATGCTGGCCAGGCTGGTCTTGAACTTCTGACCTCAAGTGATCTGCCTGCCTCGGCCTCCCAAAGTGCTGGGATTACAGGTGTGAGCCACCATGCCCGGCCCTAAGTCACTTTTTTGACAATTCTGTTTATTTAGTCAAAATTGATGTTGATCATAATAATGCCTCAAGCCCTGTCATAGCCTGTGCTGTCCCCTGTACTTAGAACATTTTTCCTTCCAGAATGACTGGAGCCTTACCACCCATCAGGACTCACTTAAATGGCATGTCTTCCAAGAAGTCTTCTCTGATCACCCAGGCTAAAGTAATTTGCCTGCATTATTCTCTCTCGTAGTACCTTGTCCTTCACAGTTAAGGTGGCCATATCATTTGTAGTCCAACCTGGGACATTTTTGAGAGTAAAGGGGAATGCTTTTATTTTACACTGGGACAACAGATATAGATTAGGTTACCCTATTCATAGCTTTTTTTTTTTTTTTTTTTTGAGATGGAGTCTCGCTCTGTCTCCCAGGCTGGAGTGCAGTGGCGCCATCTCGGCTCACTGCAAGCTCCGCCTCCTGGGTTCATGCCATACTCCTGCCTCAGCCTCCCTAGTAGCTGGGACTACAGGCGCCCAACGCCACGCCCGGCTAACTTTTTTGTATTTTTAGTAGAGACGGGGTTTCACCATGTTAGCCAGGATGGTCTTGCTCTCCTGACCTTGTGATCCGCCCGCCTTGGCCTCCCAAAGTGCTGGGATTACAGGCGTGAGCCACTGCGCCTGGCCATAGCTTTTTTTGTAATTATGTATTTGTTTACTTGTCTAGTGTCTGTCTCAGTAAACTTTATTCTGCAGGGATGGGAACCATACCTGTTTTATTTACTATTGAATATGCAGAGCCTTGCACAGAGTATTTAATAAATATTTGTTGGATGAATAAGTTATGCCTCCGATTTTAGTAGCAGGTGCCTTTCATTAAGTCTCTTGAATTAATGTGGTGGAAGTTATTCCCTCTAGAGGAGTCTTGCAATAATGTGTATTACTTTGCCTCTCTTGGGAGTGTGGTGTGTTCTGTACAGTTCAGCAAAGCAAGGAAACACTTAGGCAACTAAAATAATAGAGGGTAACTGAGGCTGAGGCTAGTGAATGTCGTTACCTCAGATCTGGAGTTCCTATCTTGTCAGATTCTATGGAAATGCCACACATTTTTTAGTGATGGCCAGGGACAGATTTGGAAGGCTATCGTGTTCATATGGGTGTTGTCTTATATGGGATGTCCCATTCTTTGAAGCTTATAGGTTTTTGAAACGTTGGCTTAGTAATATACCTTCTACCAGAGTATAGGAGCTCTTTGGGTGTCTTCTATAAGCTCATGAAATTTTAAGACTTGTCAAATAATTATTTATTCCTTGGGTTTTTTTTTTTTTTGAGATGGAGTTTCGCTCTTGTTGCCCAGGCTGGATGGAGTGCAATGGCGCAACCTCGGCTCACCGCAACCTCTGCCTCCCGGGTTCAAGTGATTCTCCTGCCTCAGCCTCCCGAGTAGCTGGGATTACAGGCATGCACAGCCACACCCAGCTAATTTTGTATTTTTAGTAGAGATGGGGTTTCTCCACGTTGGTCAGGCTGATCTCGAACTCCCGACCTCAGGTGATCCGCCTGCCTCAGCCTCCCAAAGTGCTGGGATTACAGGCGTGAGCCACTGTGCCCAGCATTATTCCTAGTATATTAAAGAACCAAATAGGCTCTGAGTTATTTTTTGGTGTTTATAGAGTATGATAAGTCTGTCACTAGATCTTTAATGAGTAGTAAAGATCTGAAAGAGAGATAATTTTCTGAAGTTAGAAAGTTGGCTCTTGTGACCAACAAGTGCCACCATTTAGAGGGGGTGGGGTAGTGTGGGTGGGACTGTTAAGTAGGAGCTGTTAAGAAGCAGTTCTCTTCTTATATTTGACCTCAGGTAGATATAGCTCTTGGTTAGTTTGTGGATTATCTTTGCCTTTAAGATTTTGCTTTTTTGCTGGTCAGTTTTCCTTGTTTACTAGCATTGTTGTAAACTAGCTGATTACCCACTCTTTGAGGAAAGCAGCAGGAAGTAATAGCTTGGGGAACACCAGAAATCTTTACTTTTCTTACTCTGTGGCCTGCTTGCCAAATCTTGAAAAAGGTTTGCTGGGAAGAGGAGTCAGAAACTAAAAACTAAAATTAGGTTGGAGGGTTATCTTTGGATTTCGTTTATTCATTCTTCCGTTTGCAGAGATGTTTATGAGTAAGCTATATTGGCTTTCCCTTGAAATCAACCTTTTAGGATGCTTTGCGATTCCTCTTTGGAGATTGACTTAGAATTAGAGAGAGCCTATTGGGCTATTGCTGAAAACAGCTATTTCGGGCAGCTATTAACATGTTGCATGAATGACGTGAAAAGTTTGTCTCATTTTTAAGAGCACGGACTTGAGTTTTTCTTAAGATGGAGGATCATTTAAGCATGTGGAAGGGAACTAACGTACTCTGGGATGTCTGGAAGAAAACTGTTGAAGTTTCAGATGCTTGCAGTCTGGAGAAGCACTACTTGTCTATTCTAACTTTATTTTTTTTGTTTTATTTATTTATTTATTTTTTGAGACGGAGTCTTGCTCTGTTGCCCAGGCTGGAGTGCAGTGGCGCCATCTCAGCTCACTGCAAGCTCCGCCTCCCGGGTGCGCGCCATTCTCCTGCCTCAGCCTCCTGAGTAGCTGGGACTACAGGTGCCCGCCACCACGTCCGGCTAATTTTTTTGTATTTTTAGTAGAGACGGGGTTTCACCATGTTGGCCAGGATGGTCTCGATGTCCTTGTGATCGCCCGCCTCGGCCTCCCAAAGTGCTGGGATTACAGGCTTGAGCCACCGTGCCCGTCCTACTCTTAACTTTAGTCAAAGGTATCATCACATATTGGCTCATCTTGCTGACATAGTAAGTGATCTGCTTAATTAAACCTGTTGATAAAAACAGGATATTTGTTGACTCTGACCTAGCAGGAAATGGAAGAGAAGGGCTTATACAGGAAATACTTAATAATAGCTCAACTAGGGAAGGTATAAACTAGCAACTTCTTGGAAATTGGCCTGTTTTGCTTTCGATTGATAGTTCACTTCAGGCTAAGAAGTCTTATTTCTATCTCCAGCAGTAGCATGTAAGAGGAAGCTTGGGAGAGGATAGTAGGGTTGCAGTAGGGGGAATTCTTTTTTTTGAGACCGGGTCTCAGTCCATTGCCCGGTGTGATCTCGGCTCATTGCAACCTCCGCCCCCTGGGTTCAAGTGATTCTCCTGTCTCAGCCTCCTGAGTAGCTGGGATTATAGGCGCCCGCTGCCACCACGCCTGGCTAATTTTTGTATTTTTAGTAGAGACGGGGTTTTGCCGTGTTGACCAGGCTGGCCTTGAACTCCTAACCTCAGATAATCCACCTGCCTCGGCCTCCTAAAGTGTTAGGATTACAGGCGTGAGCCACTGTACCTGGCCAAGTCCCCTGTTTTTCTATTACGTTGTGTTTAGCCCAAGGAACTCATAGTTTGGCAATATGAAGTACCCTAAATAATGTATAATGCTAAGTTATGTTTCGTGTGTGTGTGTGTATATGTGTGTATTTGTTCTGTTTTTTAGAGATACAGTCTCATCCTGTTGACCAGGCTAGAGTGCAGTGGCATGAACATAACTCACTGCAGCTTCAAACTCCTGGCTCATAGCCTCAAGTGATCCGCCCATCTCAGCTTCCTCAGTAGCTGGGACTACAAGCTCCCATCACCACACCTGGGTAGTTGTTTTGTTTCTTTTTAGTTAGTCTCACACTGCGCCCAGGCCGGAGTGCAAATGATGCAGTCACAGCTCACTGCAGCCTCGACCTCCAGGGTTCGCTCAAGTGATCTTTCCACCTCGCCTGCCAAGTAGCTGGGACTACCAGCACAAACCCTCACACCTGGCTAATTTTTCTTTCTTTTTTGAGATGGAGTCTCGCCCTGTCGCCCAGGCTGGAGTGCAGTGGTGCCGTGATCTCGGCTCACTGCAGCCTCTGCCTCCTAGGTTCAAGCAATTCTCCTGCCTCAGCCTCCTAAGTAGCTGGGATTACAGGCATGTGCCACCATGCCTGGCTAATTTTTTGTATCTTTAGTAGAGATGGGGTTTCACCATGTTGACCAGGCTGATCTCAAACTCCTGACCTCGTGATCCGCCCGCCTTGGCCTCCCAAAGTGCTGGGTTTACAGGCGTGAGCCACCGCACCCGGCCTAGTTTTTTTTTGTAGAGACAGGGTCTTACCGTGTGGCCCAGGATGGTCTCTAACTCATGGGCTCGAGCAATCCTCCTTCCTTGGCTTCCCAATGTATTGGAATTACAGGCATGAGCCACTGGCCCAGTCCCTGGGTAACGTTTCTAAGTAAAGAAAAACATCTATGTTCTGTGGTCAGGGGCAGGGTAGTCTAGTAGAAAAGACTTAGGAATGAACCAAGTAGATCAGTCTTTAAAGTCATTAGACTTGGCAGATGTTAGTTAATGTCTCCCAAATCATTATTATTATTATTATTATTTTTTTTTTTTTTTTGAGACGGAGTCTCGCTCAGTCGCCCAGGCTGGAGTGCAGTGGCGCGATCTCGGCTCACTGCAGGCTCCGCCTCCTGGGTTCACGCCATTCTCCTGCCTCAGCCTCCTGAGTAGCTGGGACTACGGGCGCCCACCACCACACCCAGCTAATTTTTTTGTATTTTTAGTAGAGACAGGGTTTCACCGTGTTAGCCAGGATGGTCTCAATCTCCTGACCTCATGATCCGCCCGTCTCAGCCTCCCAAAGTGCTGGGATTACAGGCGTGAGCCACCGTGCCCGGCCCAGATTTTTTTATTGTAGCTAACTAATGCTCATTGAATTATGGGATGAGATAAGGCAGGGGAAGGAGGGCAGTGTGACAAAGGGCCCATAGAATATTTATGCCATTACACTAGGCTCTCACTTAACGTCGTTGGTAGGTTCTTGGAAACTTTGACTTTATGTATTATTATTATTATTATTATTATTGTTATTTATTTATTTATTTATTTTTTTTTGAGACAGAGTCTCCCTCTGTCTCCCAGGCTGGAATGCAGTAGCGCTCTCGGCTCACTGCAACCTCTGCCTCCCAGGTTCAAGCAGTTCTCTACCTCATCCTCTGGAGTAGCTGGGATTCGAGGCATCTGCCACCACACCTGGCTAATTTTTGTATTTTTGGTAGAGATGGGGTTTCACCATCTTGGCCAGGGTGGTCTTGAACTCCTGATCTCATGATCCACCCACCTCAGCCTCCCAGAGTGCTGCAATTACAGGCGTGAGCCACTGTGCCTGGCACATTATTATTTTTTTTTTTAAGATGAAGTCTCGACCAGGCGCGGTGGCTCACGCCTGTAATCCCAGCACTTTGGGAGGCCGAGGCGGGCGGATCACGAGGTCAGGAGATCAAGACCATCCTGGCTAACATGGTGAAACCCCGTCTCTACTAAAAACAAAAATTAGCCGGGCATGGTGGCAGGCACCTGTAGTCCCAGCTACTTGGGAGGCTGAGGCAGGAGAATGGCGTGAACCCAGGAGGCGGAGCTTGCAGAGAGCTGAGATCATGCCACTGCACTCCAGCCTGGGAGACAGAGCGAGACTCCGTCTCAAAAAAAAAAGAAAAAAAAAGTCTCACTCTGCTGCCCAGGCTGGAGTGCCATGGCTCTGTCTCAGCTCACTGCAACCTCTGCCTCCTGTGCTAAAGCAGTTCTCCTGTCTCAGCCCCCCGAGTAGCTGGGAATACAGGTGTGCCGCACCACGTCCGTCTTACTTTTTTATGTTTTTGAGACAGAGTTTCACTCTTGCTGCCCAAGCTGGAGTGCAATGGCACGATTTCAGCTTACCGCAACCTCCGCCTCCCGGATTCAAGCAATTCTCCTGCCTCAGCCTCCCAAGTAGCTGGGATTACAGGCATGTGCCACCACACCTGGCTAATTTTGTATTATTAGTAGAGACAGGGTTTCTCCATGTTGGTCAGACTGTTCTTGAACTCCCGACCTCAGGTGATTTGCCTCGGCCTCCCAAAGTGCTGGGATTACAGGTGTGAGCCACTGTACCAGGCTGCTTTTTTTTTTCTTTTTTTGGAGAGGAGTTTTCCTTTGTCACCAAGGCTGGAGTGCAGTGGTGCAGTCTCAGCTCACTGCAACCTCCGCCTCCTGGGTTCAAGGAATTCTTCTGCCTCAACCTCCTGAGTAGCTGGGACCACAGGTGCATGCCATCATGCCTCCCAATCTCAAGCAGTCCTTCTGCCTTACCCTCCTGAGTAGCTGGGACTACAGGTATGTGCCACCACGTCCAGCTAATTAAAAAAAGCAATTTTTTGTTGGTTGGGGAGTAGAGACATGGTCTTACTATACTGCCAATGCTGGTCTCAAACTCCTGGCCTCAAGTGATCCTCCCACCTCAGCCTCCCAAAGTGGTGGGATTACAGGAGTGAGCTACTGCACCCAGCCAGAGTTCACTTTTTTTTTTTTTTGAGACAGAGTTTTACTCTTGTTCCCCAGGCTGGAGTGCAATGGCGCGATCTCGGCTCACCACAACCTGCGCCTCCCGGTTTCAAGCAATTCTCCCACCTCAGCCTCCCGAGTAGCTGGGATTACAGGCATGCACCACCATGCCCGCCTAATTTTTTTTTTTGTATTTTTAGCAGAGATGGGGTTTCTCTGTGTTGGTCAGGCTGGTCTGGGACTCCTGACCTCAGGTGATCCACCCACCTCGGCCTCCCAAAGTGCTGGGATTACAGGCATGAGCCACCACGCCCTACCCAGGGTACCTTTAGGTATCATGTCACATTGAGGGAAGAATTCGTTTTTATTTTGAATTCTACCAGTTTCACGGTTAAAATTCAGTATAACCCTATGGCTTTCTGGTGATTTGAGGGTTAAACCCAAATATCAGTAAATTCCTGGGGTTGATATGATAATTATTGCATTGCGGCCTATGTTTGTGGACATAGCCTATTAGCAGGGCTCTTGGTTATATCTTTTTATTTATATATATATATATAATATATATATATTTGAGACAGGGTCTCTTTCACCCAGGCTGGAGTGCAGTGGTATGATCTCTGCTCACTGCAACCTCTACCTCCTGTGCTAAAGTAATTCTCCTGCCTCAGCCTCCTGAGTAGCTGGGACTACAGGCACGCGCCACCATGCCCGGCTAATTTTTTTTTTTTTTTTTTTTTTGTATTTTTGGTAGAGACGGGGCTTTACCATGTTGCCTAGGCTGGTCTTGAACTCCTGAGCCCAGATGATCCACCCGCCTCAGCCTCCGAAAGTGCTGGTATTACAGGTGTGAGCCACTGCGCCTGGCCCTTTGTCATATCTTGACCCTAATATGTTGCGGTATGGACGTGTCCAGTAAAGTCAGAGATGGCCTGGCCAGCCTATGTTTAGCTATGTATACTTTACTAGGAAATAAGAAGGTATGTGAACGTGGGAAGAACCACTTATCTAAGGCAAGCAAGTTTTTACTACAGGTAGTTTTTCTGGCTTCTAGAGGCTGTCACCTCATGATTAACTTTAGTTAGAAGATGTTTCTGGCTGGGTGCAGTGGCTCACACCTGTAATCCCAGCACTTTGGGAGGCCGAGGCGGGCAGATCACAAAGTCAGGAGTTTGAGACCAGTCTGGCCAATATGGTGAAAATACTAAAAATAGAAAAATACTCTACTAAAAGTGAAAAATTAGCCGGGCGTGGTGGCACACACCTGTAGTCCCAGCTGCTTGGGAAGCTGAGACAGGAGACTCACTTGAACCCGGGAGGCAGAGGTTGCAATGAGCCGAGATTGCACCACTGCACTCCAGCCTGGGCGACAGAGTGAGACCCTGTCTCAAAATTAAAAAAGAAAAAAAAAACGTCGCCAAGCCCACAGTCCCTGGTGAGAGTCCATGGGTAAAACTTGCACCTGGCTTTGAGCAGATAGCTGTTTCATCATAGAAGCATCATGAAGATACAGGTGGGAGATGGAGAGGAAGATCCCATCACTGCTGAGTGGCAGGGGCATGTCAAGTAGTGAGTGGTATCAAATGGGTCAGAAAGGTGGAATAATTTATTGCCATTTTAAAAATCACCGACTTGGTGGGTGTGGTGACTCACACCTGTAGTTCCAGCTTGGAGGAACTTTGGGAGGTTGAGGTGGGTAGATTGCTTGAGGCCAGGAGGTCAAGACCAGCCTGGGCAACATAGACCCTGTCTGTACAAAAATTACAAAATTAGCCAGGTGTGGTGGTGTGCCTGTGGTCCCAGCTACTTTGGAGACTGAGGTGGGAGGATCACTTGAACCTGGGAAGGTCAAGGCTGCAGTGAGCTGCAATCATGCCACTGTACTCCAGCCTGGGTGACAGAGTGAGACCCTGTCTAAAAACAACAACAACAACAACAAAACCCATTGGCTTTTTGAAGTCAGATTCAATGGCATTCAATCTTTGGGGTCAACCTGACAGAATCATGAAGGGAGTACAGTGCTGCAGGCTAGAACTCATGACTCAGTTCAGGTTATAGTGCATGGCAGTCTGCTGACACAGTGGGGCTCTTGTTAAGCCAAGAGTTTAGTGCCCAAGGGGACCTTCTTGGCCTCATAGGACATGAAAGTGGGGAGTAGGAGAATTGTTGTCCTCCTGAAAAGATAAATGCTGAGCCCAGGTGAGTCTGGCAGAGTTGTGCCATAAGTGTGTTGTTGCAGCCACCTCTGCACCCTACCCTTGACGTGGAGACAGTTCAAAATAAGGACATTAGGGTGGGTCGGTGGTAATTCCTCCAGTATTAAGAGAAGGGTATTCTAACTAAAACTTTTTCTGGCAGAGAACAGGCTTGGGGTGGGGTAGGGGAACCAAACAAGTGGTAGAGTCAAATTCTGGCAATGGAATTTTAAGACTAGCTCAGGTAAATATCAGAAACTACCCTGGAGATTGAAGCAAATTCTACCTGAGGTGGAAAATTAAAGGATCTACACATTATGCTAAAAGTACTGTGGAGTAAGATATAGGGAGTTTGAAGAACAGCAGTGTTTTTCCAACTGTGCTGTTAATGAATGTGTGACCTCTGGGAACTGTTTTGTGATTGGTCCTCTGAATCTCTGATAGTCATTGTTTCTTCTCCTTACCTCTTGCACTCTCTCCCTTCAAGGTGCTGGGAAATGCCAGGATGATTAAAACACTGCTCTTGCCCTCCAGAATCTCACATTTGTTGGGAGTGGTGAGGGACAGCAGCATTTAACTTAGTGATAACAATATGGCGAGACCTGCTCTGCACTAGTGGTCATATGTGCAAGGTACATGACAGCATAGAGCAGGGAGGAGCAAACTTTTTCTATAAAGGGCCAGATAGTAAATCTTTTAGGCTGTATTGGCCATATGGTCTTGGTCACATCTACTTGACCTTGCCCTTGTAGCACAGCAGCCCTAGACAATGTGTAAACAAATGGGCATAGCTGTGTTCCAGTGAAACTTACCTAAGACAAGTGGTTGGCTGAATTTGGCCCACAGGAGGCTGTTTGCCAACCCTTGGTATAGAGTAGTGAGCATTTTAAGGAAGACACTTCAGATGTGACAGTGGAGGAGGGGCTTGAAAATAAATGGCAGTTATTCAGAGAAAGGGAAGGAAGAGAAAAGGGATCAAGCTGATTTGGGAGTGCTCAGTTTGTCCACCTCTGCAATTTAGAACTTGATGCTTTTCTGTTGAGCTGAACTGGAGGTTGTTAGTTCTCAAAAAGGAGGGAAGATACTATTAAAGAACAGTATTTATTTTTCAGACAGCATGTTAACACTTTATTTATTTATTTATTTATTTATTTATATTTTTAAGACAGAGTTTTGCTCTTGTCCAGGCTGGAGTGGTGATTTATTTATTTATTATATAAATTTATATAAAAAATATATTTATATAAAATATAAATAGATTATTTATTTATTTATATAAATATATATATTTTTTTAAGACAGAGTTTCGCTCTTGTTGCCCAGCCTGGAGTTCAATGGCACCGTCTCAGCTCACTGCAACCTCCACCTCCCAGGTTCAAGCGATTCTCCTGCCTCAGCCTCCCAAGTAGCTGGGATTACAGGTACCCGCCACCACGCCCGGCTAATTTTTGTAATTTTAGTAGAGATGGGGTTTCACCATGTTGGGCAGGCTGGTTTCAAACTCCTGACCTCACATGGTCCGCCCACCTCAGCCTCCCAAAGTTCTGGGATTACAAGTGTGAGCCACCGCACCCGGCCTGTTTGTTTTTTTAAAGACAAGTTCTCGCTCTGCTTGCAGCAGCCTTGACATCCTGGGCTCAAGCGATCCTCCCACTTCAGCCTTTCAGGTAGCTGAGACTACAGGTGCATGCCAACACACCTGGCTGATTTTTTTAAATTTTATTTTTTGTAGAAACAGGGTCTCACTGTGTTGCCCAGGCTGGGCTCAGGTTTTTTTTTTTTTTTTTTTTAATTTAGAGATAGGGACTTGCTCTGTTGCTCAGACTGGGATGCAGTGACATGATCATAGCTCACTGCAGCCTCGACCTCCTTGGCTCAAGCGTGCACCACCGTGCCTGGCTAATTTAAACTTTTTAAATTTTTTCTAAGATGGAGTCTTGCTGGCACCCAGGCTGGAGTGCAGTAGCATGATCTTGGGTCATTGCTACCTCCGCCTCCCTGGTTCAAACAATTCTCCTGCCTCAGCCTCCCAAGTAGCTGGGATTACAGGCACATGCCACCACACCCAGCTGATTTTTGTAGTGTTAGGGTTACAGGTATGAGCCATCAATCCTGGCCTGATTCAATATTTTGATTCATTGTTATTTATTTACTCTTAGGTATTCTAGGACAGAACTTCAAGTAGAGTACTGTATTTTTTTAGTTCTTAACTGTCCAATTTGTAGGGAACAGTGTGTATATATATATGTGTATATATGTATATATGTGTATATATATGTATATATATGTGTATATATGTATATATGTGTATATATGTATATATATGTGTATATATGTATATATATGTGTATATATGTATATATGTGTATATATATGTGTATATATGTATATATGTGTATATATATATGTGTATATATGTGTATATATGTGTATATGTGTGTGTGTATATATATGTATATATGTGTATATATATGTATATATATGTGTATATATGTGTATATATGTATATATATGTGTGTGTGTGTGTGTGTATATATATATATATATATATATATATATTTTTTTTTTTTTTTTTTCCCAAGACAGGGTCTTACTGTGTCACTCAGGTTGAAGTGCAGTGGAGCAGTCTCACCTCACTGCCACCTCCTCCTGCCAGGTACAAGCTAGGCTCCCGAGAAGCTGGGACCACAGGAGTGCGCCACCACACTCAGCTAATTTTTATTTTATTTTGAGACGGAGTCTCGCTCTGTTGCCAGGCTGAAGAGCAGTGGCACGATCTTGGTTCACTGCAACCTCTGCCTCCCAGGTTCAAGCGATTTTCCTGCCTCAGCAGTAGCTGGGACTACAGGTGCCCGCTATCACGCCTGGCTAATTTTTGTATTTTTAGTAGAGACGGGGTTTTACCATATTGGCCAGGCTGGTCTGGAACTCCTGATCTTGTGATCTGCCCTCCTCTGCCTCCCAAAGTGCTGGGATTACAGGCGTGAGCCACCGCTCCCAGCCAATTTTTGTATTTTTAGTAGAGAGGGGGTTTCACTGTGTTGGCCAAGATGGTCTCGATCTCTTGACCTCGTGATCCGCCCACCTCAGCCTCCCAAAGTGTTGGGATTACAGGCGTGAGCCACTACGTCCAGCCCTGCAGCTAATTTGTTAAAAAATTTTTTGTAGAGACAGGGTTTTGCCATGTTGCCCAGGCTGGTCTCAAACCCCTGAGCTCAAAGTATCCACCCGCCTGTCTCCCAAAGTGCTGGAGTTACAGGTGTGAGCTACCACGCCTGTCCAGGAACAGTATTTTATTAGAAATGTTCAGGCACACTGGGCGCGGTGGCTCACGCCTGTAATTCCAGCACTTTGGGAGGCTGAGGCGGGCAGATCACTTGAGGTCAGAAGTTCGAGACCAGCTTGGCCAACAGGGTGAAACCCCATCTCTTCTCAAAATACAAAAATTAGCTGGGTGTGGTGGCACGTGCCTGTAATACCAGCTACTCTGGAGGCTGAGGCAGGACAATCACTTGAACCCAGGAGGTGGAGGTTACAGTGAGCCTAGATCACACCACTGCACTCCAGTCTGGGTAACAGAGCGAGACTCCATCTCAAAAAAAAAAAAAAAAAGAAAAAAAGAAATGTTCAGGCACAAGCTTTCAGCTAGGGACAGTTGCCCTGGGGATGCTGATACTCGGAAGATATATTTTTGAGAGCCTGTTTGGTGCTAGCTAAGAATAAAGGCTTTGGCTGGGTGCGGTGGCTCATGCCTGTAACGCCAACACTTTGGGAGGCTGAGGCGGGTGGATTACCTGAGGTCAAGAGTTCGAGACCAGCCTGATCAACATGGCAAAACCCTGTCTCTACTAAAAAAAAAAAATACAAAAATTAGCTGGGCATGTGGTCACATATCTGTAACCCCAGCTACTTGGGAGGTTGAGGCAGGAGAATCGCTTGATGGAGGTTGCAGTGAGCTGAGATCGCGCCATTGCACTCCAGCCTGGGCAACAAGAGAGAAACTCCATCTCAAAAAAATAAAAATAAAAAGAATGAAGGCTTTCCAAGAGCCCACCCCAGATTCAAAACATAGGGAACGTGCAAGGGCCCTTACGATGACAGTTGTTCTTTGCCACTCTGGTCTGCCATCCCTTGACACCCACCCGGCTTGCAGGCATCACAAGCAGTTCCGGGCAGCAGCTGCAGTGTTTCCTAAGCCCTCTGTGAGGGCAGCTGGTTGGAAGACCCAAATACACAGAGAAGACAAACTGAGAGTGGCTCATTGGAGTCAGTAGGTCACACCCAGCAGGCTCCTCTCTGGCTTCTCTGTTTCCCTTGTTGTATCAGCTGTCTCAGCCTGTTAAATACTTGTAGTAGGAATCCCTCTGGATTCCCCACGGCACCTGTGCCTTCCTGGTCTGGGCATGTGGAAATAAGATGGCCCAGCTGGTGACTGAATAACAAGATGAAGTGCATATTGCTTGGATTTTGTTCTTTTGGCTCCTCCCTTTTCCTTCCATGTCACTGTGTGCAGACAAGATGTGTGTCCTTGGTGTTCATTAAATCACTCACTTGTGGGATGCAGTGGCTCATGCATTTAATCCCAGCACTTTGGGAAGCTGAGGCGGGAGGATTGCTGGAGGCCAGAAGTTCAAGACCAGCCTGGGCAATATAGCAAGACCCTGTCTCTACAAAAATAAAAAAAAGTAGCTGGGTGTGGTGGCACACGCCTATAGTCTCAGTTACTCTGTAGGCTGAGGTGGGAAGATCGCTTGAGCCCAGGAGTTTGTGACTGCATTGTGCTAGGATCATGCCACTGCACTCCAGCCTGGGCAGAAGAGTGAGACCCTGTCTCTTAAAAACAAACAAACAAACGAAAATAAGGGTTATCCAGCATCAGGCATGATTAGAAGCTGGTTTTGTTTGTTTGTTTTTGGGTTTTTTTTTTTTTTTTTTTTTTTAAAGACAGAGTCTCTGTCACACAGGCTGGAGTGCAGTGGCACAAGCTCAGCTCACTGCAGCCTCAGTCTCCCGGGTTCAAGCGGTTCTTCTGCCTCAGCCTCCCAAGTAGCTGGGACTACAGGTGCACACCACCACGCCTGGCGCTAATTTTTGTATTTTCAGTAGAGACGGGGTTTCACAATGTTGGCCAGGCTGGTCTGAACTCCTGGCCTCAAGTAATCTTCCTGCCTTGGCCTCCCAAAGTGCTGGGATTATAGGAATGAGCCACTGCGCCTGGCCTAGAAGCCTTTTAATATTGATGTGCTTTGATATCGAATGCATATACTTTTCTCCTTTGCCCACATCAAGATGCTATATATAAAACGGGCACAGGAGGAAACACTGGTTAGTATACAAGGACTGTGTTTTCACTGGGAATCATGCAGAATGAAAGGAGAGCCAGGTAAGCACAGATTGTCATGTGCAGTGATTTCAAGTAAGCCATATGCACATTAATAACAAATATTTGTAAGTTTATGCTTCTTGGTTTGCCTGAACCCAGTGTGTTCTTAAACTTGGTGCTTTTTATTCTTTGAGATGCCAACCAGTTAGTGCTTCTAACTGATTGGTAGTGAGGCCAGCAGCTAGCATGTTTGCATTGAAAATGGGTGTAGTATGGGTGATAGTCATTGAATTTTTTTTTTTTTTTTTTTTTGAGACGGAGTCTCGCTGTCGCCCAGGCTGGAGTGCAGTGGCGCGATCTCGGCTCACTGCAAGCTCCGCCTCCCAGGTTCACGCCATTCTTCTGCCTCAGCCTCCCACGTAGCTGGGACTACAGGCGCCCGCCACCACGCCCGGGTAATTTTTGTATTTTTAGTAGAGACGGGGTTTCACCATGTTAGCCAGGATGGTCTCGATCTCCTGACCTCGTGATCCGCCCCTCTTGGCCTCCCAAAGTGTTGGGATTATAGGCGTGAGCCACCGCGCCCAGCTGACAGTCATTGAATTTTTATAGTTACCTTTTTTTTTTTTTGAGATGGAGTCTCTCTCTGTCACCCAGGCTAGAGTGCAGTGGTGCAAGCTCGGCTAACTGAAACCTCTGCCTCCCGGATTCAAGCAATTCCTCTGCCTCAGCCTCCCAAGTAGATGGGACTACAGGTGCATGTTACTGTGCCTGGCTAATTTTTGTAATTTTTGTAGAGATGGGGTTTCGCTATGTTGACCAGGCTGGTCTCGAACTCCTGGGCTCAAGTGATCTGCCTGCCTTGGCCTCCCAAAGTGCTGGGATTACAGGCATGAGCCACTGCTCTTGGCCTGGAAAAAATTTTTCTATGTTTTGCTGCATAAAGAAAATGAAAAGACAGGCCATAGACTGGGAGAAATAATTTGCAAAACATATATCTTATAGAGCACTTGTGTCCAGAATGTATAAAGAACTCTTTTTATTTGTGTGTGTGTGTGTATTTAATACGGACACTGTCTATGTTGTCCACACTGGTCTCGAACCCCTGGCTCAAGTGATCGGCCTTCCTCAGCCTCCCAAAGTGCTAGGATTACAGTTGTGAGTGACCATGCCCAGCCAAGAACTCTTAATAAGGCAGCCCGGGCTTGGTGGTTTATGCCTGTAATTCCAGCACTTTGGGAGGCTGAGGTGGGAGGATTGCTTTAGCCAAGGAGGTCAAGGCTGCAGTGAGCCATGATTGTGCCAGTACACTCCAGCCTGGGTAACAGAGTAAGACCTATCTCAAAAAAGAAAATAATAATGATAATAAGACAATCCAGGCTGGGCATGGTGGCTCATGCCTGTAATCCCAGCACTTTGGGAGGCCAAGGCAAGTGAATCACCTGAGGTCAGGAGTTTGAGACCAGCCTGGCCAACATGTTGAAACCTCGTCTCTACTAAAAATACAAAAATTAGCTGGGCATGGTGGTGGGGGCCTGTAGTCCTAGCTACTCTGGAGGCTGAGGCAGGAGAATTGCTTGAACCTGGGAGGCAGAGGTTAAGGTGAGTGAGCTGAGATGGTGCCACTGCACTCCAGTCTGGGTGACAGAGCAAGACTCCATCTCAAAAAAAAGACAGTCCAATTAAAAATGGGCAAAAGGTTTGAATACTGTGTCAGAGAAGATACAGTAATTACAAATAAGCATATAAGATGCTTGATATCATTAGACATAAAGGGAAGTACAAGTGAAAACCACAGTGTGAAACTGCTATACTTCTGCTAAAATGGCTGAGATCAGAAACGCTAACAGTACCCAGTGTTGGTGAGCAGGTGGCAGATTTAGAACTATCAAACATTAGGCCCAGGCGCTGTGGCTTATGCCTGTAATCCCAGCACTTTGAGAGGTCGAGGCGGGTGGATCACGAGGTCAGGAGTTCGAGACCAGCCTGGCCAACATGGTGAAACCCCATCTCTACTAAAAATACAAAAAATAAGCCAGGCATGGTGCTTGGTGCCTGTAATCCCAGCTACTCGGGAGACTGAGGCAGGAGAATCACTTGAACCCCGGAAGAGGAGGTTGCAGTGAGCCAAGATCACGCCATTGCACTCCAGAAAAAAAAAAAAAAAGAAAAAAGAAAACAATTTGACAGTTCCTTTTTTTTTTTTTGAGACGGAGTCTGGCTCTGTTGCCCAGGCTGGAGTGCAGTGGCGCGATCTCAGCTCACTGCAAGCTCCACCTCCCGAGTTCGCGCCATTCTCCTGCCTCAGCCTCCCGAGTAGCTAGGACTACAGGCGCCCGCCACCACGCCCGGCTGATTTTTTGCATTTTTAGTAGAGACGGGGTTTCACCGTGTTAACCAGGATGGTCTCAATCTCCTGACCCCGTGGTCCATCCTCCTCGGCCTCCCAAAGTGCTGGGATTGCAGGCGTGAGCCACTGCACCCGGCCGTTTTGTTTTGTTTTTAAGGAAACTTCACTAGCAGGAAAACAATTACTTTAAAAATTAAACATACACTTAACCATATGACCCAGAAATTCTACTGTTAGGTATCTACCTAACAAAAGTAAAAACATGTCCACACAGAGACTTTTTTAAAAAGCAAAATCTTTTTACTTTTAAAAAGCAAAATCTTTTTACTTTTAAAAAGTAAAATGTAATTTACTTTTTAAAAGTAAAATCTTTTTACTTTTAAAAAGTAAAATGTTGGCTGGGCCCGGTGGCTCATGCCTGTAATCCTAGCACTTTGGGAGGCTGAGACGCGTGGATCATGAGGTCAGGAGATTGAGAACATCCTGGCTAACACGGTGAAACCCCGTCTCTACTAAAAATACAAAAATTATCCAGGTGTGGTGGCAGGCGCCTGTAGTCCCAGCTACTTGGGAGGTTGAGGCAGGAGAATGGCGTGAACCCAGGAGGCGGAGCTTGCAGTGAGCCGAGATCAGGCCACTGCATTCCAACCTGGGAGACAGAGCGAGACTCCGTCTCAAAAAAAAAAAAAAAAAAAAGTAAAATGTTTTTACTTTTACATACACAAAGACTTGTGTGTGACTGCTGCCAAAAACTGGAAACAGCCGGGTAGGGTGGCTCACGCCTGTAATCTCAGCACCTTAGGAGGCCAAGGTGGGTGGATTGTTTGAGCTCAGGAGTTCAAGACCATCCTGGGCAACGCAGTGAAACCCCATCTCTACAAAAAAATACAACAACTTAGCCGGGCGTGGTGGTGTGCGTCTTTGGTCCCAGCTACTTGGGAAGCTGAGGTGGGAGGATTGCTTAAGCCCAGTGGGTGGAGGTTGCAGTGAGCTGAGATTGTGCCATTGCATTCCAGCCTGGGTGATAGAGTGAGACTCTGTTTCAGAAAACACAAAAAACAAAACTGGAAACAATTCAGATTTTGATCAACTGTCCATCAGTTAATGAATGAATATATAAAAGGTAGAACTATATCCTCATAGTGGAATGCTACCTAGCAATTTAAAAAACTATTGGTACATGAAACAAAATGGATGAACCTCAGAAATATGCTAAGTGAAAGAAGCCAGAGACATAAGTCAACACATTGTATCATTCCATTTATATGAAATATCTAGTAAAGGAAAAACTATAGAAATCAACATATTATATGGTTCCATTTATATGAAATATCTAGTAAAGGAAAAACTATAGAAATAGATTTAAGGCCAGGCATGGTGGCTTACGCTTGTAATCCCAGCACTTTGGGAGGCCGAGGCGGGCAGATCACGAGGTCAGGAGTTCGAGAGCAGCCTGGCCAACATGGTGAAAACCTGTCTCTACTAAAAATACAAAAATTAGCCGGGCGTGGTGGTGGGCACCTGTAATCCCAGCTACTTGGGAGGCTGAGGCAGGAGAATCGCTTGAACCTGGGAGGCGGAGGTTGCAGTGAGCCGAGATTGCACCACTGCACTCCAGCCTGGGCGACAGAGCAAGACTTCGTCTCAAAAAAAAAGAAATAGATTTTAAAAAGTAATCTTGGTGGCCCTCCCAAGCCTAAAAGGCACATTCTACACTTTCTCTACTGAGGGCAGCTTTTATTGGTTCTCTCCAGTGGTTTGGCAAAAACCATAAACTTACTAACTTGGAATAATTGGGCCATTTATAGGTGTATAGTCATTTGCAAAAATATGTGGGAAAATTTAGATTTGTACAGCAGCTAAATTGAGGGTAGAGTGATAATCGTTTGCTTTACAAAAGAAGGCATATTCATGTTCTGCATGAGTTTTCATGACAAAAAAGGGCAAGGTAATCTCCCTCTCGCCACCCTCAATTTTGAGCAAAGGAAACACTTCTAGTTTCTTTTATTGAGAGCGGTCTCCCCCATTGATGGAGACCCCTAATTGATGGGGTCCTCTCTAGGAGATTTTATCCCATTTGTACAGCTTCCTGGTAAAAGCAGATCCATGTAGCTGAGTCCGGATCCCTAAAGCATTACTGTAGGTTGAGTATTTTGGGGGCAAACTGAAAATACATACAGTCAGCTTACAGTCATTTCTGCTGACTTTTCCAAGTGCCCCCTTAACATCATTTAGCATTTGGGATGTTTGCATTAGAATTGAAATAGAGAATTGTCTATTCCATTCTCCTTTGCTTTTGGAGCCTTTAGGGGAGATTGCACTTGCACAACTGGTATTTTGGCGGGGGTGGGGGGTGTATTTTGAAATCATTGTTCTATAGCCAGTGTGTCATTGTTACTCAGCCTGTCTAAAGAATCACTTCTGGCTGAGATTTATATCCATTTTATTTTCTCTCTGGCAAAAATTCAAGTGGCTCTTCTTCCAGCTTTTTTTCCTCCCCTTCTCTAGCTTAATTTGTCAGTTCCATTCTTAAACATTCTGCATAGATGCCTGGTTTCCTGAGCCAACTCTTGTCTCTTACTAAATGGGGTGATGTTATGTTTTTAAGCTGCTATGTAGGTGACAACGACATTTTACTCTTTGAGCGTTCAGACTATCTAGTCAACACAAGCTTTATAGAAGCAGCTTTCTCTGACCCAGCATTCGGAGATGATTTGGATTTTCAGGAATAAACGTTCTTAAAGGGGATTGAGGTTTCAAAGTGAGATCTTCCAGCCTGCTTATAAGGTAATTGCCCGCCTGACCACTAGATGCTTCCCAGGAGCTCTGCCACCCTCCAGTTTTTCCTTCTTTTCTTGAAGACTTCAGATTTTTTTTTTTTTTTTTTTTAAATAGAGGCAGGGTCCCACTGTGTTGCCCAGACTGGTCTGTAACTACTGGGCTCAAGTGATCTTCCTGCCTCAGCCTCCCAAAATGCTGGGATTACAGGCGTGAGCCACAGCGCTGGCCGACTTCAGATTTTCTTAAGGCGTTGTTTGGAAAGCAAGATTCAAGGAAACTCCTCCTTAGGTTGCAGTGAGCTGAGATTGCGCCACTGCACCAGCCTGGGCCACAGAGCAAGACTCCATCTCAAAAAAAAAAAAGGAAACTCCTTGTTACCAGGGTTTTTTTGGTGCTTGAGTAAGCGTTGCTTGTTGCTGCTTAAAATACATCATCAGCAGCTCTTTCCATAGAAACTACAAGGCTTTCTTGTTACAGTTGGGATTGCCACTGCTTGGAATGCTGTCAGCCTGTGTGTTTATTTGTCTGTAAAGTTATAGCCTGGTGTGGCCAGAATGGCAGCCAGTCTTGAAAGATTATATATATATTGCTGCTGTATTTGTCTCTCTCCATGTCCTAGAGATCCTGTGAAAAAGGAGCTCTGGCTTCAGATCACTGCAGTTTTGCCATTCTTCCCTCTCTTACCCAGGGAGGCTGAAATGACAGCATGAGCTGGCCGCCTGTGCTCACTCCCGCTCCTCCTTCCTAAGACAGTCTTTGAAACTTGCAAGGACAAGAATACCCATGGCAATTGAAGGCCTCCTTTTTTTTCATAGTCAAACCTAAGCCTTGACAAAGTGCTTAATTTTATAAACAAAGAATTAGACACTTGGTTTACTTCCTCTGCTATAAAACTATGCCTGGAGCCGGGCGTGGTGACTCACGCCTGTAATACCAGCACTTTAGGAGGCTGAGGTGGGTGGATCACCTGAGGTCAGGAGTTCGAGACCGGCCTGGCCAACATGGTGAAATCCTGTCTCTACTAAAAATACAAAAAAATGGCCAGGCGTGGTGGCTCACGCCTGTAATCCTAGCACTTTGGGCGGCCCAGGTGAGTGGATCACGAGGTCAGGAGATCGAGACCATCCTGGCTAACATGGTGAAACCCCATCTCTACTAAAAAACTACAAAAAAATTAGCTGGGCGTGGTGGCAGGCGCCTGTAGTCCCAGCTACTCGGGAGGCTGAGGCAGGAGAATGACGTGAACCCGGGAGGCGGAGCTTGCAGTGAGCAGAGCTTGAGCCACTGCACTCCAGCTTGGGCGACAGAGTGAGACTCCGTCTCAAAAAAAAAAAAAAAAAAATTAGCTGGGGATGGTGGCGGGCACCTGTAATCCCAGCTACTCTGGAGGCTGAGACAGGAGAATCGCTTGAACCCAGGAGGCGGAGGTTGCAGTGAGCTGAGATCGTGCCATTGTACTCCAGCCTGGGCAACAAGAGTGAAACTCAATCCGAAGAAAAAAAACTATGCTTAGTTTATGGTTTGGTGGATCACTGTAAAAGCAGAATATAAATGTTTGAAGATTCCAAGCATCAAGGTACTTTTGGAACATGCTGTAGGTATGGCCCCCCATTTTTTTTTTGAGACGGAGTCTTGCTCTGTCACCCAGGCTGGAGTGTAGTGGCACAATCTCGGCTCACTGCAGTCTCTGCCTCCCGGGTTCAAGCGATTCTCCTGTCTCAGCCTCCTGAGTAGCTGGGATTACAGGTGCACACCACCACACCCATCTAATTTTTGTATTTTTAGTAGAGACGGGGTTTCACCATGTTGGCCAGGTTGGTCTCAAACTCCTGACCTCAGGTGATCCGCCCACCTCGGCCTCACAAAGTGCTGGGATTATAGGCGTGAGCCACTGGGCCCAGCCAGTGCCTCTTTTTATTTAAGGAACTGATGTTTGGGGACAAATTGTGTGTTCTCGCGTGTGTTTGCACATGTGCTGCAGCATTGTTAGACTCAGCTGTTTATGTTCATGAGTCTGAAGAGTCTCCAGATTATTTGTTGGACTTTTAAGATGCATTGTTTGCCTTTAATTTGTTTTAGCTACCTTGTCTAGCACATTTGTTTTGTCTTACACTCAAACAAATTTGTACCTCTGGAATCTCTAGCAACCAGTAGTGTGGGGTAGGGATCAGAAATGTGCTGGAGAGGTGATAGGGATTGACAGGGTAGAAGTTACGAGATTGTAGTAGACTACCAGATTTTACTGGATTTTCTTTTGATCAGTTTGTGGATGGTTCCACCAGAGGGCAGTGAAGGAACAGACATGATGTAGAATTCAGACTCTTCATTTTTCTCAAAAGCAGGACAGGGTTGCCTTTAGCTGAAGTTAAAGGTGGACAGCGTTTATGGTTAGATTTACTTGAGTCCTGGCTCCCTATGTGAGCACAGATAATGATTCTGTAAGAGTTTTTAGAGTCTCAAATTGTGGTCTGTGAAGGTGTGGTATGAATTTTTAAACTGGAGGCTCTAGCACAACAGGTGATAAATCCTAATTTTTGCCTTGAAATGGAAATTCTGTGTGTGTGTGTGTGTGTGTGTGTATATATATATATATATACACATATACATATACACTTTTTTTTTTTTTTTTTTAAGAGACAGTCTCACTTCTTTGCCCAGGCTGGAGTAGAGTAGCATGATCTCGGCACACTGCAACATCTGCCTGCTGGGTTCAAGTGATTCTGCTGCCTCAGCCTTCTGAGTAGCTGGGATTACAGGTGCGCACCACCATGCCCGGCTAATTTTTGTAATTTTAGTAGAGACGGGGTTTCACCATGTTGGCCAGCTGGTCTCGAACTCCCGACCTCAATGATGCACCTAGTTAGAAGTGTGTGTGTGTGTGTGTGTGTGTGTATGTATGTGTGTATGTATTTTTTTGTTTTGTTTTGTTTTGTTTTTTTGAGACAGAGTCTTGCTCTGTCACCCAGGCTAGAGTGCAGTGGCGTGATCTGAGCTCCCTGCAGCGTCCTCCTCCTGGGTTCAAGCAATTCTCTGCCTCAGCCTCCCGAGTAGCTGGGATTGCAGGAGCCCGCCACCACGCCTGGCTAATTTTTTTTTTGTATTTTTAGTAGAAACAGGGTTTCAACCATCTTGGCCAGGCTGGTCTTGACCTCCTGACATCGTGATCTACCTGCTTCGGCCTCCCAAAGTGCTGGGATTACAGGCATGAGCCACCACCCCTGGCCGGAAATGTATATATTTTTAAATCTCTGACCATCATTTGCCATCACATAGTCCCCCAGCCACACTCTATAATGTTAAAAGTGCTTTATTTTCTTCCTAGTGCTTATCACTGTCTGAAATCACCTTGATTTCAGTTACTTGTTTATAGTCTGTCTCCCCCACCCACTTCAGGCTATATTTAGCCTAGCATAGTGAATGTCTGGCATGTGGTAGGTATGCAGTAAGTATTAGAAGGAAGGAAGAAACGTTTTCTTGGAATACCAGTAACTGTTCAGGTATGTTGTGGATTTTTAAAATTTGTTTCACTTTTCATTTCTGAGAAAACAGAATCTGTCCAAACAAGTCTTTCCTGGCCTCCTTTCTTCAGCTTAGGTCCTGACTGTTGGGAAGAATGAAGATGAATCCTATTCTGAGTCTCTTTCCTCTCTTCCACCCTAGCTTGCCAGCAAAGCACGGACAGAGAAGGAGGAGAAGCTGAGCCAGGCCTATGCAATCAGTGCTGGTGTCTCTCTAGAGGGCCAGCAGCTCTTCCAGACCATTCACAAGACGTGAGTTGGGGGATCGGAGAGGTCCTTTGTCCTGGGGTAATGCTACCTGGTTGTGCTGTCTGGTGGCAGGCTTTTGGGTGGTTGTCTTCCTAAAAGTCTACTGGGGAAGCTGGGTAGGGTATTGGCAATACGCCAGTATCCAGAGGTGCAGGTGCTGTAGCCCCCTTTCCACACAGAAGAATAGTGTAATCACAGACAAGTTGTCTTCTCTGGTCTTTAGTTTCTTGTTTGTAAAACTTAGTTTTGGATGAGATTATCCCTAAGGATCCCTTCTAGACCTAGTAGTCCATAACTTAGAACTAATGATTTCTTCTCTTTGATTTTGTTGTTTTGTGCCTTTCTTTAAAAGCTGATGCAGTTTTATTAAGGGAAAGTTATATCTATATCACTTTTCCCAATGTAGATTGGGATGAACACAGGGAGTTAGAGCAGGCCACCTTCTTACCACCTCTTAAAAGACATTTTGTTGGTCGGGTGCAGTGGCTCACGCCTGTAATCCCAACACTTTGGGAGGCCGAGGTGGGCGGATCACCTGAGGTCGGGAGTTGCAGACCAGCTTGACCAACATGGTGAAACCCCCATCTCTACTAAAAATACAAAATTAGCCAGGCGTGGTGGTGCATGCCTGTAATCCCAGCTAGTTGGGAGGCTGAGGCAGGAGATTCGCTTGAACCCTGGAGGTGGAGGTTGTGGTGAGCCGAGATTGTGCATTGCATTCCAGCCTGGGCAACAAGAGCAAAACTCCATCTCAAAAAAAAAAAAAGACATTTTGTCACAGCAGAAGTCATTTGACTCTCCACTAGCTTCCCTAGCTGCTGAAAAACTGGAACATTTGACACCCCTCTCTACTCCCCCCCCACCCCACCCCCCGCACCACACTGCCGTCTGTTACTCTGTTTAACCACCCTGGATCTGGTGCACAGATGGCAGCTGGCATCAGAGCTGTTTGAGGCCGTGGTGTGAGTATCTGAACATTTACAGGTATGTGAAGGAACTCCCAGTTGCATCAGCTGCCCTGGGGCTTCCCAGTTGTGAACTGGAATGGGTTTTCCCAGTCTGGCAAGTGCCCAACTGTCTGATAATTGAGAAGGGCCAGTCTGAAGAGCAGCTCCCATTATGGGTGATAAGGGTCAGAGTACAGATCATAGTAAGATGGGGAGTTTGTTCTCTCTCTTTTTTTGAGTCGGAGTCTCACTCTGTCCCCAAGCTGGAGTCCAATGGTGCAATCTTGGCTCACCGCAATCTCTGCCTCCCAGGTTCAAGCGATTCTCCTGCTTCACCCTCCCGAGTAACTGGGACTACAGGCGCGCAGTCCCACGCCCAGCTAATTTTTGTATTTTTAGCAGAGACAGGGTTTCATCATGTTGGCCAGGATGGTCTCGATCTCCTGACCTCATGGTCTGCCCGCTTCGGCCTCCCAAAGTGCTGGGATTACAGGGATTACACGCGTGAGCCACCGCGCCTGGCCTCTCTTTCTTTCTTTTTTTTTTTTTTTGAGACAGGGTCTCACTTTTATTGCCTAGGTTGGAGTGCACTGGTGCGATTTTAGCTTACTGTAGCCTCGATCTCCCCAGCTCTGGTGATTCTCCCACCTCAGCCTCTGGAGTAACTGGGACTACAGACGCATGCCACCACTACCGGCTAATTTTTTGTATGTATTTTTAGTAGAGACGAGTTTTTGCCATGTTGCCCAGGCTGGTCTCCAACTCCTGGACTCAAGCAATCTACCTGCCTCGGCCTCCCAAAGCATGGGGATTACAGGTGTGAGCCACCGCACCCGGCCTGTTCTCCCGTCTTTCTAGAGGTGATATTTCTCCCTAGGCCAATGGTTGGCAAACTATGCCAGCAGGCTGCATCTGCTCATCTGTTTTACCTATTGTCCATGGCTACTTTTGTACAACTATGGCAGAACTCAGTGCTAGTTGTAACAGATGATATGGCCTGCAAAGCCTAAAATGTTTGCTAAGAGACCCTTAAGGAAAAAGTTTGCCAGCCTCTGCCCTAGGCTGCTATCTTAGTTTGGATTCTTGAGGCCACCATCACATTTTTATGACTCTCCAGGTCTCTGATGCTTCAGAGTAACAATTTCCGGGCTCTGCCAAGAATAAATGTGCATGAGTTTCATTGCTTTTCTAGCCAGTGGCACCCAAGGAATGTTTCTTGGCTACTATATGGGCTGCTGGCATCTAGTTGTTGGCTGAGTGGTGAGCTGGGAACTTGGGATCAGCCTTCTGGAGTTATTTATTCATCAGACAGGAGATGTGGGATGCCCCCAAGAGGTTACATTTTGTCTGCTGTCTTCTCCTTCCAGCATTAAAGACTGTAAATGGCAAGAAAAAAACATCGTAGTTATGGAAGAAGTTGTTATTACACCCCCATATCAAGTGGAAAACTGTAAAGGCAAAGAGGGGAGTGCACTGAGCCATGTACGCAAAATAGTAAGTAAAGGAGCCTTCAGACTTTAGGGGAGAGAGGATGGTTCCTCGGGCCTTCAGTCTTTAGCACCAGACCAGTACATTGTGCTACAGTCTCTGCCTCCTCTAGCAGCCCTGTCTGGCCTCCCTGCCTTCCCTGTACTGTGGGGCCCTGCAGCTCTTGCTTGGCCACTCCTGTGGGAATGGAACCACTGGGTGGTGTGGAATGAAGTGAGTGGGTGACCGTATGTCCTTTGCTGGCTTTTTGGAATTAGCAAGACTGTTCCATGGTATTGGGCCTGAGCAGTTTCTCTCATCCCATATTGAGTTTTTCTTTTTTAGAGACAGAGTCTCGCTCTGTCGCCCACGCTGGAGTGCAGTGGTGCGACCTCAGCTCACTGCAACCTCCGCCTCCCGGGTTCAAGCGATTCTCCTGCCTCATCCTCCCGAGTACCTGGGACTACAGGCGTATGCCACCACACCCGGCTAGAGATGGGGTTTCACCATGTTGGCCAGGCTGGTCTCGAACTCCTGACCTGAAGTGATCTGCCCACCTCGGCCTCCCAAAGTGCTGGGATTGCAGGTATGAGCCAGCACGCCTGGCCCCATATTGGGTTTTTCTTAGCTGCAGGTACCCTTCTAGAAAGATCTGGTTAGTATAAATCAGTTGCCATTGGTGTCTGTGACCCTATATATGTCACTGGACTTAGGATTTTTTAAAACAAACTTACAAAACACTCCTGCTTTTTTTTTTTCCTCTGAGGAACATTGAGAGACCAACATTGTAGATGTAGAAGGTATGATAAGACTGTAATTCCCCCACCAGCTTTTCATTTTGTACTCGTGTATAGAAGAGAGGAGGAGTTTCGGTCATGATAATCTCCCCTTATTATATTTTATAGTTTAGTTTGTAGATTCACCTTCTTCTAGTCAATCCTAGTGGAAACTGCAAAAAAAATGTGGCTGAAGCAGGAGGCCCTGGCCTACCTTGTGATTGGAAGGCCAATAGACAGCAAGGGCAAAGGTGCCTGGATATTACACGGGCTGGACAGCCAGGATGGGGCTGTGGAAACCTGGGTTGGATTGTTTGGGAGACCTTTCTTCCCCATCTCCTTTATTGACCTGGGTTGCCTGGTCTTTTTCAGGTTGAAAAACATTTTAGAGACGTGGAAAGCCAAAAGATACTGCAACGTTCACAAGCCCAGCAACCACAGAAGGAGGCTGCCCTGTCATCCTGAGTCCATACACATGGAGGACTCTTCCAGCATCCAGCCAAGGAGGCGCTGGTGGTGGCTTCAGCGGAGGCAGGCCGGGGGAGGGAAGGGATCCTATATGTCCTGTTGGCTCTTAACAAAGAGTCAGCATTTCCAAATCTTAGACTTGAACAAAGAAAACACCCAACAAAAAAGAACAAGAGAATAATTTAAAAGTTGAATCATTACTTGACTAACAGACTTCGGTCCACCATGTCCTTTTCACAGCCCTCTTCTGGAACAGTCATCTTGTTAATTTTATTTTTGAAAATTCTTTTCCCACTCTGCCCTTTTACTTCTGACTTTCCTTTCCTAGTCTGTTCCTGCCATTCTGTTTTTATAAGTGGCTACACTTGCCTTCTGAATGATTGAAAGAAACTTTTACATCTTTCCTTCCAAAATAAAAGTAACAAGCTGACTGTGATTCTTAAGTTGAGACCAGAGCGGCAAACGTCTCACTTTAAATTTTTTGTTTTCTTTTCCTTTTTTTCTTTTCTTTTTTTTTTTTTTTTTTTTGCACAGGGCATGGCTTGAATTAGTTTTATTTTTCTTAACTTTAAATATATATATGAAAATATATATTAAAATGTTCTCTAAATATTTTCTGCTTCTTGCAGGTCTCTTTTTACTAGATCATGGCTGTTCTTCCCACCTCATCCCTCTGAAAATAAAAATGTATTGCCCTCCCCACCATCCATCATAGCCAGGCCACTAACTTGACTTGGTGCAAGAGATTCTTGCTGCGAACTTTGTAGAGCCAGTGTGCAGATAGAATTTGGCTTTGAGGGTTCCTGATGGCTTTTTAGTCTTTAACTGTGTGTGTACCAGTCTCACATTTGGCCCAAACCTCAGGATTCTCCCTCTGCCTGTCTTACTTCATGGTACTAGAAGAACTTCCTCGCCACTCTCTCCACATGAGAGAGTCAGCTGCCCTTTCTCCTGTGCCTCTGCAGGAAGAACTCTCTTGCATGGCACATCTCAGCTCCTGTTTGGGGATAGTTTTCTTTGATAAGAAACCTGGAGTCCATTTACTCTGACCTCTCTTTAAATCTATATCCAGAGCCACTAGCCCAGGAAAAAGCTTGGGTGACCCATAATTTCTCTTCTCCTTTTGTCCTCTTGCTCTTATGCCCCACCCCAACTCCCCTTAAATTTTACAAGCTTATGACAGTTTGTATGTGCTCAGCCAATGAGCAGAAAACCTGGAAAGAATTTCTGGACTTTAGCCCACCAGTTTGTCTGGTTGACTAACCTGCTGAGAGCTAAAATTGGCACCCATTGCCCCATGCCTTCAGGCAGTCTCCTGGGGCAGAGTATGCCACCATCCGAATATCAGGCACTGAGTGGGATGTGGGTGATGCTCACATGACTGGCTAGAGCTTTGGGGGTGGGGTGGGGGTTAACTACTATTTTTTTGGCCATGATCTCTTTCCCCTTCCTTTTTTTTTTAATTAAATAAATGGATCAAAATTAAATAATTCAAGCCCTGCCTTCAAAATGAAATTTTTTTTTTAGTATTATTTAGCAAAAACAATAAAACCCAAATTTTTTTAACCATCACTCATGTCTCAGGTTTGTGCGTCCTTTAGAGGCCCCAGGGGAGAGGATCCAAGGTACCCTAAGACGGTATGTCTGTCTGGTTTGACCTTTCCCTTTAGAGTCTCTTCTTCCTACTATTTACCCTCTCTTTTCACCCCCAAGGACTCATCCAGAAATATAATGCAGGGTGTAATTTAAGATGGGGATCCAGGGTTTGGAGTGGTGTGTAGGTGGAGTGTGGGGAAAAGGCTGTAGTCACATACATAGAACAATTTTTGGAGGCACAAATGGTCGGCAAGCTGAGAAGTAAACTTTCAGATCCACCTGCTACTGATCAGAACTTGATTTAAAGAGCTGAGCCTTTGATTTAGCCTACATGGGAATGTAGACTTAGAGAAGGTGAGAGAGGGAGAAGGGAAGAGACCTTGTAAGATCTACAAAGCCTAAGAGATACGATGAAACGAGTGAAGGTGATTAATTAGTGGGAAACAGCAAGCCTGGGAGGAAGCTCTTCATCATGTGTCCCACATCTTCCTGTCCCCCCCATTAGTCTTAATTCTGTAAATGGGGGGAAGTGAGTACCAACTGGGTTTGGCAGGAAGCACTTTTGACTCCTTAGTTTTAGTTGCTAAAATGATGTGGAACTTTAAGCAGTTCAGGAGGTGGAGTTAGTGTGGTTGGAAAGGCAGGCAGTGATGTGTGGAAGAAAGAACAAGGGCTTTGATAACTTCATTCCTTATGTTGTTCCTGGATAAGTCATTTCATCTTTCTTAGCCTTAAATTTCCCAACTGTAAATGTGGAAATAATATCCATCTCCAAGGGTTGATATGAAGGGTTAATAAGATATTTTAAAAGCTTAATACTTAGAAAGTGCTCTGTAAATGTTAGTATAAATGTTAGCTTGATCCTTGGATAGTTAAATCTGGAGGTGAGATTGGAGTAGATGATTTCCAGAAGTTCCGTGTTTGCTTTAGAAGCCTTAGTTTAGACCAGGTGCAGCGGCTCATGCCTGTAGTCCCAGCACTTGCGAGGCCAAGGCAGGAGCTGAAGACCATTCTGGGTGGCTTAGTGAGACCCCCCCATCTCTACAAAAAATAAGTTTAAAAAAAATTAGGCAGATGCGATGGTACATGCCTGTAGTCCCAACTACTTGGGAGACTGAGGTGGGAGGATCACTTGAGCCAGGGAGGTTGACGCTGCAGTGAGTTGTGATTGTACCACTGCACCCCAGGATGCACTCCAGCCTGGTGACAGCAAGATACTGTCTCTTTGAAAAAAAAAAAAGGCTTTGTTCAGATGGTATTTTAAGGGAGGCTAATTAATATGTAAAGCACCTGGGCAGATCTGGTTCAGGCAGGGGTAGGGGTCTCAGAGCCGTGCCCTCGGTCTCACAGATCTCACCCCTTAACCCTTCCTTGGAGTGCCTAAGGAATGCTTTTGATTATAATTTTTTTTTTTGAGATGGAGTTTTCCTCTTGTCGCCCAGGCTGGAGTGCAATGGCGCGATCTCGGCTCACTGCAACCTCTGCCTCCCGAGTTCAACCAATTCTCCTGCCTCAGCCCCCCGAGTAGCTGGGATTACAGGCATGTGCCACCATGCCTGGCTAATTTTGTATTTTTAGTAGAGACTGGGTTTCTCCATGTTGGTCAGGCTGGTCTCAAACTCCCAACCTCAGGTGATCCACCCATCTCGGCCTGCCATAATGCTGGGATTACAGGCGTGAGCCACCGCACCTGGCCTTGATTATAATTTTCAAAACTATTTTTCAGAATAGAGAATGAGTTCCACTGAGGCCAAGTGACTTGTCTACAGTACCCCTCCTGCCTGTGATAGCAGAGCTGGAAGAAGGCCCGAGGCTTAACACTCATGGGTTCCTAATGCACTGGGACTTTCCAAAGTGATGGCATGCGTACTGCTCACTTTTGTTTGCCATAATGAGGCTGGAACACGGGAGACTAGTGAGAATGGCAGAAATGGCCACCTAGATTGAAAGCATATTGAACCATGGAAGAGCGTGGTGCAGAGAGCTTACATCTGTGATGCAGCCTGGACAGTAGTTTTGCAGTGTCTCCTCGGCTTTGTTTTGGGGTGTTCTCCTTTCTCCCCAAATATACACACACACACACCTCTACACCTGGCACCTGATTATCTCGCCACCACCATGCACACGCCTTTGGAGTTACTGCTATTTAGAGCACCCAATTATTGTATAAACAGCCTTACCATAGTGAGTTGATACTGAATCTGTGCCATTCAAGTCTGAGCAGCTCATTACTGATTTCTGTTTGGTGTTTTGAAAATTTGAAAATTGCTCAAGCACTTCAATATGAGTTCAGTGGCTCCAGCCTGTGAACTACTGATTGAGGAGGGTAAAGGCTCCCTGACATATTTGAAGCTAAGAATGTGTGTCTCAAAATCTGTTCTCCTGTTGAGACATACTGGTAAAGGAAATAGAGGCATTTCATTCATACACACATCGAGTGTGCTGTCCTGCGTGGTATGGCGGCTACAGCATGGAGGGTACTGTGGTGAGAATGTGTAGTGCTGGAAGCTGAAATGTACAGGATGAGTGGTAAGGACAGTGGCAGAAGTGGGAGTGTGGGAGGGAGCTGGTTGCCTGGTTGGAGGATGTTAGATTTACATGGTAGGTTTGCTTTCCTATCACTGCTGGAGGCCATCAGTGCCAGAGAATTCCTCTTTAAGAAACTTGCAATCGGCCGGGAGTGGTGGCTCACTCCTGTAATCCCAGAACTTTGGGAGGCCAAGACGGGCGATCACGAGGTCAGGAGATAGAGACCATCCTGGCTAACATGGTGAAACCCCGTCTCTACTAAAAATACAAAAATATTAGCCGGGCCTGGTGGCACATGCTTGTAGTCCCAGCTACTCGGGAGGCTGAGGCAGGAGAATCACTTGAACCCAGGAGGTGGAGCTTGCAGTGAGCCAAGATCGCGCCACTGCACTCCAGCCTGGGCGACAGAGCGCGAATCCGCCTCAAAAAAAAAAAAAAAAAAAGAAAAACTTGAAATCATCTGCATATATTGCCTAAATTTTAGGGGTTTAACATAATCAGATAAACAGTATGAAGTATCTGAAAAAGATGCTCTTCGGCTGCCATCCACTGGTGATACATTGTGTGGCTGTAATAGTTTCAAAACAAATTTTTTTTTTATGTTATAAAAACCTTACACAGCCAGGCGCAGTGGCTAACGCCTGTAATCTCAACACTTTGGGAGGCCGAGGTGAGTGGATCACTTGAGGTCAGGAGTTCAAGACCAGCCTGGCCAATGTGGTGAAACTCCATCTCTACTAAAAATACAAAAATTAGCTGGGCGTGATGGTGTGCACCTGTGGTCCCAGCTACTTGGGAGGCTGAGGCAGGAGAATTGCTTGACCCGGGAGGCAGAGGTTGCAGTGAGCTGAGATCGCACCACTGCACTCCAGCCTGGTGACAGAGCGAGCTCTGTCTCAAAAACAAACAACAAAAAACAACCTTATGTGGCTCATTACAGAAAAACTAGAAAACAAGGCAGACATTTTCACCTACCACCCCCTAAAACATTGTTAACATCTTTTTTTATCCTTTCACGTTCTTTCCTATACAAATGATGTTTTCTAGATTTTTAGACACCTTTCCTTGCCCTTTGTGTTTCTGAAAGTGCAGTACATGATGTCAAAAGAAACTTGCCAACTGGTTCCAGTCCACAAAGTTAAGTCAATGGTATACTCCAATTTATTAGCATCTTAGAATTGATACATATATAAGGTAAGGGGCTAGATGATCTCTAAGATTACTTCCAACCTCAGTGATCTCTATCTTGCTCTACAGTGCCCTGTTTCAGGGCCACCCGTGAAGCCATTCTTGACAATTGGAATGGAAACTGATTCCTTCAATAATTTGTTTCTGTCACTCAGGTCATTTGGCATGTATGAGTTGCCCTTTGGGTATTTGTTTAGATTTATCTTTAGTGGTCTATCGGGGTGTCTTGAGGCTCCAAGGCAGGGAAAGTTACTCATTGTGTATTTGCTAGCACCCAATTGTTGAGACAGAACGGAAAATAGAGTTTTTAAAGTCATTAGCATAATAACTGGATGTGTTGCCTGAGTCAATATGAAAAGTGATCCAGGAGTAGGTTTTGAGGAAAGCTTAGAGTTCAAGTTTGGAAAGAGGACAAACAACCAATAAAGGATACAGGGGAAGAAAGAGAGATGCACCTAGTTCCAGGCCGGAAAGCAGCAGAAATCTACCTCAGGTTTCTCTAGAGCAGACTCTGGCAGCTGGGACCAAGTCTGGTCAGATTGTAGTCCCCCTTCCTGTCTGGCCTCTCCCATTTTTCTATAATTTCCAGTTTTGTTGAAAAGTCTAAACTGGAGCTAAGTTTCTTAATTGGCTGGGTAAGGTGAGGCTAAGGCATATTTCCAGTGACTAATCAACTAACCTCTCCTTTTTCTTTGGTCCTCTGGTGCGGACTCCTGCAGTGTTAGACAAGAACTTCTTATAGGTCTTTCGTGGAGGGACCAGCAAGTGATGGATTCTTTTACTAATCTGGCCCCTTTTATTCTGGTCTGTCTCCTAGCTTAAAGTTGTTGCTTATGCTTACTGGAGGGAGGGGCGTGTATGTCTCTAGAGAGAATATTTATAGATGGCCACTGAGATGTGATTTCAGCTGAAATCTGAAGAACAAGGTGCTAGCCAAGAGTGTTCGGATAGAGGGAACAGCAGGTGCTAAAGTCAGGTTGACAAGAGCTTGGGATGTTCAGGAACTGACAGAAGACAGGCAGCTGAAGCCTGCTGAGCAGAATGATAGAGAAGTAGGTGGAGCCAGGTGGTGCAGGACCTTACAGTTATCCTAGAGCCTGGGTTCTTTGGCATCATGGGCAGCCATGGGACTTGGTCCAGTATCAGACAGTGGCTGCGGAAGCAAGGAGGCTGCTGGGTTAGGGGTCGGTGCAGCAGTCTGGGTGGGAGACAGTGGTGGCAGAGAATTGGTTTCAGAGCTGACAGGACTTGATGCACTGAATGTGAGGGCAAGGTGGTGAGGGACAGAGAGGAATGAAGGATGCCTTCTAGGTAGGTGGCAAACAATAGGAGAGGAAGAAGTCTGTGGAAGAATCTGGAATTTTTGAATTGCCATTTTGTCTTGCCCAGGAAACACTGAAGAGCAGATGGCAAACGGGCAGCTGGATAACAAGCCTGGGCTTAGAGAAGCGTGGGATGGAGTTAGACATCCAGTGACTGTCACGTCACCTGTGAACTCTGTGAAGACAAGAGTTTGGGATCTCTGGCCACAGTGGGTAGATTTGCCCCAGGTAGGAGGGGCCCTTCTTTCCTGACAGGGCAGTGCTAGGAGGTGAGTCTGTAGATTTGTCAGGGAGGTGAGGGTAAGTGATTTCCTGTCTGGTGGCCCAGTTAACCTGAAAGGGGAATAGGGTAAGACTGTTGAGTGCCCTTTTAGAGATGCATGCTCATGAATTTTGGGGGTAAACAGGCACCCATTGTATGCCTCTGCCAATCATGTCGAGTGTCCTTAGTGCAGACACAGAGAAGGTGAATAGTTGGGTACAGCCAGGTTGAGAGACGTGTCCAGTCTGTACTGTGGAGGGAGAGGGGAGTTGAGCTGAGGATATTTATGAAAGGGAGTGAGTATAATATGGGATCCTTCACTCTTGTAAATGTGTGCTGTCATCATGTACACTTCAGTTTTGTTCAGATGAGACTTTTCTGAAAGTGTCCAGCTGTAGCCCTTACGTACTGGCTCCAGGCAGGACATGTAGCCATGTAACTCAGCAGTCAGTGTCGACGGTGCAAACAGGATGCTTCCCATGCTGGAGCTGGTATCGGAAGTTTAGAACAGATTTTCTAGCACTTAATGATGCCAGGCTCTTAGAGTTTATACAGTATAGTCCTGCCTCCCACTTTACATATCCCGTCTATAGCATCCTCAGCAGACTGCCTGTACTTGAACTTTCATTGATGGGGCGCTCATTACTCAAGGAGGCAACATGTGGCAGCTGTCCGTGCCCTTCTTGACCTCCAGTGGCGGCTCACCATTAGAACTAAGGCTAATGCTCAGGTGTCCTGCATGGTAGTCCCTCTTTCAGGGGTTTTTCTTTTGCTGGCAGCCCCTGGGTGAGGGGCACGGGCATTGCTAAATTGGCAAATGTGACTCAGAGCTATCTTCTCCAGTCGGATGGCTTTTGAAGGATGCTTTCCTAGTTCTTGAGTGTGGTCCCAGCACTGGACGTGGTCTGTTAGCACACTGGGACCTTTCCTGCAACCATTTACTGCAATGTTGGACATTATAGCAACTAGCTTCTTTTGGCAGATATATCACACTGTTGATTCAGTTTGATGTGATCAGCAAAATCTGCCCAGACTTCTTCACAGAAGTAGCTATTATGCCAAGTCTTCTCCAGCTTGTGTAAGTAGATTTTAGATTCCTAAATACTGAATTTTATATTTATCGCTGTTAAAAAAAATTTTTTTTTTTTCGAGATGGAGTATCACTCTGTCATCCAAGCTGGAGTGCACTGGTGCGATCTTGGCTCACTGCAACATCCGCCTCCTGGGTTCAAGCGATTCTCCTACCTCAGCCTCCTGAGTAGCTGGGATTACAGGCATGCGCCACCACACCTGGCTAATTTTTGTATTTTTCAGTAAAGACAGGGCTTTGCCATGTTGGCCAGGCTGGTCTCAAACCCCTGACCTCAAGTGATCCGCCCACCTCGGCCTCCCAAAGTGCTGGGATTGCAGGTGTGAGCCACCGCACCCAGCCTGTTATTAAATATTTTTAACCAACAATTTTAACCTATTAAGGGCTTTAAAAAAAATCTTGATTCTATATGCAGTCTACTAATTGTCCATACCAATGTTGTGTTATTTTTAATTTTGATAAACTGTCTTCTGTGTTTTCATCTTATCCAAAGGGATATATCCTGAGAGATTTTAATAACATCCAGATGTTTATGATAGACATCTGGTAGCCCTATCAAAAAGGGAAATAAAGTCATTTGAGTAAAATTTATTTATTTATTTATTTTGAGATGGAGTCTCACTCTGTCACCAGGCTGGAGTGCAGTGGCACGATTATGGCTCACTGCAACCTCTGCCTCCCGGGTTCAAGCAATTCTCCTGCCTCAGCCTCCTGAGTAGCTGGGACTACAGGTGCACGCCGCCATGCCTGGCTAATTTTTTTTTTTTTTTTTGTATTTTAGTAGAGACAGGGTTTCACCATGTTGCCCAGGTTGGTCTTGAACTCCTGAGCTTAGGCAATCTGCCCACCTCGACCTCCCAAAGTGCTAGGATTACAGGCGTGAGCCACTGCGCCTGGCTGTAAAACTTATTTTTAGTGAACTCATGTGGGCATCTAGTGGTCCTCATGTTTTAGGAAATTGCTCAGACATAATATGTTAAATGAGCCCATTTTGAGTTTTGTGAACTGTTATACTTATGTGACTTGAAAATTGGAAATTTTGCTGAGCTCAAGGCTCTAGCAACCTTCTGTTGGTAATGTTTTCTTTTTTTTTTTTTTCTTTTTTTTTTTGAGACGGAGTCTCACACCGTTGCCCAGGCTGGACTGCAGTGGCGCGATCTCGGCTCACTGCAAGCTCCGCCTCCCAGGTTCACGCCATTCTCCTGCCTCTGCCTCCCGAGTAGCTGGGACTACAGGCGCCCGCCACCACGCCCGGCTAATTTTTTGTATTTTTAGTAGAGACGGGGTTTCACCGTGTTAGCCAGGATGGTCTCGATCTCCTGACCTCGTGATCCGCCCGTCTCGGCCTCCCAAAGTGCTGGGATTACAGGCGTGAGCCACTGTGCCCGGCCAATGTTTTCTTAAAGATTATTGACAATGATTCCTCACGTTTTTTCCAGTATAATCTGCTTGTACCAGATCACTTGAACTAATTCCGAGGGGCTTGAGATTAACCAGAGGCTCAGACTCATGCCCTAGGTTGATAATAGTTCTGCTTCTCTTCCCATTCTAGGGATAATCTGTGTTATTTACCCCTTTGCTCTTGTCTAGTAGACATTGACTGTTTTTTTTTTTTTTTTTTTTTTAAAGACAAGGTCTCCCTCTGTCACCCGGGCTGGAGTGCTGTGGCATGATCACAGCTTACTGCAGCCTCAACCTCCTGGGCTCAAGCAATCTTTCCACCCCAGCTTCCCGAGTAGCCAGGACTACAGGCATGTGCCACTATGCCCAGCTAATTTTTTTTTTTTTTTTTTTTAAGACAGAGTCTTGCTCTGTCGCCCAGGCTAGAGTGCAGTGGCGCGATCTCAGCTCACTGCAGCCTCCACCTCCTGGGTTGAAGTGATTGTCCTGCCTCAGCCTCCCCAGTAGCTGGGACTACAGGCGCACACCACCACGCCCAGCTAATTTTTTTGTATTTTTGGAGACAGCGTTTCACCATGTTAGCCAGGCTAGTCTTGAACTCCTGACCTCAGGTGGTCTGCCCGCCTTGGCTTCCCAAGGTGCTCAGATTGCAGGCATGAGCCACCATGCTCTGCCAAGCATGACTAGATTCCGTCAAGCCTGAGTTATGTCAGATTTTACTTTTGCCCCTAACTAGCAGTATGACTTGGAAACTTAACTAGCTTTGTCAAACATTGGTTTCCTCATGTGTAAAATCAGAGTCCCTGGCTGGGCACAGTGGCTCACGCCTGTAAATCCCAGCACTTTGGGAGGTTGAGGTGGGAGGATCGCTTGAATCCAGGAGTTGGAGACCAGCCTGGGCAACACAGCGAAACCCTATCTCTACAAAAAATACAAAAATTAGTGGGGTTTGGTGGCACATACGTGTAGTCCCAGCTACTCGGGAGGCTGAGGTGGGAGGATCACCTGAGCCTGGGAGGTCGAGGCTGTGGTGGCCTGTGATCGCACCACTGCACTTCAGTCTAGGTGACAGAGTGAGATCTTGTCTCAAAAAAAAAAAAGAGTTCCTTTCCTCAGTTGAGGATTAAATGAAGCCTTTAATGAGATGCCTGGCCCTTCTGTGTGGCCGTTACTATTCTCTTAAGAGTTCACTGGGCAGGGCTAGCGAGCACTCTGGGAAACCTGGACAGGACTTTTGGGCTCCTAGAGCAAGGCAGAGGTACTAGGTGCAAATACTGTGTTCCAGGAGATGCTGGGCACCCCTCAAATGCCAGGATGAAGTGTTTTGACCTTTGGCCTAGTGAGAAGAAAAAGCATTCCCTTCCTTTGTGCCTAAGACAAGACCTGGGTGAATTATAGATGATGGCAGATTTCTCAGGCAGGCAGTATAGAATGAAGGAGGAGACACCTGACTCCTATCCGAACTGAGGGAGGGCCCCAAGGGGCCTCAAGCTGCCATTCTGACGATACAGAGCAGGTTGTGGGTCTCCAGAAGGAAGTGAGGAAAGAGGCTGGGGGTGAGCCGTGCTCCCCTGGATGCAAGGCCATAAGGCTGGGGATTTCCTAAGCCTGTCCCACATGCTCACCCTTGGGGCTGCGGCTTCCCTGAGAGCTGGTCCTGCTGCTGCTCGTGAGGGCAGGGCTCTGGCAGGAGGCCAGACAGGCAGGAAACTAGAGCCCAGATTCTTTCCACTGCCATTCCTGGGCTGGGGCTGCACTCAGGTGCACTCAGGTTCAGGTGTTGCCAGGAACACAGGTGAGTGCATTGGACTTTCACAGCCTGAGGCCCTATCCTCAGTGGCCAGACAGGGCCAGGATCTAGTTGATGCTCTGGCCTCTGGCAGAACGGGAGCTCCACAGACGTTGGCTGCATCAGAGCAATTGAGTGCATGTTTGGGGGCCGGGGAAGGCAGAGTTTCTCCTGGGTCCCTCTAGAAAGTCAGTGAGAAGCCTGTACTCTCAGGGATCATTGCTGTAGTTACGAGATAAGCTTCTTTGAACATGCAGAGCAGTGGTAACTATGAGGAGGCGCAGTGTCTCCTGAGCGTGACTCTGGCTGTTGGTGTGGCTTTGCTGCAGCTGCCGTGTGCCATTGATAATCCTGCTCCTCTTCCTTTGGGAAAGTAAGAGGGAGAGAACAGTGTGAGTGGGGGTGTAAGTCAGTGAGCTGCAGTGTGGGGTGGGAGGAAGGAGGTGCAGAGGATTACAGGCCATCTTCCCTGATTGCTCCTCATCCAGCAGGAAGAAGGAATGAGAGGTGGTTAAGGGAGGGGGATCCGAATACTGGGGTCTCAGGCCAAGAGGGTTCTTGCCAGAAGTTTAGGTAACATTTAAAATCATGGGAGATGGAGACAGGGTGTCTTTGAGATGATGTTTGGGCACCCAGCAAATGGTGAAACCCCTGAATGGCATCTACTTGTGTTTTTCTCCCCTAGCATCACTGTGCTTGCCAGGGTCCCAGGCGGAGGAGTGAGGCCTGAAGGTCTCAGCAGCCATGAGTGCTTGATGCCATCCTCACCCCAGCCCTTCATGGAGCAAGGACGGGGTGGGTGTGGCCACACCTCCCTCACAATGGCTATAGTCATAGTGGTGGCATCGGTCTTCCTTAGGAGTCTGGCGGCAGCATGCCAATACCATGCACCTGCCCTACCTCAGGCAGCGTGGTGGACTGTGGGGGCCTCCACCTGCTCCGTCTCCTTTCCAGGCTGCCTGATGGAGTCTGGCTCCTGGAGCTGAGCCACAATAATCTCAGCCATCTGCCGGCTGGCGCCTTCCAGGGCCTTTGGGGACTGCGGGTGTTGCTGCTTTCTCACAATATCCTGCGGGATCTGTCTGATGGGGCCCTAGGGGCCTCAGTTTCTTGGAGCAGCTGGACCTCAGCCACGACCAGCTGGCCCATCTGCCCCCAGACTTCTCGGCTACCCTGGGCTCTCTGCTCTGCCTGGACCTCTCTCACAACCTGCTCACTTCCCTGGACCCCACCAGCCTGTGGCGCCTGGGGGGCCTGGAGCAGCTCAACCTGAGCTACAACCAGCTGGCTGAACTGGCCGCAGGGGTCTTTGGGGGCCTCTTCCACCTACACTGGCTCTCCCTGGCTGGGAACCAGCTGCAGCGGGTGGAGGGTGCTGCCCTGACCACTATGCCGGGCTTGGAAGTCCTCTCTCTAGCTGGGAATGAGATCAGTGAGCTGGAGGCCGAGGCGTTTGCAACGTTAGGAGCACTGGGTCTTCTCTCTCTTGTGGGCAACCGACTGCAGCACCTGGAATTCAAGGCAGTGGCAGGCATCCGGACAGCAGGCACGCGGCTGCTGTTGTTTGATAACCCCTGGACACGTGACTGTGACCTGCAGCGAGCCTTCGGAAAGTTGGGTCACCTGCGGCACTTGCGTGTGGTAGACCTGGGCAACCTGACTTGGGCTGGGCCCGAAAGGCTGTCAGGGGCAGTGCTGAGTGGTGTGGAGGCCCAGCTTTGCCTGGCTGAGGCTGCCACTGTGCTGGGCATCACAGGCACCGTGCTGCTCACAGTGGCTGTGGCTGTGCTGATGGCTGAACTCAAGCGAAGTCAGGGCCCGGAAGAAGCCGGGGAGCTGGGGAGCTTTCTGGAGAGGTGAGGGGTGCTGCAGAGCAAGGTCAAGGCAGGTGGAGGAGGGAGAGCAGAGGAAGGTGTGAGAGAGGAAAAGGGAAGTTCCTCAGTAGTCTGTGGAGCTCAGTTGTCTGCGGAAAAGTTAAATATTAAATTTGAACTCAGTTGAACATGGACACAAACAATGGTCACCAAGTCCCGGAATGGGTTGTGTGAGCCCTTGAGGCATTCATCCAGCGCTGTTTCGGAGAAATCTCTATTTCAATCTATTCCTATACGTTAGTTATTGAAAAACAATAGACACTCGCAAAAACAAGTTGACCTTTTTGTGTTCCTTGAGCCCAATCACAAAGGGCCCTCGTGACTGGAGCTCATGCCAAACAACTCGTTACAAAAGAGCTAGGGTCCCAGACTGCGCCGAAGCTTCATGAGACCTCTCCTCGTCTGTGCACGGACGAGTGGCCGACTCTGGAGCCCAGGCTGTTGCTTCCCAGACTGGCGGCGAATCCTCCAGTCTGGTGAGTGTAAATATATATATCTCTTTTCCCTTCTCCCCTTCCTATTGCAATTTTCTTATTGTATCATTTGCTTATTATATTAATTCGCTTATTAATTTGCTTATATCATTCGCTTATTATATCTGCATTGCCATTTACATGGGATAAAGCTAGTTTACCCTTAAAGGTATTTTGTGTGTGCGCCTTTTCTTCTCCCCTCGTGCATCTCTCACACAGAACATTTTTGGTGTCACAAACAGAATCCGAAAGAAAAAGCATGCCATTTTTCGGCCGCAAGGACCAGGCTGGGAGCTTGGAGACTTCCCATATCCAGGGATGGGAACTCCCCCAGTTCTTCCCCGTGGCCATTGAGTGGTCCAAGGGAATTGGCCTTTGTGAAAATTGGGAATCTAAATTAGTGCAATTTGAACCTTTGTGCGTGAAGTGCTGCCGGGAATCCTAGTTGGTAAAGGGCACACTGAGGGAATTTCCCTGCGTGGATGGTGCTTGCTTACTGCTTATAAGTTAATGTGTCAAGATAGGGACTGGTTGCTACAGGAGAAATGTAAGCTGGAAAAGGAAAATGCTAATCTGACTTCCAGACTGGTCCTGGCCCAATGCCAGGCCTATGTCTTGACCGATCAGGCTCAAAGCTATCAGCCTATTGATGAAAAAAGCATCTGTTTGAGTGGCCCAGTCAGTGTACTGGAAGTAGAAGTACTGAAGAAGTAGTCAGCCAGGGTTTGGAGCAGGTACAAACCCAGCTCCTATCTCAAAGATGGGAAATTAACCCTAGTAAAATTCAAGGACCCACACAAACTGTAAAATTCCTTGGCATCCTATGGAATAAGGGAAATAATCCATTTTACCAAAGGCTAAGGCTAAAATACTAGAAGTTGCAACCCCTACCACTAAAAAGGAAGCCCAGAAATTGGCTTGTTTGGATTCTGGAAATGTCATATTCCCCATTTGGGTAACATTTTACAACCTCTGCGTGCAGTCATTAGAAAACGCTATGACTTTCACTGGGGAGAGAAAGAGACCATGGCTTTTGAACAAGCTAAACAAGCAGTGCAACTGGCCCTGGATCTATGGTCCATATGGGATGGGCCAGTAGAACTGCAAGTAACTGTCCTAAATCAACATGCTAATTGGAGCCTTAGGCAGAAACAAGATGGGAAGAGGGTATCTTTGGAGTTTTGGACCCGGAAGCTGCCAGAGGCCGGCAAAGCTTATACCCCTTTCAAGAAGCAATTGTTAGCTTGCTGTTGGGCTTTGCTGGAAACGGAGCACCTCTGCTTCAACCATGATGTCTTTATGATTATGACTTGGGTCATAAGTTCTCCTAAAACTCACCGGTTCTGATGAAGGAAGTGGTGGCAGCAGCCAGCTGGCTGAATTGGTAGCCGTCCTTGAAGCTCTTCAGGAGGAGGCCAGAGGGATTTGTCACTTGTATAAAAACTTTTGGTCAGTAGCAAATGGTCTCACTACTAGGATGCCCCAATGGCAATGAAACAAATGGTTAATTGGGAATAAAGAGGTTTGGGGAAAATAATACTGGGAAGATATCTGAATCCTTGCGCACACTACCATTATCTCTGTTTGCCATGTTGGTGTTCATGCATCTCTGCTTTCTCTTGACAGACTATTTAATCAGCAGGCAGATCAACAGGCCAAAATTTCCACCATAACTGCAAACTTGAACGCGGATGAATGGATTACAACACGGTCAAGCCTTGCAATGAGAGGCATTATAATGTATGGTGCTATAATTGATAGTGATTACCGGGGAGAGTTAAAGGTCATTTTATACAATACCACTCCAGATTCTTTTGCTATAAAACCGCAGATGCAGGTTGCTCAATTGTTAGTGGTATCTTGTCAACAACCCCCGAGGAAATTTCTACCCCAATAGAAACAACATATAGAACAGAACATTCAGGTCCACCAGAGTGGGCAACTTAAATCCTGGAGCTAAAATACGGGTACAGTGTCCATCAGATCCTGCCCCTAAGACTGCTGACCTTGTAGCTATTGGAGCAGAATATGAAGGCACAGTACAATTTCCTAAAGATGAAAAACAGTATCATGTTCCCCTCCATTTTTGTTATTACAGAGAATAAACTGTCTGCTAGTAATCAGCACCTGGATCACCATGTCTGAGGCTGAGAATGAGTTCATCAACTGGGTAGCCACTGCTGCAATAGAAGCCAACTGCAGTCAGTGCCGGCTCTGTGTCAAGTTGGCAGAGGCCGCTGGGAATGGGCTACCTTGGAGAATTGTCCCTGCTAACATTTCTGAATGGGTGTGCCAATACCAATGGGAGTGGGTTAACACTTGGTTTTGTTTTGATTTTTTGAGCCAGAGTCTCTCTCTGTCACCCAGGCTGGAGTGCAGTGGCACGATCTTGGCTCAGTGCAACCTCCGCCTCCTGGGTTCAAGCGATTCTCCTGCCTCAGCCTCCCAAGTAGCTGGGACTATAGGTGCATTCCGCCACGCCTGGCTAATTTTTTGTATTTTTAGTAGAGACGGGGTTTCACCATATTGCCCAGGCTGGTGTCAAACTCCTGAGCTCAGGTGATCCGCCCTCCTTGGCCTCCCAAAGTGCTGGGATTGCAGGTGTGAGCCACCGTGCCCGGCCTGGGATAACACTTGTAATCCAACCTGGACTTCTTTTAACCATTCTATTTTTGCTCAAGCCCAAACAAAACACAGCACCTTTGTTACTTAAATTACACTTTACAGCGATACAATTATAGTAGAACTCTTCCTGTTCCCTGGGGGGCCCTCTAGGTATGCGAATCCTACGGGTGGCAATACCTGCCCCCACATTGGACGGGGAGACACACTTGGGGGTGGCCATTAATTCCATTCACCATCCAGGATAATATTTCTCCCCCTAGTAATCTAGATGCTTACAAACATTGCTGGTTATGAATGCGCCGGACTCCCTGGTGACGGTACCCTATCACAGTATTCTCCCCTGCCACCGGTACAATCCTGCTTCAGCAACAAATTAAAACATTCAGCTTACATGTAGAAAAAGCTCTTAATGATAGTAGCATGGAACTTATGTTGTAATCAGATAAATTTGCTCAACTGTGTACTGTCGTGTTGCAAAGTCAAATGGCATTAGGTTTGCTTACCGCAGCCCAAGGAAAGGTTTGCCCCTTACTGCATCCTGAATGTTATGTGTATATCCCTGACAATTCTCACAATATGAAATCTCCTTGCAAAGCCATGAGGGGTGTGGTTTTTATTAATTATGCTTTTAATTCTCCTGTGCTTACCCTGTATCTGTAATCTATATCAATTGTGCCTTCCCTGTGTATCCGTAAGAGTATTTTCCTACAATTGAGTATCAGATTGAGGCCAAATGTGGAGGAAAAGTTAAATATTAAATTTGAACTAAATTGAACATGGACACAAACAATGGTCACCAAGTCCCGGAACGGGTTGTGTGAGCCCCTTGAGGCATTCATCCAGCGCTGTTTCAGATAAATCTCTATTTCAATCTATTCCTATATGTTAGTTATTGAAAAACAACAGACAATCGCAAAAACAAGTTGACCTTTTTGTGTTCCTTGAGCCTGGTCACGAAGGGCCCTCGTGCCTGGAGCTCATGCCAAACAACTCGTTACAAAAGAGCTAGGGTCCTAGATTGTGCTGAAGCTTCATGAGACCACTCCTCGTCTGTGCACGGACGAGTGGCCGACTGGAGCCCAGGCTGTTGTTTCCCAGTCTGGTGGCGAATCTGCCATAGTCTGGTGAGTGCGGTGTCCGACTCTCAAGCCCAGGCTGTTGCTGTTGCTTCCCAGTCTGGTGGTGAATCCTCCATAGTCTGGTGAGTGTAAATACATATATCTCTTTTCCTTTCTCCCCTTTCCATTGCAACTTGCTTATTATATCATTTGCTTATTATATCATTTGCTTATTATATCTGCATTGCCATTTATGTGGGATAAAGCCTGTTTACCCTTAAAGGTATTGTATGTCTGCCTTTTCTTCTCCCCTCACTCGTCTCCTTCACAGAACACTAGGCAGGGGTAGGAGGAATTGGGGGTGGGGGGACCACAGGGACAAATGGCTGTGTTCATTTCTCAGGGGCCAGGCCACCCACCCATCCCCCTCTTCTGGCCTGATAGGATGCCAGCATCTGTCCCAACCCTAGAAATGAGGATTTGGCCCCAGGTCCTTCCCTTCTCAGTATCCCTCTGGGAAAGAGGAAAGAGCAGGAAAAGGCAGAGAGGGACTTCAGCCCTGAGAAGGGGCGCAGTGGGTACCAAGGCAAGCTTCCTCAATTCAATCTTCCCCTCCCCCTCACACAAATCCCTGGCCACTGCTGCTGGAGACTTGATTGGAAACTGCTTGCTAAGGTTATGATGGGAGGGTGGGGCATTGTGCCCATAGGGACAACCCAGGCAGACTCCTAGGACTATTTTATGGACATGTTGTACACAATCCTGGTTCTGGTCCTCGTCAACACTTTAGAGCTGTACACCTCGGCCATTTGAAACAGGTAGAGGTGAGGAGACTGGAAAAATAAAACCAATTGGAAAGTTGATTCTGTACTATATGCCTGTATTGTGGTAAAGGAAATTTGTTTTGTGTGGTTGTCACTGGTGGGCAGAGATAGACAAAATTACCTTTAACCCAGACTTTTTCTCATTCCCCTTGCCTAGAGACCTCCCCACCCTCCAACATACACGTATACAATCTCATTCCCTAGTTCTTTGCATCTATATGTTCCTCTCTCGTGTTTTTTTACTTTTTAGAGATGGGGTCTTGCTTTGTCACCCAGGGTGGAGTGCAATAGTGCAATCATAGCTCACTGCAGCCTCAAACTCCTCGAGGAATCCTCTTGCCTCAACCTCCTGAGTAGCTGGATTACAGATGCGAGCCACCATGCCTGGCTTCTCATGGTCTTTCTGATTTACCCAGACCTTATCCTAGTGACTGTGTTTGTTTATTTATGAGACAGAGTCTTGCTCTGTCATCCAGGCTGGAGTGCAGTGGTGCGATCTCAACTCACTGCAACCACCTCCTCCCGGGTTCAAGCGATCCTTCTGCCTCAGCCTCCTGAATAGTTGGGATCACAGGCTCCCGCCACCATGCCCAGCTAATTTTTAGTAGAGATGGGGTTTTGCCATGTTGACCAGGCTGGTCTCGAACTTCTGGCCTCAAGTGATCCACCCGTGCCTCTGCCTCCCAAAGTTCTGGGATTACAGGTGTGAGCCACCATGCCCGACCCTAGTGGCCGGTTTAAAATGAAATGTGAAAAGGGGTTTTATTGTCCACCTTTCACTGACTGGTTGGGAATTTTTTTTTTTTTTTTTTTTTTTTTTGAGACAAGAGTTTCGCTCTTGTCACCCAGGCTGGAGTGCAATGGTGCGAACTTGGCTTACTCCAACCTCCATCTCCCAGATTCAAGCAATTCTCCTGCCTCACCCTCCCAAGTAGGTGGAATTACAGGTGCCTCCCACCATGCCCGGCTTTTTTTTTTTTTTTTTTTTGAGACGTTGTCTCACCTTGTCGCCCAGGCTGGAGTGTAGTGGCACGATCTCGGCTCACTGCAAGCTCTGCCTCCTGCGTTCACACTATTCACCTGCCTCAGCCTCCTGAGTAGCTGGGACTACAGGCACTTGCCACCACTCCCGGCTAATTTTTTTGTATTTTTAGTAGAGACGGGGTTTCACTGTGTTAGCCAGGATGGTCTCGATCTCCTGACCTCGTGATCCTTGGCCTCCCAAAGTGCTGGGATTACAGGCATGAGCCACTGTGCCCAGCCTAATTTTTTGTATCTTTAGTATAGATGGGTTTTCACCATGTTGGCCATGCTGGTCTCGAACCCCTGACCTCAGGTGATCCAACCCCCACTTGGCCTCCCAAACTGCTGGGATAATAGGCGTGAGCCACCACACCCGGCCTGGTGGGAATTTTTTTTTTTTTTTTTGAGACAGAGTCTCGATCTGTTGCCCAGGCTGGAGTGCAGTGGTGTGATCTCAGCTCACTGCAAGGTCCGCCGCCCAGGTTCATGCCATTCTCCTGCCTCAGCCTCCCAAGTAGCTGGGACTACAGGCGCCCAGAGTAGCTGGGATTACAGCCATCACGTCTGGCTAATTTTTGTATTTTTAGTAGAGACAGGGTTTCACCATCTTGGCCAGGCTGGTCTTGAACTCCTGACCTCGTGATCCACCCAACTCGGCCTCCTAAACTGCTGGGATCACAGGCGTGAGCCATCGCGCCCGGCCCAACACCTTTTCATTTATCTGTACAGCACATATTTCCTGAGGGCATCCTGTATACTAGGTCCTGAGGGCATCCTGTATACTACAGATGGTTCCCAGCACTGGAGTTTTCAATGTTACATTGGTGCGAAAGCAGATCTGCATTCAGTGGAAACTGTATTTCTCTTACAATGCTGGGCAGTGTCAGCAAGCCACAGCTTCCAGTCAGCCACACATTTTCAACTTACAGTATTTTCAACCTATGATGGGTTTATCAGGATATAACTCCATCACAAGTCAAGGAGCATCTGTAAACAGTAAACAGAAACCCAGGCACCGTGTTTGTGCTTAGGGAGCTCGCGATCTAGTGGGGGAAGATTGTCAATAAAATAATCACAAATATATTGGCTGGGTGCGGTGGCTCACGCCTGTAATCCTAGCGCTTTGGGAAGCCAAGGCAGGTGGATCGCTTGAGGTTAGGAGTTCGAGAGTAGCCTGGCCAACATGGTGAAACCCTGTCTCCACTAAAAATAAAAATTAGCCGGGTGTGGTGGCAAGCACCAGTAATCTCAGCTACTTGGGAAGCTGAGGCAGGAGAATCGCTTGAACCTGGGAGGTGTAGGCTGTAGTGAGCCAAGATCGCACCACTGCACTCCAGCCTGGGTGACACAGTGAGACCCTGTCTCAAAAATTAAAAAAAAGCATATATATAAAAAGCAGATATATATATGTGTGTGTGTGTATATCTATATCTGTATCTATCTATCTATCTATCTATCTATCTATCTATCTATGTAATTGCCACCGTGCCAAGTGATTGAAAGGAAGGTAGCTGATGTTATGAGAACATATAAACAAGTGGGGGGTGGGAGAAGGGGCTGAGAACACACTGGAGGGGAATGCAGAGACCACCTGGATGTCCGCTGCAATTAAACTGACAAAATATGACAATTTGGGCTACAGCGGGAGCATGGCAGCTGGAGAAATGGACTGACTTGAGATGTCCCAGATGTTCAGATCTCCCTTTTCTCTCAGGGGACAGGCAAAAGGCAAAAACCCAAAGAGGTGACTTTGAGCCAGGAGGACCCCTTACTTTGAACTTAACAGAAACGGGGGTTTCCTCTGGTGCGTTATGTGTACCATTTATTGAACCACTATTATGTACTAGGACTGACCTTGTCACATTTAAAGTTCACAACTCTGGCCTGGCGCGGTGGCTCACGCTTGTAATCCCAGCACTTTGGGAGGCCGAGGCGCATGGATCACGAGGTCAAGAGATCGAAACCATTCTGGCCAATATGGTGAAACCCCGTCTCTACTAAAAATACAAAAAATTAGCCGGGCGTGGTAGCAGGCGCCTGTAGTCCCAGTTACTGGGGAGGCTGAGGCAGGAGAATCGCTTGAACCCGGGTTGCAGAGGTTACAGTGAGCCAAGATCGTGCCATTGCACTCCAGCCTAGGCGACAGAGTGAGGCTCCGTCTCAAAAACAAAACAAAACAAAACAAAACAAAACAAAACAAGTTCACAACTCTGAGGTAGGTGTCATTATCCCCATTTCATGATGAGTCTCATAAAGTTTAGGTGATGTGCCCAAAATCACACAGGGCTGGAATTAGGATTAGGGCCCTGATCGGGCTGCATTCAAAGACCAGTTTGCTTCAATACATCATACTACGGTCCAAGACTTCTGCTATCCTGAACCCACTGTTCCTTCCTCTAGTCTAGTTTTCAAATTTGCAGGGACAAAGATGGGCCCTGAAGGCTCCATGAGCAGACGAGAAGGCTGGACTTCGCAACTGGATCACCTTAGACCCGGAACTAGAGAGCGACACCGTTGTTTCCGGGAGGAAAAAGAAGAAAAAGCGCTTGACCCGGAAGCTGCGTGTACCATCCCCGCGCCTGCTTCTCTGACTGGGGTGAGGCCGCAGCGGACTGCCCTTTCCCAAGATGGCGTCGAAGATAGGTTCGAGACGGTGGATGTTGCAGCTGATCATGCAGTTGGGTTCGGTGCTGCTCACACGCTGCCCCTTTTGGGGATGCTTCAGCCAGCTCATGCTGTACGCTGAGAGGGCTGAGGCACGCCGGTGAGCAGGCCTACGCAGCCGCTAAACGCGGCAGGGGGCGATGATGTGGGCAAGAAATTGGGGGCTAGAAGTCGGGACCCTTGGACTGGGAGGAATTGGGACCTCCCTGGGAGGGGTTCTGGTCTGGGTGTCGGACCAAATCTGGTAGGGCAGTCCTGCCCATGGGAGGGGAGTCTGGTTTGGGGGAGCAGTGGAGCCTGTGGGAACTCAAGGGGTCTCAAGCTTCTTCCCCCACCGCTTCATTCAGTCCTGGTTGCTTCCCCACTCCCGGCTCGCAGGAAGCCCGACATCCCAGTGCCTTACCTGTATTTCGACATGGGGGCGGCCGTGCTGTGCGCTAGTTTCATGTCCTTTGGCGTGAAGCGGCGCTGGTTCGCGCTGGGGGCCGCACTCCAATTGGCCATTAGCACCTACGCCGCCTACATCGGGGGCTACGTCCACTACGGGGACTGGCTGAAGGTGAGCGCCTCGGCCCCAAAAGGGTCTTCCCTCTGGGTGACGGGGAATCAGAGGCCAATGCCCAGGGCTGTTGGTGGGCGATGAATGGTGCTGGTCAGGTGCACAGTGTGAAGCCTGGGAGGTTCGAACCCCTAGGCTTATGGAGATTACAGAGCGCAGAAATGGATCTTAGAGACCACACAAACTTCCTTTTCAAAGTGTGGAAACTGAGGTCTAGAGATGGGAAACAGACTTTCCCAAAGCCACAACACAGTTAGGATACTGGTGGGACCAGAACCCCGGTCACCTGGTTCCCAGAATCTTTTAAACTGTTAGTTTAGTAATCTCAGACTCATGGGGTACAAAGGACCTTAGAGAGTACCTAGTTTTCATAAAATAATTTTATGAAAATGTAATTACTCTTAGTACAGCATTTAAGCCAGAACCTGTGCCAGGCCCTGCAGGGTTGGAGATAAGGTTGGACAAAGGCACTGTCCTTGAGGAAGAGACTGTCAGACCCTTAGGGGAGGAAGATGTGTGAACAGCTACAGGGCAGCAAGATCAATGTTTTTGTGGCATAGATCCCAGGCCACGTAGAATAAAGAACACCAAGATTAGAGTCTACAGATCTGAGAGTGGGTAAGGGAGAAACACATTGTGTCTGGGTTCTGCCACTTATTGGCAGGTAGGACCTGCCAGTTTTCTTTTTTGTTGTTGTTTTTTGAAACAGAGTCTCACTCCGTCGCCCAGGCTGGAGTGCAGTGACGCTATCTCAGCTCACTGCAACCTCCGCCTTCCAGGTTCAAATGATTCTCCTGCCTCAGTCTCCCAAGTAGTTGGGATTACAGGCGCCCTTCACCACGCCTGACTAATTTTTGTATTTTTAGTAGACAGGGTTTCCTCATGTTGGCCAGGCTGGTCTCAAAACTCCTGACCTCAGGGTGATCCACCTGCCTCTGCCTCCCAAAGTGCTGGGATTACAGGCGTGAGCCACTGTGCCTGGCCAGACCTGACAGTTTTCTTAACCCTCTGGGCCTCAGTTTCTACTTCTATATATATATAAAAAGAATGATCTGTCTCTGTTGCACCTGTCCACCAAGCTTGGAAATGTAAGAGGGTTCATCAGATGGAATGGGATGTGTAGAGAGGGGTGGTTCTACACTCTGGGAAGCCAGGAGAGATGTGGCGGCTGCAGTTCTTGACTGGGGTCCCCTTACCCTGGCCTAGGTCCGTATGTACTCGCGCACAGTTGCCATCATCGGCGGCTTTCTTGTGTTGGCCAGCGGTGCTGGGGAGCTGTACCGCCGGAAACCTCGCAGCCGCTCCCTGCAGTCCACCGGACAGGTGTTCCTGGGTATCTACCTCATCTGTGTGGTATGTTGGGGGACTGTTGGTTGGAGGTGCCTGGCTGGGAGTGAACTGTGAGTCTAGGCATGGCAGAACCCCAGGAAGGTAGACACAGAACGAGGCCTTGAGTGCAGTTCCTGATGGCCTAGCTCCCTGGGAATTGCCCCGGCCAGCTTCTAGGCCTCAGGGGCCCTCCAAATGCCTGTTGAGGGGCCCTTCCTCCAACAGTGTTGCCATGAGGTAGACTGGCCATTAAATTCCAACCCTGAGAGCCAGGAGAACAAGATGGGGTGATTCTCTCATGGCTCCAGCACCCAAAGGACTAGAAGGGGTTAAAGGAGAGGTTTGGTGGGGGTCAGGCCCCAGCTGGGACTCTGCCCCCTAGAGCTGATGAGAGCTCTAGGGTAGCCACTTATGGTTCTCCCTGGTGCTAGGGGAGGCCAGGGTGACTGCAGACATGGACAGGCCCCAGGGCATTAGGTCTCATCTTAATTACCGAGTATATCTCAAGTAGAGCTCTCTGTGTGGGCTCCCATATTCAGAGGTGGGAGCTCTAGTCTGACTGTGGAAATACACTTCCTTCATAGCCCCTAGGGTGAGGGGAGACATGGGCCCTAATCTCCTGGGGCTCCATAGTCTGAGGGGGAGACAAAGGCCCTACTTTCAGAGGTTCCCCAGTCCAAGAGGGGAGTCACAAGCCCATCTGCAGGGACTCATTTGCAGGTGCCATCCCAGGGGTGGTTTTCCCCAGACAGGCTTCTGAGCCTGTTGGAGAGTCTTAGAGGATGGTATGTCTCCAGGCCTACTCACTGCAGCACAGCAAGGAGGACCGGCTGGCATATCTGAACCATCTCCCAGGAGGGGAGCTGATGATCCAGCTGTTCTTCGTGCTATATGGCGTCCTGGCCCTGGCTTTTCTGTCAGGCTACTACGTGACCCTCGCAGCCCAGATCCTGGCTGTACTGCTGCCCCCTGTCATGCTGCTCATTGATGGCAATGTTGCTTACTGGCACAACACGCGGCGTGTTGAGTTCTGGAACCAGATGAAGCTCCTTGGAGAGAGTGTGGGCATCTTTGGAACTGCTGTCATCCTGGCCACTGATGGCTGAGTTTTATGGCAAGAGGCTGAGATGGGCACAGGGAGCCACTGAGGGTCACCCTGCCTTCCTCCTTGCTGGCCCAGCTGCTGTTTATTTATGCTTTTTGGTCTGTTTGTTTGATCTTTTGCTTTTTTAAAATTGTTTTTTGCAGTTAAGAGGCAGCTCATTTGTCCAAATTTCTGGGCTCAGCGCTTGGGAGGGCAGGAGCCCTGGCACTAATGCTGTACAGGTTTTTTTCCTGTTAGGAGAGCTGAGGCCAGCTGCCCCCTGAGTCTCCTGTCCCTGAGAAGGGAGTATGGCAGGGCTGGGATGCGGAGAGTGGGAGCATGGGAGACAGAGGAAGGAAGATGGAGATTGGAAGTGAGCAAATGTGAAAAATTCCTCTTTGAACCTGGCAGATGCAGCTAGGCTCTGCAGTGCTGTTTGGAGACTGTGAGAGTGAGTGTGTGTGTTGACACATGTGGATCAGGCCCAGGAGGGGCACAGGTGCTGAGCACTACAGAAGTCACATGGGTTCTCAGGGTATGCCAGGGGAAGAAACAGTACCGGCTCTCTGTCGCTCACCTTGAGAGTGGAGCAGGCCCTGATCTGCTCTGGGCTGTGAAGGGGTGGAGCAGGCAGTGGCCAGCTTTGCCTTTCCTGCTGTCTCTGTTTCTAGCTCCATGGTTGGCCTGGTGGGGGTGGAGTTCCCTCCCAAACACCAGACCACACAGTCCTCCAAAAATAAACATTTTATATAGACATTTGGTTTTGCTTTTCTGTTCTCCCCAACAGGGCACTCTGCCATTGGCTGGGATTGATCCTGGGTTTCTTGAAATGCTAGATCTGGTCAAGCCCCACCTTGGGCCTCCCGTGATCTTTCCTCTGTTCCAAGATTTCCCACAGTTCTTTGGCTCTCTCTCTCTCTTTTTTTTTTTAATTTTTCACTTCTTTATTTTTTAGAGACAAGGTCTAACTTTGTTGTCCAGGCTGGTTTCAGACTCCTTGGCTCAAGTGATTCTCCAGCCTCAGCCTCAGCCTCCCAAAGTGCTGGGACTACAGGCGTGAGCCACTGTGCCCAATGGCTCTCTTTTTCAAGAATCTCAAAATCCTCACTGTACTATATGCTTTCGATCCCTCACCTCAATCCCTCTTGTAGGTTGTCTTTTTCTCCCCATTTGGAGCTGGTTCTTATGAAGACATCTTTGGTGAGAGCAGCTAGAGGGAGAGAACTGTGAAGTGTCCACTGTGAAGTGGAATATTTTACACTTTACACAAGAAGGAAATGGAGGCTCAGAGAGGATAAGCAGTTTCGGTCAAGCCACAGAGCGAATCCAGCCCACAGAGCTGGATTCCAGGTCAGGTCTGTCTAATAGTGAAGTCCAGATATGTACTCACTGTGACCCATCTCCTGAGGGGAGACAGAGGCTGCTCTATTCCAGCCCCTACTGTGCCATGATGGTCTCCCTGTTGACCTTCTCCCTTTTTTTTTTGAGACGGAGTCTTGCTCTGTCGCCCAGGCTGGAGTGCTGTGGCGCGATCTCTGCTCACTGCAAGCTCCGCTTCTCGAGTTCACGCCATTCTCCTGCCTCAGCATCCCGAGTAGCTGGGACTACAGTTTTTTTCCTCCGCCTCCCGGGTTCAAGTGATTCTCCTGCCTCAGCCTCCTGAGTAGCTGGGATTACAGGTGCCCGCCACCATGCCTGGCTAATTTTTTTTTTTTTTTGAGATGGAGTCTCGCTCTGTCGCTCAGGCTGGAGTGCAGTGGCGCGATCTCGGCTCACTGCAATCTCCGTCTCCCAGGTTCACGCCATTCTCCTGCCTCAGCCTCCCCAGTAGCTTGGGACTACAGGCGCCCGCCACCACGCCCAGCTAATTTTTTGTATTTTTAGTAGAGACGGGGTTTCACTGTGTTAGCCAAGATAGTCTCGATCTCCTCACCTCGTGATCTGCCCGCCTCGGCCTCCTAAAGTGCTGGGATTACAGGCGTGAGCCACCGCATCCGGCGACCTTCTCCCTTCTTGTCTATGCGTGTCTGCCAGAAAGTCACCCCAGCAGCAGCTGGTATGGTGCCTGGTACATCATGGAGCTTAAAAAAATGTCAAATGAAACCCCTGGGCTTTAGATTTCTGCCCATCGAGTCCTGTAGAGACTGGACACAACCACTAGGAGGGCCTAGGGGAAAACGTCCAAGTTTGAGCTTTTAAGCCAAACCCATCTTTTAACTTCTCTGGGCTTTTGCAGGTAAACGGCCTGCCACTGATGCCACTGATGCCTTTCTAGGCTGTGAGCCCAGCCTAGAAAGGGAGCTGTGGGTGGAGGCACTCACAGGGAAGGGGAGCTGGGGCTGCTGTGGCCTGGTCTGTGGAAGGGAGGATGCTTCCTAACCTCTGGGAGGGAGATGGTGGCAGCATTCATCATAGAAGTCTCCTACTCCCTCCAGGAGTCCCCTGATTCCCCAACCCTCAAGATCTTGCTCCCAGCCTGTAATCCTAGCACTTTGGGAGGCCAAGCAGGGAGGATTGCTTGAGCCCAGGAGTTTGAGAGCAGCCTTGGCAACATAGTGAGACCGTGTCTCTACCAAAAAAAAAAAAAAAAAAAAAAAAAGCCAGGTGTGGCGGTGCATGCCTGTGGTACCAGCTTATTTAGGAGGCTGACGTGGGAGGATTGCTTGAGCCTGGGTGGTCGAGGCTGCAGTGAGCTGTGATTGCACCACTGTACTCTAGCCTTGGTAACAGAGCAAGACCCTGTCTTAAAAAAAAAAAAATCTTGCTCCCACGGGGTCACTTCTAATTTTCTTTCAAGTGTAAGCTGACTCTCAGACAAGTGTTTGCATTTTAATCAAGGCCTCCTGAAAAACTGCAAGACCCAAAGGAATTAAAATGAATGGTAGAATATCACGCAGGCAGGGGTGTTATTTTGGGTAAGGGAGCCTCAAAACATAGCACAGAGGCACAGAAACTAGTCCACCCTTAGGGTTAGTCCTGAGTAGAGCCCTGGAAGGCACCCTCCCCTCCCCTAATCCCCAGGTTGAAAATCGAAGGCCATTTGGTTGTGGCTTTAGAGTGAGTTGAGTTGGGGTCCTAGACTGGTCCCCCTCTTTCCTGTGCTTGTCCCACTTCAGCACCTCCTCTGGGCAGAGCTGGGGCTGCTTTCTCCTCTGCAGATCACTCAGCCAACAAGCCCCCTCCAGCCTGTGGCTGGCTGCCTGGGGTCATGCCCAACTGGCATGGCTTTTGGTCCACCCTGGCCATTCCAGGGCCTGTAGCATCCATGGTGAGGGTCAGCTGCCTGGGTCAGAAGCTGGCTTGTGAAAGGAGTCTGGCAGTCCCTTGGCATGGTTGACCAACTCATAGGAGTCCCGGATATCAGCCAGGCCAAACCAGAAGAAGATCCACTGCTTGTTGGAGAAGCTGCCGTCACTGTGTTTGAAGTACCTGGGTGTGGGGAGGTGATGTAGGAAACAGTTTTTAGGGCAAGGCCAGTGTTCATTACTCACTGGTTCTGTCTTCAAAGAACATTGATTGAGGACCTACTGCATGCTGGGCGCCCAGCTTGGTCCTGCTGTGTGTTATCTCATTTTATCCTCACAGCAGAGGCCTGAGCCTGGCATTGTGATGCTCAGCTCACAGAGAAGCAGCTAAGGCTCAGAGAAGTTAGGTACCTTGCCAGGTGCACACAGGAAGGGAGCGGGTGCCTTGTTCTCCACACTGCCTTGGCTGTGCAGCAAAGAGGAGGGTTCTTGCTCACTTCCTAGTGCTCACAGAGCAGGGTGTAGGGGTGAGGGGGTAGTTACTGAAGGAGAGAGGAGGGGTGTTCCACTGGAGGCGCCGCAGGCCTCCAGTAGACCCTGAAGGGTTAGGATTCCTCAGGCCCCTGTGAGAGGCGGGCTGCGTGGGGGTTAGGAGGTCACTTGCTTCCAGGAAAGGAGTGTTAAGCGTGCTTTAACTCGGGAAATCTCAGGCTTTCTGTGTGGTCTGCCCCTGGGAGGTAGTGAAAGGGAGACCAGTGGAAGAAGAGGAAGCCCAGCCTTCTTGGCATGGTTGGCAAGGGCGGGAGAGGGGAGGGAAGTCGGGGCCCAGCCTAGAGCTGGGAGTGGCGGGACCTACCAGGGATTGATGGGGTTGGTGACCCGGGAGCGCCAGAAAAGTGTCTGAAGGTCCCGCCGCAGGCACTCCCACAGCATCTGGCCGGAGCCTTGGCCCTGGCGGCTGGAGCTCACCACAAATTTGTCCAGGTACGGGGTGCCCCCCAGGACGGGCTCCATGGTCAGAATGGCGGCGGCGTTGTACCTGGCGCAGCGGGAGAGCGGCAGGCTGGGACCTCTCCTTGGTCCGAAGCTGCCCGACTGCCCCCCAGACCCTGCCCTCTGGGGTCCGCAGGCTCACCCCTCGGAGACGTAGATGGAGTGCAGCCGCGGGCGCAGCGAGGCCAGGTAGTCGTCCCTGAGCTTCTTGCCGAAGCTGGCGTTGACCAGGTCCACTAGACGGCCCTGGTCCAGCTTGTCCAGGCTGCGCACCCGTAGCATTCGCTCGGCGTTCTTGAACAGGGTCCCGGACCCTGGAGGAGGAGGGGGAGGGGCTAGTCTGGCTGGAGAGCCGTTTGCGCAGCCTGGTGGGGACTGCAGGTAGGGCAGGGGCTGGTGGGACAATTTCCGTCTTTGGGAGACCTCCACAGTGAAATGATTTGAGTGGTCTGCATAGATTTGTCAGTGATTTTCATTCAAGGAGATGCTTTTCCTAGGCAGAGATTGTGCCCCAAGCTCCTCCAGTCGCCTGGAGCCCCACCCACTTCCGTTAGTCCTGCCTTTCTCCTTGAAGTCTGTCTCCCGCCACGACCCGGCCCACCCACCTAAGCCCCGCCCATCTCTCCTGGCGAACACCTCCCTTGTGGTCCCGCCCCCTGGACACGCCCACCGGGGGCCCCTCCTTCTCCCCCCTAGTCCCTCCGATTTCTTTAATTCCTTCGGAGTTCCCTTCCAGTACACTGGGTGTCCTCCTCTCTCACCTCCCCCGGGTTTCAGCAGCAGCAGGAGCCATTGCTGTGACACCCCCCGCCCCCTCCTACGGCTCCTGGACAGGAGGAGAAACCGCTCCTCCTGACCGCAGACACCCAGCCCCGGCCAGTGCTCACTCCCGGGACCCAGTCCCCGGCCCGCCCACCGCCCTCACCCTTGTTGCTAAAGAGCTCAGTGAGCAGCGTGCTAGCGGCGGTGATGACGGCCGAGGAGTGGTGGGGCAGGCGGCTGAGCACGTCCACGATGAGCCGCATCTGCTGCCGTTCTTTTGTGCTCACCCACTCGGCGTTGCACACCAGGTCCAGGTCGGCGGGCAGGTTCACGTTACTCAGGACCTGTGTCCGGAGCCAGCCGGTGAGCCTGGCCCACAGCCGGCACGGACTGCGCCCCTGCCCCCACGGACCTCTCTTTTCTCTGACCCCTTTATCCTTACTTCCGCCCGGAGTCCTTAGCCGGGGAGGTCGCAGATCTGGGCACCCAGGGCTGAGCTCCTCCCCTATACTCCCTTAGGCTTTTCTACCCACCCGGCTTGCTAGTGAGTCTGCGGCCAGTTGCGGAGAAGTGCGAGGGGTGCAGGAGAAGGCCCGGATCGCCGGCGTGGGGGGAGGGGAAAGAAAGGGCCGCACCTTATGACTGCTGTCGCGCAGGCCGCCTATGTTATTGAGGAAGATGATTTTGGTGGGCCGCAGCGCCTTGGCCAGCGACGCGGTCACCTCCAGGGAGTCGAGAAGCACGGAGCGGCGCGCGGCCGTCTCCCCGATGGGGCACAGGATGGGGATGCTGCCCGACTCCAGGCACCACTGCAGCAGGTCTGTCTCCACCGAGACGATGCCGCCGTAGCTGTGGGCCAGACGTGGTGCTCTAGAGGGCCCCCTCCAGGCCTGCGGGACGGGGCAGGGCGGGCGGAGTAGCACGCTCTGAGGACGCCTGGGCGGGCAGGGCGGGCACTAACCTGGCATGGGGAGCCGGCTCGGCAGCGCGTAGCACCGACCCGCCGCCAAAAAAAGGCACAGCAGTGGCGGCGTTGTGTCGAAGCGCGTCCACCAGCACCTTGCAGCTCTTGGCCAGCTGCGCCTTGGCCTCCCAGAAGGAAAGACAGCCCGAGGGCGCCGTAGGGGCCGGCAGCCCCAGGACCACCAGCGGCTTCATGTCCATGCGCTGCAAGAAGGCCAGGGCAAAGGCCAGACTGGATACGCCCTGCTGGCACTTGAGCACCTCCTCGTCCACCTGCGGAGGAGTGGGCTTTCAAGGAGCGTGACACGGACCTGAGCCGCTGGCTCCCACAGCCTGGCCTGCAGGGCCGTCTCGGTGACCCTACCCTTCCAGAAGCTGTCAGGACCCACTTCTGGCCACCGGTGTCCACCTGCTCCGCCCTTTGCCCCGTTGGGTCTTGCCACTCCCTTGTCTCACGCTGGGGTACCTCCCGCCCTCCTCCCTGCGACCTTGGACTCCGGGACACCTTTGGGGGAGGGGCAGTGCAAGCGGCTCCTGTCCAGGTCCTTCTGAACCCCTAACTGCGCCCATGTTGGGGGCCTTCTTCAGAGCATCACACCTGGCGGGTGGGGGCCCCCAGGATCTTCACTCGCGCTGGGCAGGAGGCTTCCGGAGGAGCTTACGGCCTCTCCCATTCCCGGCGGCGCTGGTCTGGGCTCTGCCGGGCTCCTTCCCGCTTCCGCTGCGCAGAGCCCGCAGCGTATCCTGCCATGCCTGAGGACAGGTGGCCGCACGACCCCATCCCCTCGCTGTGTCACGGCCCACGCCGGGCTCCGCTCACCTCGATGACGGCGAAGGGCTTGTCCGCGGAGTGGTGGCAGGTCTGGAACTGCATGAGCCAGTGGCGCGCCTCCCCGGGGCTGGCCCCGCACTGGTTCAGGAAGGCCTGAATGTCCCGCTGCACCAGCGAGCGGCCCGAGGGAGGCTCTGGGGGCTCGTGGGGCACCGGGGGCGTGGGACTCGGCACCCACGACGGCTCCTCGGCGACGGGCGACTGGGAGACGTCGTCCGCGCCCGCGTACTCCTCCGGCGGGGGCTGGGGCTGCGACCAGGCGGTGCTGAGCCGGCGCCCCGGGCTGGTGCCCCTCGACGCCCGCCGCCGCGCGCCACAGCTCAGCCTTCGGGCGCCCCCAGTGCCTCCCCGGCCTCTGAGCCTCGGGGCCACAGCAGCTGCCCGCAGAACCGCAGCCATCAGCGCCGTCGCCATGACGACAACCAACTCTTGCCCCCCAAGAGTGGCAGTCTGTCTGGAGCGTCTGGCACTGGGGGCTCTTAACTTGCCTTTGGGCGGGGCTGGACCTGGTCGGGGCGGGGTCCGGACAGGGGACCAGGAGTCTCCTCTGGGTGCGTTTGAGGAGGGTCAGGCCATGAGTCAGGGGGCGGGGCCACTAGGCTCCCCCGCCCCTGGAGGAACTGAACCCACTATCGGTCATGGGGCCGAGACTAAATGTGGCGGGTTGTCTTTAATCTGCTGCCAAGGTAGGTTCCAGGGGCGGCTTTGGGAGTCTGCAGGGCCTTGGATGATTGGCATTCTGACCAGAGAAGAAGGGACTGCAGGTGGCTTTGAGCACAGGGCTGGGCAGGGGGCTGGAAGGAGGGAGCTGGAAAGAGCAGAAGAAGGTGGGCAGTGGGAGGCCTGGGGGCGGGTGGTGCTGGCCTTGTCTGTCCTGTTACCTGAGCTCAAAGAAGATCCTAATGAATGACCATGAGGTTACTAGGGTTTGCCAAACTCCAGTCACTGGGTACCAGCTTGAGGAATTCTGTGATATCCTCAAAACACTCCTCAAAACTTATAATACTTTAGTGTTAAAGCTTTTCTTTATCAAATATCACATCTGGTAAAAATAAAATAAAATAGAGTTTTTTATTTTGTTTTTTGAGATAGGGTCTCACTCTGTTGTTGCCAGGCTGGAGTACAGTGGTGCAATCATAGCTCACTGCAGCCTCCACCTCCCAGGTTCAAATGATCCTCCTGCCTCAGCCTCCCAAGTAGCTGGGACCACAAATGCACACCACCATGCCCAGCTAATTAAAAAAAAATTTTTTTTGAAGACGTGGGTTTTACCATGTTGCTCAGACTGTTCTTGAACTCCTGAGCTCAAGCAGTCCTCCCACTTCTGCCTCCCAAGGTGCTGGGATTACAGGTGTGAGCTACTTCACTCGACCTCTTTAACCCTTTTTTTGTTGTTGTTTGAGACGGAGTCCCACCCTATTGCCCAGGCTGGAGTGCAGTGTTTCAATCTCGGCTCACTGTAATCCCCGCCTTCTGGGTTCAAGCGATTCTCCTGCTTCAGCCTACTGAGTAGCAGGGATTACAGGCAGACACCACCACATCCGGCTAATCTTTGTATTTTTAGTAGAGACAGGGTTTCACCATGTTGGCCAGGATGGTCTCAAACTCCTGACCTCGTGATCCACCTGCCTCAGCCTCCCCAAATGCTGGGATTACAGGCGTGAGCCACCACGCCCGGCCCTCTTTAACCTTTTTAAACTTAAAGTTTATCCATGTTAGGTCTGTAACTAGGCCAGTATCACTTGCCATAAGCCTTAAGAATCAAGTGAGGAGGCGGGTGCGTCATTTGAGGTCAGAAGTTCAAGACCAGCCTGGCCAACATGGTGAAACCCCGTCTCTACTAAAATTACAAAAATTAGCCAGGCAGTAGTGGCATGTTCCTGTAATCCCAGCTACTCAGGAGGCTGAGGCCAGAGAATCACTTGAGCCTGGGAGGAGGAGATTGTGGTGAACTGAGACTGTGCCACTGCACTCCCGTGTGGGTGACAGAATGAGACCCTGTCTCGAAAAAATAAAAATAAAAATAAAAATTAAAATTAAAAAAGAATCAAGTGAGAGGAAAACAATGTTATTACATTCCATTACATTCCAGCTGCATAGCTTGCCTGTTTTCTTGGTAACATGGAAGGTTAGCAGGTGCCATGTGTTAAAGATACCCTAGCACCAAGCAAAGCCTTCTTTGTGGTAGAGGAATAGCTAACACATGTCGAATGCCAGGCACTATGCAAAGGACTTCACAAACAGTCATTCATTTAATCCTCTCAGTGACTCCAGGATAGCTATTATCATTATTCCCATTTTACAGATGAGAAAATGGAGGTACAGAAATATGTGAGGGTCAGGGTCACTCAGCTCACAAGCCGTGGAGCTGGTCTAGGAAGCAGTTCTGCTCCAGATCCATGCTCTTAAGCAAGTTTTGGAAAGGAGTTGAAAGGCTTGAAAACATTCACAGGATATGATTCAATGTTACTTCATACTGTGTTCATGTGCTGGGCACTGTCAGCTGCACACATCCTGCCCTTGGGTACACTCTGATCCAGTCGGACCCTCTGTTGTTATAGAGGGGGAAAGAGGACCCTCTGTTGTTGTAGAGGGGAGGTGACTTGGCCAAGGTCACACAGCTCGTCAGTGGCATGGCCAGACCCTAAGCACCCTCAGTTCCTAGCCCTGCTCCTCCCTGCTTCCTTGCATGTGGTTTTGTCTCCCCATGCTGGAGTCCTGACACCTGGGGCTCTGCCTTTTTGGGGAGCAGGGCTTGGGCTGCTTCCCTCCTGAGGATTCTCCAGGGGAGGCCAAGTGAGTGTGCTTACCCGTTTCTGGGATCTTCCCCGCAGTCCCCCACCCCTCGGACACACTGTCCCATGGGGGAGACTCTGTAGTGGAAGGAGGGGCTGACATAGGACCTCCTCATTGAGTTTTTTTGTTTTCCCACTTAGAAATCTTGGGTTCCAAAGCAAAGCATGAAGCAATGGTGTGGAGGGGCTGCACCCCCTACCTGGTGGGGCCACCTCCAGGGCCTTCTTTCTCTTCCCTCTTTACTCTCAGGCCCGGCCACACACACACTTCTCAGAATCCACCGGAGGAGGAGGTCTTAGCCTCCAGGGGCATTATAGTTTTCCTCTCCAAACTCCTCCAACCCAAATGTGCTTCTCTTTCCCTAGGCTGCAAGGCCAGCTCTTCATCACAGCAGGCCACCCCTGCTGACCCCTCTCCACTCAGAATTCCTCCTTCTTGTCTCTGTCCTCTTTGACTCAGACTAGGGCTCCCTGAGGGCAGGACTGGTATCTCCCTCAGACTGGGGGCTTCCTAGGGGTCCACCCAATTCAGTCCCTGCTGACTGAATCAGCTCCATTGCCCCTGAGCCTATGAGGTGGAAATGGGCTGGGAAGCGGCTTCTGACTCCTTTGGGCTTCATCCCAGAGGGCCGTGTCCCCAGGCAGCCAATGGGGCCCAGAGATACCAGAGTAGATGATTAACTCCAGGCCCATTGACCCTGGGGCCACTGTGTCCCCTCCACCTCTCCTCTGGTTGGGGAACTGGCCCTGCTTTCTGGAGGAGGAGAAGAGTGTGAGTGTCTGGGGTCAGCATTCCTACCCAGCCCCACCCCTCTGAGTTGAAGGCCTACAGGATCATTGTTGATGTATGGGTCCAGCTCACATTTTTCTTCCTCTAAAGCTGGGTGTTATTTTGTTAGAGCAGAGCCTGTTGTCATTGTGCCCAGGTTCAGGGGCCCAGCTTCTCACCAGGCTTGGGTCTTGGAGATCCTGGGAGCAGAGACACAACTTCCACCCAGAAGGGTCCTGGGCCCCAAGCACAGGAGCCAGGTTTAAGCCCAAGGCTTTCCATCCCAATACAGCCCTTCTTGGCTGCAACTCAGCCCAGCAGGGCATGAATGTGTGACAGGAATTGGCCAGGGTGAGGGGCTGGGGTTGACATTTGACAGTACCACATCACAGCTCCTGAGGGGAGGCACACACACAAATATGCACAGTACACAAATATAGAGCCCCATAGCATTGAGATGCAAACAGATAAACGACATGTAGACACATGGGTGTATGAAGAGACACAGTAGACAAACTTGGAGACCCACACCAGCCACAGTCACACAGACACTCATCTGTGTATGGATGATGTAGAGGGATGCCTCTGTACACCATACAGGTGTACAGAGGTACACAGATCCACTCACACACGTTTGGATACAGAATTGTGCACTCATATAGGCCGGGCGTGGTGGCTCATGCCTATAATCCCAGCACTTTGGGAGGCCGAGGCGGGTGGATCACTTGAAGTCAGGAGTTTGAGACCAGCCTGGCCAACGCAGCGAAGCCCTGTCCCTGCTAAAAAAAAAAATACAAAAATTAGCCAGGTGTGGTGGCTGGCACCTGTAATCCCAGCTACTTGGGAGGCTGAACCTGGGAGGTGGAGGTCGCGGTGAGCCAGGATCACACCACTGCACTCCAGCCTGTGTGACAGAGCAAGACTCAGTCTCAAAAAAAAAAAAGTGCACACTTAGGCATTCTCAGGCGTTCTCAGTGACTGTGTCATATAGGAACACATGGACATAGATGTGGAAAGACACCAAGAACACACAAAAACACACCCAGCTGTGGCCATTGACAGCTACAGGACACTTTGACACACCCAGAGTAGCACAGACCTCCTGACAGTGCCATCTGCCCTTATCTACAAAGGCACACAGATACACCCAGGCCCAACCAAAGGCAGACGCAGGGCAGTGCTCCGGCTTTGTCATGCTCATGTGACAGAAACCCTGATCAAATCCACCTTTCATCTATCCTGTGCCTGCCCTACACAGCTGAACATGCGTGATGGCTAGAGAAAGACATACAACCTCAACGCCTGGTCTCACTTTAAATTTACAGCCACAAGCTGGGCATAATGGTGTGCACGTGTAGTTCCAGCTACTCAGGAGGCAGAGGTGGGAGGATTGTTTGAGCCTGGGAGGTTGAGGCTGCAGTAAGCTATGACCACGCCACTGCACTCCAGCCTGGGCAACAGAGTGAGGCCGTGTCTCAAAAATAAAAAAAGAAAAAAAAAGGGAAGCTCTCGGAAAACATAGGCATCCATGTCTCTGCTCTCCACCTGTTAGTGTAGATGGACAGCACAGGTGTCATCTAAAGCCAGTTCCTGCCCTGGTGCACAGGCCCCATCCCTTCCTTCCTCCTCAGTATTGCTCCAGGAAGTTTTCCCTCTGCTGCTCCATCATCAAAATTCCCACCAGCATATAAACACAGTTATTTTCCATCTTAACAAAACTTCTTTTCTTCGTTTTTTTTTTTTTGAGACGGAGTTTCACTCTTGTTGCCCAAGCTGGAGTGCAATGGTGTGATCTCAGCTCACTGCGACCTCTGCCTCCTGGGTTCAAGCAATTCTTCTGCCTCATCCTCCTGAGTAGCTGGGATTACAGGTGTGCGCCACCACGCCTGGCTAATTTTTTGTATTTTTAGTAGAAACGGGGTTTCACCATGTTAGCCAGGCTGGTCTCAAACTCCTGACCTTAGGTGATCTGCCCACCTCAGCCTCCCAAAGTGCTGGGATTACAGGCTTGAGCGACCGCGCCCGGCCCCTAACAAAACTTCTGACTTCATCTCCCCCGCCACCCCTCAGCCCCAATTCTTTGCTCCTTTTACCTTCAAAATTCCTGGAAAAAGTGAACAAAGTTGCCATCTCCAGGTCCTCCCTCTCGTTCTCCCTTAGGCGCAATCCACTTAGGCAATCTCCCCCACCCCTACCAGAGTCACTGTCAAGGTCACCGGTGACCACTGCATTGCTAAATCTAAGGGTCAATTCTCAGCCCTCCTCCCCCTAAGCCTATTGGCCACCTTTGCCTCCCTCCCTCCTCCTCGATACCCCCTTCACCTGGCTTCAGGCTGCTCCTCCTCACACTCCCTTCCTGGTCCTCCTCTTTCTCCTGCTCTCTTCCTGATGGAGAACCACAGGGCTCAGGCCTTGGTCCTTTTCTCTACTTTCTCTCTCCCGGGATCCTGTTAGTTTCATGACTTAAATACCATCTCTAAGCTGATGACTGTCACGTTTTTAATTTCAGCCCAGACCATTCTTCTGAACTGCAGATCTGTGTCTCTAACTACCTACTTGACCCCTTGGACCTAATATAATAGACATGTAGTAGGCATCTCACATTCCAGGCATCGAAATCAGAGCGCCATTCCCCCATGCTGTGGCCAAATCTACTTTACTCACATCTTCCCATCTCAGTTGATGGCAGCTCAGTTTTCTCTTTTCTCAGAGCCAAAAATCTATGATCAGCGGGGCATGGTGACTCATGCCTATAATCCTGGCTACTTGGGAGGCTGAGGCAGGAGGATCTCTTGAGCCAGGGAGGTTGAGGCTGCAGTGAGCTATGAATGCACCACTGTACTGCAGCCTGGACAACACAGTGAAACCCTGTTGCTTTTTTTTTTCTTTTCTTTTTGAGACAGAGTCTCACTCTGTCACCCAGACTGAAGTGCAGTGGCTTGATCTCAGCTCACTGCAACCTCCACCTCCCAGGTTCAAGCAGTTTTCCTGCCTCAACCTCCCAAGTAGCTGGGACTACAGGTGCATGCTGCCATGCCCGGCTAATTTTTTGCATTTTAGTAGAGACAGGGTTTCACTGTGTTGCCCAGGCTGGTCTTGAACTCCCGAGCTCATGAAATCCACCTGTCTTGGCCTCCCAAAGTGCTAGGATTACAAGTGTGAGCCACTGTGCCTGGCCGAAACGCTGTTTCTTAAAAAAAACAAAAAAACAACTGTGGGTTCAAGCATGGTGCCTCATGCCTGTAATCCCAACACTTTGGGAGGCCAAAGTGGGCAGATCACCTGAGGTCAGGAGTTCGAGACCAGTCTGGCCAACATGGTGAAACTCCGTCTCTACTAAAAATACAAAAATTAGCCAGATGTGGTGGTGGGCGCCTGTAATCCCAGCTACTCAGGAGGCTAAAGCAGGAGAATGGCTTGAACCCGGGAGGTGGAGGTTCCAGTGAGATGAGATCTTGCCACTGCACTCCAGCCTGGGTGACAGAGTGAGACCCTGTCTCAAAAAAAGAAAATTACCCCAAAACCCCATGGCTTGAAAGAACCATTTTATTTGCTCATGGATGCTGTCCATGAGGAATTCAGGAAGGGCTTACCTGGTGGTTCTAGTTCAGAGTTTCTTATGTGGTTGCAGTCAGATGATGGCTGGAGCTGGGACAGCAAGGGTGGGGCCTGGGTCCAGCTGGGGGCTGGACAAGCATCTCTCTCTCTCTCCACGTAGTCTCAGAGTGGTCTCTCTGGGCAGGCTGATTTGGAGCAGCCTCAGGGCAGTTGGGCTGCTTACAGGGCAGCTGGAGGCTTCAAGCCCACCTGGTCCAGCAGAAAAGGCTGCTGCATTGTCTTTTATAGTTCAACCTTAGCAGTCCTGTAGCATTACTTCTGCCCCATCCTATTGGTTATAAGTGTGTCACAAGACCACCAGACTCAAAGGAAGGGGTCATGGGCTGCATTTCTTTTATATATATATATATAATTTTTTTCTTTATTCTTTTTGTAGAGACAGAGTTTTGCTGTGTTGCCCAGCTGGTCTTAAACTCCTGAGCTCAAGCGCTCCAACTGCCTTGACCTCCCAAAGTGCTGGGATTACAGGCGTGAGCCACTGTCACAGCCTGCATTTCTTTTTTTTTCGTTTTTGTTTTTGTTTTTCTTTTTGTTTTTCATTGAGATGGAGTCTTGCTCTGTCACCCAGGCTGGAGTGCAGTGGCCGGATCTCAGCTCACCGCAACCTCTGCCTCCTGGGTTCAAGCGATCCTCTTACCTCAGCCTCCCAAGTAGCTGGGACTACAGGCGCCTGCCACCACACCCGGCTAATTTTTGTATTTTTAGTAGAGACGGGGTTTCACCATGTTGGCCAGGCTGGTCTTGAACTCCTGACCTCAAGTGATCCACCCACCTCGGCCTCCCAAAGCACCGAGATTACAGGCGTGAGCCACCGCGCCCGGCCCGTCCACATTTCTCGATGTGAGATGTCAGGGCCTCCTTGTGGAAGGGCATGTGGGATGGGAGGTATTGTTATAACCATCTGTGGTCCCAGCTACTCGGGAGGCTGAGGCAGGAGAATCGCTTGAACCCGGGAGAGGGAGGTTGCAGTGAGCCGAGATCGCCTCCAGCCTGGGTGACAGAGCGAGACTCTGTCTCAAACATAACAAAACAAACAAAACAAAACAAAACAACAAAAACGGTTAACTAATGTAAATTTCACAGGGTTCTACTTAATATTTGCATGTCCCAAGGTAAAGTTAATGTGTGGATAGGAGATTGTGGGGTATCAGGGTTCAGGAAAATGTCCTAAGGATGAATATTGAGCCTCCTGGACTCAGAACTTAGGGCGCAGGTCCAGCCGCCAAAATACCCCCGGGGTTCTCGGTGGATAGAGGACACGGATTCCACTTTGCGCCCCAGGTTGTAATGACAAACAATTGCCACCAAGGGGCGATGCCGGCCCGGCCACGCGATGCGTAGTCCCGGGTAGTCCGGGGTAGTCGCGGACTGGCCGCGTGGGGTTCGCCTGCCCTGCGGGGACCCGCGGAGTGAAGGGATCCTCCCGAGGGGCTAGTGGGAACCGCCCCGGGGCGGCGAGGCTGGGGCGACTCCTGGTCCCCTCGTGCTCATGCTTACCGCCTTTCCTTCGGGGCCCTGGCCACCCCCGGCCCCAGCCAGCGCCCTCCCGTTCGTTGGGCCCAGTCAGGGCTCTGTCTCGGATCCCAACCCTCTTCCGGGAAAACGCAACTCGTGGGTGGGGAAGTGAGGGTGCAGCCTAACGGGGGAATCAGGGGCAAAGGCGTTGAGAGGAGCAGGAGGTTTTATTTGGGACGAAGGTGGGGAGTTCTCCCCTCAGGCTGAGCCACGGAGGAGGGGACTCAGGCATCCCCGGGCGGGACACGTTAATGGGGCGCCCTTGCCGCACCCTGGATCAAAAGGCGAGGTTCGAGTCCCAGCCTCAATCACTGGATTCGGGCTGACTTTGTGCAGGACTTTTGCTCCCATTCTGGGGATCCTTCCATCTTCTCAGTAGGGAGAAAGCTTCTCTCCCTACCTTACACGGTGGCTGCGGCTCAAACAGAGAAACCTAAGAAGTGGCAGTGTTCGCTGACTTGACTGTTACTGTGAGTGGGACAGGGGAAGGGTAAAGCCCACGGTAGCTTGAGGCCAGGCGCGGGGTGTAGGTTAAGGAGACCTGGGGAGCCGCTGCAGGGTTTTGAGGAAGGGAGTGCCTTGATTTCCGTTGAGCACTTGGGAGATAAGAACAGCTCCCAGGCAGAGAGAGGGGAGCCTGGCAGTGGGAACAGACAGAGGGGGCTGATGGTTACAGCAGAGTATACTTATTATTTTTTTAAAATACATGTTTTTTTTTCAGGCTGGGTGTAGTGGCTCATGCCTGTAATCCCAGCACTTTGGGAGGCTGAGGCAGGAGGATCACTTGAGCCCAGGAGTCTGAGACAAGCCCGGGTAATAAGCGAGACCTCATCTCCACAAGTCATTTAAAAATTAGCCAGCCAGGGCTGGTGTGGCATGCCTGTAGTCCCAGCTACTGGGCAGGCTGAGGTGGGAGGATCGCTTGAATCCAGGTGGTGGAGGCTGCAGTGACCAGAGATTGTGCCACTGCACCCCAGCCTGGGCAACAGAGCAGAACCTTGTCTCAAAATAATAATAATAATTAATAATTTCAAAAAATAAAAGTAATTTAGAAAAGTTACCAAAAATGTTGAAAATTGGATAAACAAAACCCACCTGGCCCACAAATACAGCTGCAGTTTGCTTTTGGTCTATTTCTTTTCAAGCTCTTTTTACACTTAAAAACACGGCTGTGTCACTATGTATATAGAGTTAAGTTTTCTGATTTTTCACTTAGTATGTCACAGCAATTTTTTTTTTTTAAGACAGAGTCTCACTCTGTTGCCCAGGCTGGAGTGCAGAGGCATGATATCAGCTCATTGCAGCCTCTGCCTCCCAGGCTCAAATGATCCTTCCGCCTCAGCCTCCTGAGTAGCTGGGATGACAGATGTGCCCCACCATGGCTGGCTAATTTTTTTTTTTTTTTGAGATGGAGTCTCGCTCTGTCCCCCAGGCTGGAGTGCAGTGGTGCAATCTCGGCTCACTGCAAGCTCTGCCTCCCAGGTTCACGCCATTCTTCTGCCTCAGCCTCCCGAGTAGCTGGGACTGCAGGCACTGCCACCATGCCCGGCTAATTTTTTGTACTTTTTTAGTAGAGACGGAGTTTCACCGTGTTAGCCAGGATGGTCTCGATCTCCTGACCTCGTGCTCCGTCCACCTCGGCCTCCCAGAGTGCTGGGATTACAGGCGTGAGCCACCACGCCCTGCCTGTTTTTTTTTTTCTTTTGAGACAGGGCCTCACTGTGTTGCCCAGGCTAGAGTGCAGTAGCACAATCACAGCTTGCTGCAGCCTCGACCACCAGGCTCAGTGATCCTCCAGCCTCAGCCTCCCAGGTAGCTGGGATTATGGGCATGGGCCACCATGCCCAGCCAATTTTTTGTGGAGATGGAGTTTCACCATGTTGCCCAGGCTGCACAAAATATTTTAATGACATTACTGGTTCAGGAAGAGGTATGTTGTGGGGAGAGGAAGCATGGAGAAGCAAAAGGAAGAAAAAAAGCATTTGCTACAGCCCATCAGCCAGAAGCAGCATCCACCAGCCTGACCATATAGTTTTATATAGACTTACTACCCTTATTTTTTTTCCCAGTTGAGATCTTATTTATTTATTTGAGATAGAATTTCACTCTTTTTGCCCAGGCTGGAGTGCAATGACAAGATCTCAGCTCACTGCAACCTCTACCTCCTGAGTTCAAGTGTTTCTCCTGCCTCAGCTTCCCAAGTAGCTGGGATTACAGGTGCCTGCCACAATGCCCAGCTAATTTTTTGTATTATTAGCAGAGACAGGGTTTCACCATGTTGGCCAGGGTGGTCTTGAACTCCTGACCTCAGGTGATCTACCTGCCTCAGCCTCCCAAAGTGCTGGGATTACAGGCATGAGCCACTGTGCCTGGCCCCAGTTGAGATCTTATTGCAGGTGACATTTCATATCCTGTCTTTCCCGCAAAACATTAAATCCTAGTTTCTCATATCATAAATTTCGTAATCATCTTTTAGGTGACTGCATAATGTTACATTGTAGGAATGTTTCATAATTTTATATCAAATATGCTGTTATTAGAGATTTATGATGCTTCCAAGTTTTTGCTATTATAAATGAACTGTGGTATATATTTTGTGCCTTGTATCTCTGGATTGCATGTATTAGGTTGGTGCAAAAGTAATTGCGGTTTTTGCCATTAGAAGTAATATTTTAGCAAGTGCCCAGAAGCTGAATTTCTGGGTTAGAGTGCATGAATATTTTTAATGCTCTTGAGTCTTGAGAAGTTGCTTTTCTTTATTTTTTTTTTTGAGACGGAGTCTCGCTCTGTCACCCAGGCTGGAGTGCAATGGTGCGATCTCGGCTCACTACAACCTCCGCCTCCTGGGTTCAAGCAATTCTCATGCCTTAGCCTTCCGAGTAGCTGGGATTACAGGTGTGAGCCACCATGCCTGGCTAATTTTTTGTATTTTTAGTAGAGACAGGGTTTCACCATGTTGGCCAGGCTGGTCTTGAACTCCTGACCTCAAGTGATCTGCCCGCCTCGGCCTCCCAAAGTGCTGGGATTACAGGTGTGAGCCACCTCGCCCCGTCGAGAAGCTGCTTTTCAAAGAATTGTGCCAGTGTACACGCTCACCAGCCACGAGCCAGCCAGTGTGCCTGTTTTCCTGTATTCTTGCCATCTGTGAGCTTGATTTATTTATTTTGGAAATCTTACCAGGTAAAACATGGCATCCCATTTTGCCTTTTTTGGTTGCCAGTGATAGTATGGTTCCTTGCTAGTGGACTTGTCTGTTCATGTCCATTTACCTTTGGGGGATCCTAATGTCTTACTTATAGATTTGTATATTCTTTTTTTTTTTTTTTAAGAGACAGGCTCTTGGTCTGTCTCCCAGGCTGGAGTGCGGTGGTGTGATCATAGCTCACTGCAGCCTCAAACTCCTGAGCTCAAAGGATCCTCTCACCTCAGCCTCCCAAAGTGCTGGGATTATAGGTGTGGAGCCACCGTGCTGGACTTGTATTAACCCTTTGTCGTATTTGCCATCTGAATTTTTCTTAGTCTATTGATTCCTTCACTTAAAAAACAGTTGAGAAATGCAAATCAAAACTGCTTCACACACATCAGGATGGCTAATAACAAGTGTTGATAAGGATGTGGAGAAATTGGAATCCTAGTGTACTCTTAGTGGGAATGTGAAATGGTGTGGCTGCTATGGAAGCAGTATGGCAGTTCCTCCAAAAATTAAGATGGCAAATTTTATGTTATGTGGTTTTTTTTTTTTTTTGAGATGGAGTCTTGCTCTGTCACCCAGACTGGAGTGCAGTGGCATGATCTCAGCTCACTGCAAACTCTGCCTCCCCAGTTCACGCCATTCTGCTGCCTCAGCCTCCCAAGTAGCTGGGACTACAGGTGCCCGCCACCACGCCCAGCTAATTTTTTGTATTTTTAGTAGAGACAGGGTTTCACCATGTTAGCCAGGATGGTCTCGATTTCCTGACCTTGTGATGCGCCCGCCTTGGCCTCCCGAAGTGCTGGGATTACAGGCGTGAGCCACTGCGCCCAGCCTGTTATGTGTTTTTTATAATTAAAAAAATGCTAGGGCCGGGTGCGGTGGCTTACACTTGTAATCTCAGCACTTTGGGAGGCCAAGGCGGGCAGATCACTTGAGGTCAGGAGTTCAAGACCAGCCTGGCCAACATGGCGAAACCCGTCTCTACTAAAAATACAAACATTAGCCAGTGTGTTGGTGCATGCCTGTAATCCCAGCTATTCTGGAGGCTGAGGTGGGAGAATCACTTGAACCCAGGAGGTGGAGGTTGCAATGAGCCGAGATTGTGCCATTGCACTCCAGCCTGGGTGACAGAGTGATACTCCATCTCAAAAAAAAAAAAAAGAAAGAAAGAAAGAAAAAAGAAAAAGAAAAAGAAAAGCTAGAGAACCAGAAAATATAACATCCACTAAAAAGAAAAAAAGATGTTATTGAGTTCTACTTTGTGTTAAATATCTCCATGTGCTGGCCATGGAGATTATCAAAACAATAAAATGTCAAGGTGCCCATGGTCCATGGGGATGGAAATATAAAGAAATCATCACAACATAGTTTCAACTCCGCTCTGAGAGAGGATTGAGTGCCCTGGAGTGCTCGAGGTGGCAGTCAACCCAGGGCAGGTGAAGTGGTCAGAGAAGCTTCCCCGGGGAGCTGAATTGAGGATAAATTAAAGTTAGCCTGGCAAAGCGAGGTGGTCCGATCTGTGATTTCAGTTACGCTTTTATGACATGCACACCATTTAACGCTTGTGCGGGCAAGGCTGTTGACCTTTCTTTTTGTGATTTCTTCCAGAGCTTTTACGCTCGTAAAGCTCCCCTTCCGCAAGAGGTCTGATGATTCCATTTCATCCTGTTTTTCCATAGTTCAATTTATTTTTACGTTTAACTCTTTAATCTACCTGGAAATTATTTTGATGATTGGCAGTGGGATGAGACCCTGGTGGAAGGATGAAGAGGCAGAAACAGGAGGAAGTGACTTCATTCTGCTGCCCTTCTTCCTGACTTGGTGGCTCTGGGGCTCCAAACGGTCACCTTCTCCCCTCCCTGTGGTCGTTTCCGTGATGGATGAGTGGGATGGTGTGTGGCTGTGGCCCTGGGTGATTGGAGGCGATGGTCCAGTAGACCATGTTGGTCTGAAGTAGGAGGGATGCAGAGCAGACTGCTGTGAGGACTTCCGGCGTGGGGACTGGACAGGACAGATGGAGGCATATGTCCCACTGCTCTCTGCCCCTCCCTGCTACCGAAGCGCTCGTTCTCCATCCTTGCCCCCTTCCTCCCTCCCTATTGCTAATTTTAGTTCTCTGTTCATCCGTTTGTTTTGGGCTGTGTTCCCTGCTGGACTGTAAGCTCTTAGAGGGCACATGCCATGTCTGTTTTGCTCAGAACAATGGGCACTGGCCTCCTCTCAGAGCCTGGAGCAAGGACTGGCACAGACGAGGGGCCCAGTGAATGTTGGTTGGATGAACAAAGGGAAGAAATGGCCTCTTCATGCCAGCCCCACAGGGATGTGGCGTGTGGGAAGCTGGGAAGAGTGGTCATTCTGAGCTGTCTGCTCCAAGACCTGGAGACAGATTGCTGGATGGGGGACTGAGGATTCAGAACCCCCAGTATGGGTCAACCTCTCAAGGTCTGATCTTTGGGCTGAATTCCATCAGCAGCAGGGAGGCTGAGAGGCTGGGAGTCTCCCCTGCCCAGATGCCTTTTGTAGCTGAAGTCCCAGGGTAGAGGCGATGGGCTGGGCCCAGAGGAATAGGGCTGGGGAGACAGGGCTGGAGTCCTGGAGCAGCTGGTTTTGATGAAGCTCAGTCCCAGGGGCTCAGAAACATTCATTACAGCCAGAAGGAGAAGTAATTAAGTCAGAGAGCAGCGGCGGGGAGGGAGGGAAGCCCCATTTTCTCAGGAGTCTCCAGGTGCAATTAATAAGGGCAAGGGAGGGGAGAGCTCTGCCCAGTCTGGTGATATTGGTAATAGAGACATGGCTTCAGGGCTGCGGTCACCATGTCTGTGCTGACCACCAGAGGAGGGGTGGACACGGGGGCCCGAGGAATGTGTTAGCATCTGGCTTCATGAGGCCAGGGCCAGACCAGCCTGAGCTGAGCTCTGGTGTTGCTGTTGACTTGCTGTAGGAACTTGGGCAGGTCGCATAACCTCTCTGAGCCTCAGTTTCACTATGAGTAATGTGGAGCTAATAACATGAACCTCATAGGATTGTTGTGGGATTAAATGTAAAATGCTTAGCAGTGTGCTTATCATGCAACAAAACTGGGATGATAGATAGGGTTGGGATCCCAAAAATAGTTTGTGACAGCTGGTGCTGAGAATCCACGTGTCAGCAGGTGTGTGGGCAGAGGGCAGGAACACGCAGGCTGCCCTGATGGTGGCTTCTGGTTTCTGAGTCCTGAGGCAGACAGCAGCCCTGGGAAGGGTATAATGAACCCCCGCTCTGTGTTTTTTCCCCGATATCTGTGGTCCTTACATGACCTTGCAAGGCTATTATTGTTCTTTCCATTTACAGATGAGGAAACCAGGGCTTGGGAAGGCAAAGTGGCTTGCTGAAAATCAGTGGGATGTAGAGCTGGAATTTCAGTTCAGGCTTGTCTGGTGCCACAATATTCAAACTCCTTTCCTTTAAGCTGCAAGGCTACAGAAACTTGGGGTGCACAGGAAGCCACATGACCCAGTCTTGGGGTGAACCATGGAGAGCAACCGTCATTGACCTCTCAGGCACACTCCATGCCATCTGTCTTGAACACGCATATGGGCACGACGTGTTCAGGAAAGAAAGACCTAGACGCTCACCCTCTCTCTCTTTTCTTTTCTTTTTTTTTCGAGACAGAGTTTTGCTCTTGTTGCCCAGGCTGGAGTGCAATGGCATGATCTCAGCTCACTGCAACCCCCGCCTCCTGGGTTTAAGCAATTCTCCTGCCTCAGCCTCCCAGGTAGCTGGGATTATAGGCATGCACCACTACATCCAACTAATTTGGTATTTATAGTAGAGACGGGGTTTCACCATGTTGGTCAGGCTAGTAGTCTTAAACTCCTGACCTCAGGTGATCCACCCACCTCAGCCTCCCAAAGTGCTGGGATTACAGGCGTGAGCCACCGCGCCCGGCCAACATTTTCATATATAGAATACCCCTACAGACTTTTCTTCCTGTGTGTAGACATATATTATATGAAATTGGAATTATTATATATAGGTATTTTTTGTATTCTTCTTTCCCCCATAAAATCATATTTCATAAATATTTCCATGTCATTTAACATTTTTCCAAAACATGATTTTTAATGATTCTATTGGAATAGTACACCTCGTTTATACTATAATTTGTTCATGGACATTTGGAAATTTGTGCTGTTTCCTATTTTGTGTGTGTGCTACTGTTAATCACACTGATGAATAGCCTTGTGCTGTCTCTGGATATATCCATTGGTTACATTCACAAACATGGAAGCCTTGGATTGAAGGATAGGTACATTTACCGTAACCCAGCCTCCTGTGAGGCCTGTTACGGTCTCACCAGTGAGGGTGTTACTGTGTTGTGAGGGAACTCGCCATGGCCCAGGCAGCCTTGGGCATTGTCATTTAAAAACATCTTTGTGGCTACACTTTGGGAGCCTGAGGCCAAGGATCTCTTGAGGACAGGAGTTCCAGACCAGCCTGGTCTATGAGTATAGTGAGACCCCGTATCTATAAAAATTAAAAAATAGCTAGGTGGCGTGGTATGCACCTGTAGTCCCAGCTACTCAGGAGGCTGAGGTGGGAGGATTGCTTGAGCCTAGGAAATTGAGGTTGCAATGAGCTATGATCACGCCACTGCACTTCAGCTTGGGTGACAGAGCAAGATCTTGTTTCATGTATTTACAAATAAAAAATAAATAAATAAAAATAAGTGGGAGTCTCTGTCATTTTCTTATTATTTGTAGGTACTCTTCATATATGCCAGATCTTAGTGCTTTTTTGGTTGTATATGTTGTGAATATGTTTTCTTAATTTTGAGAGTTGCATTTTAATTTAGTTTTTTATTATACAGAGAAGTATTACATTTTAATGTCATCAAATTTATAAACCTTTCCTTTATATTTCTTTTGTTTGTTTGTATATTTAGAAGAGCCTTTCCTTTTTCATTATAAAAGTCATATAACAACTTTTCTACAACTTTAGAAGAGAAACAGACAAAGTCATGCCCAGTTCCACCATCTCATGCAACCATGCAGGATTTAATTAACAGCAAAATCGAGATTTAATCAGCCGCTCAAGCCCTGGTGTAGATTTAGATGATCAATTTCAATAACCTCAGAGCTGACTGGTGCCCGACACCCAGATGCATTGGGCAGGGCATGGATGTGGCAGTGCAGAGGATTGCCTGGTACAGGCCTTCTAGGCTGCGTCCCTTTCTTCGCCTGTAAAGGAGGAGGTGGGACTAACACGCTGGTGTCTTAGGAGGCAAGTGCAGACTCTGGGTTTGGACAGACCCAGTTTCAAATCCTTACCCGGCCGCTGGCCAGCTGCAAGCCCTAAGGCTTACAGCCTCTCTAAGTAAGCGGTTTCCACCTCTGCGAAATGGGGGAAACAGTGCGTCCCTCACGGAATAGTTGGGAAAATGAAATCAGATGGCAGTCATGCTTCTCAGGCAGGCCCACGCCCCATTTCAGTTAGATATTATTATAATTATTGGTTATTATGGGTGGTGTTGATGGTAGCTGTGTTTAGGAATTCCCGACTAGCCTTCTGCTCCCACCCGCTGTGAATCCAGGTCAAGAGATGGGGCCCTGGCTGTGTAGAGGGCCATAAGCAAAAGGAGGCCAGGACCGACAGGGCACCGGGGTCGGCCAGGCCGAGGCCACATCCCGGCCGCGCAGAGGGGAAAGGAGCAGGGCTGACCCGGAGGCTGCGAAGGCTCCCCGCATCCCCGGGGCTGGCGCCCCCCTAACAGCGACCCCATCGCTTCTTGGATCCAAGGGGAGGGGCCGCCCCGCCGCTCCCTCGGTTCCTTATCAGCGATGGCCCGATAAACGCGGGCGATAAGGGCCTCCGGCGGCCGGGGCGTGCAAATGGGGCGGCGCGGCCGTGGTTCCGGCGGATCCGGGCGCGGTGTTTGCGGGAGATAAGCGCGCGGCCGCTGCGCCCCGCTGGGTACACAGACGCCACTTAGCTGCGCAAACAGCAGCCGCTCGCCTCAGGACACTCAGCCCGGCCGGCACCGGACACGCGGCCCCTGCGCGCGCCTGGGGAGGACCCCGGGAGGCCGGTGGGATGCGACAGCGACGTCATCGAGCAGATTCGCGCGGGGTCGGGGTGGGGGCATGGGACTGTGACAGCCCCGGATATGTCAAGGGCACGAGCCTACAGGAGAGTGGACGTGCACCGCGAGCCGATGTGCGCCTAAGACCCGGCCCCGGGGAGCGTTGGGTGTCTGAGCTTGTTGAATGAGGGCAGTGGGTGAACTAGTGGTATCTGAGGGGCTATGCCTATGATATGTGTGCTTGGGGGGCCTTGAGGGAGCCCCCAGGGCATGGTCCTCATCCCTGCAGTGCCCCCTGTAGCCAGGCTGCTGCCTAACAGTTCTCATTCTCCCCTTGGGAACAGGCACCCAGATCCCTGAGTTCCCGAAAGAGGCTCAAGCTTCCCGTTCTCAGCAGGACTGGGTCTTTGGGGGCACTGAGCAGGCCCCAGAGCTGGGGCTCCATCAGGCAGGGCCTGCGGTAGGAGAACCACTGGAGGGCCACCCAGCACCCCTTTACTGCTTCCCTTATCTCGGGGCATCAGCTCCACCCCCAAAACCCTCCTTGTCCCTGTCTCCTACTCCAGCTGCGTTTTTGTTGTTGTTGTTGTTTGTTTGTTTGTTTGTTTTAAGACAGCATCTCGCTGTCACCCAGGCTGGAGTGCAATGGCGTGATCTCGGCCCACTGCAACCTCTGCCTCCTGGATTCAAGCGATTCTCGTGCCTCAGCCACCCAAGTAGCTGGGATTACAAGCGTGCTCCACCACACCCGGCTCATTTTTATATTTTTAGTAGAGACGGGATTTCACCATGTTGGCCAGGCTGGTCTTGAACTCCCAATCTCAGGTGATTCGCCCACCTTGGCCTCCCAAAGTGTTGGGATTACAGGCATGAGCCACCACGCCCAGCCTCCAGCTGCCTTTAGCACCCCAATTGGCTGCTGGAGGCTACAGACTTGGGGCCACCACTTTCCTCCTTCTCCTTAGAACACCCCTTACCAAAGGTCATCTGAAGAAGAAACCCTCTTATCCAAGACAAAATGAGCAGCTGTCCCCAGCCTGGAGCAGCCCGTTGAACACAGACTGAACACAGGCATCAGGCTCAGGCATCCAGTTGAGCGCAGAATCCAGCCTGGCCCATCTTCAGGCACAAGTCTTGATGACATTTCATGAGCTTGAAAGACTTTGTCCAGTCCTGTTGGGTTTTGTTCAGTCATGCCTGTTCCTGCCACGTGCCTTAACCTGCTTTCCCCCCCAGCCCCTGCTAGTCTCCCTGCTTTTACCACAACCTTGGCTAAACTCTGGCTTTTGTCTGACTCTGCCTGTAAGCAAGCCTGCCAAGTACAAGTGTTCAGTTTGTGCACTGCACAAGAGCATCACATCTAGGGGCATGGTTCACACTGTAGCTAAGTGGTGTACATGAGTGTGTACTGTCCTTCCTCAATCAGTAGAGGAGACTCCTCTTACAAAAATGCACACCGGCATTCAGGGCCATGCATGAGGAAACACTCACTGACTCACACATATACAAGTATTTTTGCCCCATCCTAGCCTCACTCCAGACTTCTGAGGTGGCTTCTCCTGCCGGCCTGACACTCTCAGAGATGGGATTCCCAACCCATCCACTCTGAAAGGGGAGTGCTTACTAGCTGGTACTGACCTGTCATTCAGAGTTGGGGGGTGATGTGTGTGGGTGAGAGTGTGGGTCTAATATGCAGGTGGGCAGGGCTTTGGAGAGCTCCCCTGGGCAGAGCTGGGCAGAGCTAAGAAGTTGTCCATGAAGAGGCAATTTGATCTAATTGCTAGGAGGATGCATATGTTCTGGCTACTGATTTAAAATGTTTATGGAAAGTGATACATTGGACTATATTGATCATACCATTAAGAGAATGGAAAGGCAAGCTACAGGGTGGGAGAAGATATTTGTAAGGGACTTATTTCCAAAAAATAAATAGAATGTTTACAAATCAATAAGAAAAGGTGGACAATTCAAAAGAAAAATGGGCAAAAGGCTTGATCAGACAATTCACAACAGAGGATAACCAAATGGTTAATAAACATATGAAAAGGGCCTGGCGCGGTAGCTCATGCCTGTAATGCCAGCACTTTCGGAGGCCGAGGTGGGTGGATCACGAGGTCAGGAGTTCGAGACCAACCTGGCCAATATGGTGAAACCCCGTCTCTACTAAAAATACAAAAATTAGCTGGGCATGGTGGTGTGCACCTGTAATCCCAGCTACTTGGGAGGCTGAGGTAGGAGAATTGCTTGAACCTGGGAGGCAGAGGTTGCAGTGAGCTGAGATCACGCCATTACACTCCAGCCTGGGCGACAGAGTGAGACTGTCAAAAACAAAACAAAACAAAACAAAAACAAAAAAAAACCACACACAAAAAAACAAAACCATGAAAAGGTGCTCTTTTAATCAATCATCAGGAAAATGCAAATTAAAGCCACAGTGAGATACCATCGCCCATCCACCAGAATGACTAAAATGAAAAGACAAACATGATGCCAAATATTGGTGAGGATGTGGTATAACCAGGTCTCATACTGTGCTGATGGGAGTGTACATTGGTACAACCACTTCAGGAAATTGGCCATATCTGCTAAAATGCAACACATACACACCCTATAACCCAGCAATTCAACTCCTAGGTGTATATACTCAACAGACGTGTGTATATGTGTTCACCAAAAGACACTTCCAAGAATGTTCTGCTCGGCCAGGCGTGGTCTCATGCTTGTAATCTCAGCACTTTTGGAGGCTGAGGCAGGAGGATTGCTTGAGGCCAGGAGTCTGAGACCAGCCTGGGCAACATAGCAATAGCAAGACCTTATATCTACTAAAAAAAAAAAAAAAAAGTTCTGCTGTCTCAGATGGGCATGCTTAAAAAAGAAATGTTCATAGCCACAGTAATTATAATATTTCCAAACCTGAAACTATCCAAATGCCTGTAAATACAACAAATAAATAAATAATGATATGTTCACACAATAGAATATTATATAGAGACAAGAATGAACAAACTGTACACACAACAACACGGATGAATTTATTTCACAAACATAATATTGAGCAGAAGAAACTGAACCTAAAAGAATACTATGTGGCCAGGCGTGGTGGCTCACACCTGTAATCCCAGCACTTTGGGAGGCAGAGGAGGGTGGATCAAGAGGTCAGGAGTTCAAGAACAGCCTGGCCAACATGGTGAAACCCTGTTTCTATTCAAAATACAAAAATTAGCTGAGTGTGGTGGTGGGCACCTGTAATCCCAGCTACTCCGGTGGCTAAGGCAGAGAATTGCTTGAACCCGGGAGGCAGAGGTTGCAGTGAGCCGAGATCATGCTACTACGCTCCAGCCTGGGTGACCGAGTGAGACCCTGTCTCAAAAAAAAAAAAAAAAAAAAAAAAGTCCAGGCATGGTGGCTCACTCCTGTAATCCCAGCACTTTGGGAGGCCGAGGCGGGCGTATCACCTGAGGTCAGGAGTTTGAGACCAGCCTGGCCAACATGGTGAAACCCCGTCTCTACTAAAAATACAAAAATTTGCCGGGCATGGTAGTGCATGCCTGTAATCCCAGCTACTCATGAGGCAGAGGCAAGAGAATTGCTTAAACTCGGGAGGTGGAGATTGCAGCGAGCTGAGATTGTGCCATTGCACTCCAGCCTGGGCAACAGAGTGAGACTCTGTCTCAAAAAAAAAAAAAAAAAAAAAAAAAGGCGGGGGAAAGAAAGAAAAAGGAATACTATCTGATTCCACATAACTTATGTGTTAGAAATCAGGAAAAATGGTTATCCTCAGCAGGGAAGGGATAGAAAGGTAGGGGACACGGGAGGACTTCCTAGGGGCTTGTAATGTTCTGTTTCTTAAGCTGGGTGCTGGTTGCACTGATGCGCTTCGTTTGTGAAAATCCATTGAGCTGAACATTTACAATCTGTGCACTTTAGGTGTGCTAGTCTTCAATAAAAAGTTGAAAATGTGTTTTGACATTTATGGAGCTAGCATTTGGGTAAATTGAAGCTGTGTGTCACTGATTAAACTCTCTTGGCCCTGTTGTTCCCTCCCCTACTCTTCCCGCTCTTCTATTTCTGGGCCTTACCTAGCTACCCACACACCCATTTCTCCCCCCACCGCTGGTCTGCTTCTGATTGTGCAGGATATGCAATTATATATATAATTTTTTTTTTCTGTTTTTTGAACTAGAGTCTCGCTGTCACCCAGGCTGGAGTGCACCGGTGCCATCATAGCTCACCATAGCCTTCATCTCCCAGCATTAAGTGACCCTCCTGTCTCAGTCTCCTGAGTAGCTGGGACTACAGCTTTTTTTTTTTTCATCTTTATTAGAGAAGAGGTCTCACTATGTCCTCCATAAGCATGTTTTTGTTAGAAGTCCTTTAAATTTTTTTCCCACAAAACTGCTGTATAGGCAGGTGCAGCCATTGTCTAGAAGCCTTGCCTTCCCTGATGTTTTATCGGTTTGAGATTAGGCTCAGCTGTGAGTGAAGATAAATTTCAAAATAACAAGGACTTAAATCAGGGATTCTCAAATTTAAGCATGCATCAGAATCACCTGGAGGGCTTGGTAAGACTCCAACTGCTGGGGCCCATGCCCAGGGCTTCTGACTCAGTAGGTTCGGGATGGGGCCTGAAAATGCGTGTTTCTAATTAGCCGCCAAGTGATGCTGCTGCTGCTGCTGCCAATCTGGAAATCACCCTTTAAGAACAACTGCTGGAAACACATCAAGTTTTTTTCCCTCATGTAAAAAGCCTAGAGGCCTTTTGGTGGTTCAGAGATCCTTCAAGCTTTTCATTTTGGCTCCCTAAGGTGTGACACTCATCGTGTGGCCCAAAATGACTGCTTGAGTTCCAGCCATTAGAGATTTATTCCAGCAGACAGGAAAGAGGAAGGGGCAGAAGAAAAACAGAACTTTACGGATAAGGGCACTTTACAGGGGGTGCCCACAGTTTAAGGGTGAGACTTAAACTGCCTTCTGAGGCAGAGTATGGAGGGTTATGCTGCTGGGAGCACAGGGAGGGGCCCCAACCCAGCCAGGGGGCGGGAGTGGGAGGTGACCTCTACAAATAGCAATTCCTGTCTACCTTTAGTGTTGCTGCAAAGGTTACATTTTAAAAATGGATGTGACTGTGATTTACAAGTGGCAAGTCCTATAGAGAATTTCCTTGCTTTTCTTTCTGAGGTACAGACCCAAACTGGGGTGGGGGTGTAATAGCCTGTTTTGGGAATTACGCTGAGACTTGCCTGCAGGAGATATGATCTGGGAGAGAGGCTGGAAAGGGGGGTCTTTAAGTATTGATGGAAGCCATGAAAAATTCTTTTCCCCAGAAAGATGCGCTTTCTTTTCTTTTCTCAGAGACAGAGTCTCGCTATGTTGTCCAGACTGGTCTTTAATGCCTGGGCTCAAACGATCCTCCTGTCTTAGCCTCCCAAAGTGCTGGGGTTACAGGTGTGAGCTATCATACCCAGCCAAAATACAGTTCACTTCTCTCTCTTTTCCTTCCTTTCTTTCCTTCCCTCCTTTCTCTTTCTTCTCTTTCTTTCTCTCTCTTTCTCTCTCTCTCTTTCTTTCTTTCCTTCCCTCCTTTCTCTTTCTTCTCTTTCTTTCTCTCTCTTTCTCTCTCTCTCTTTCTTTCTTTCCTTCCCTCCTTCCTTCCTTCCTTTCTTCCTTCCTTCCTTCTTTCCTTCCTTCCTTCCTTCTTTCCTTTCTTCTTTCTTTCAGGGTCTTGCTCTGTCACCCTTATGTCTGGTGGCACAATCATGGCTCACTGCAGCCTTGACCTCCTGGGCTCAAGTGATCCTCCCACCTCAGCCTCCCAAGTAGTGTAGATTGCAGGTGTGTGCCACCATGCCTGGCTAATTTATTTTTTTGTAGAGACGGGCCTCCCGCTGTTGCCCAGGCTGGTCTTGAACTCCTGGGCTCAAGCAATCTGCCTGCCTCAGCCTCCCAAGATGCTGGAATTACAGGTGTGAGCCACCGTGCCCGGCCAAGATTCACTTTGATACATGTTTTACTATGCAACCTCAAGGGGTTCACAGGCCCCTGAGGCTCACTGAGGAACCCCGTTTAAGAATCCTTGTTCTAGAGGAAATCTCCATCTCAGCGGTGGTTTTAGGAGCCCCAGGCTCTGGGACAGCAGTTTCAGGAGGCTTTCCTGAATGGCCCCAACTCCAAAGTGGGGACTCTAAGTGGGAAGACCCCTGTGGCAGTGGCATAGGTGGCTCTGAGATGGTGCTGCAGTTTCAAGGGACCCCAGAACTGGGCTGAGGACACAGAGTAGGGTGAAGGTAAGCAGGAGAAAGTGAACAGAGGGACAAAGGGGCATGGAGCAGGGAGAGTTGGGAGTGCATCTGCCAAGGAACTGCAGGTCAGCAGTGCCAGTGTTGGGCGGGCAGGCGCCGGAACAACTGCAGCGTGTTCCCAGCTAGGGCAGGACTCCTTGCATGAGTCCTGGTGCAAGGGGCATCTAGGAGTGGCCCCTGGAACTCTAGTTTCCAGGTCACTGACTTGGGCCTTATTCTCTCTGGGAGGCGGCAGAAAGGTGGGAGTGGGTCAATTCTTGTTTTCTTCTCTCTCTGCTATCACCTTCCACCCTCCTCTCTGATGGATGGCACAGACTGAGTTGCAGCTAATGGCTTTCTGCGGAGCCCTTGGAACTAATGAAGCTGCTAACAAGTGCCTGGGTAAATGAATTGCCGCCCCTGCCTCCCTCTCCCCCTCCCTCTCCCTGCCCCGCTGAAGGCCATGGGCGGCGCAGCAGCTCAAGGCCACTGGAGATGCAGAATGGGGGATGAAGGATGGGGCCTGTCACTCTAGGCCAGGAAAGCAGGGTGGGGGGACATGAGAGGGCGGAGGTAAACACTGGGGAGAAGCATATACCGAGAGGGAGTTGGTGAGAATTGTGGAGAAATGTGGGTAGAGGCCAGTGGCAGAGACGTGAGCAAGAAGGAGAAGGGATATGTATCGGGTAGGGTGGGGTGAGGTGGAGCGATGGTCCCCTTCTGTGCCAGGCACTGGGGCACAAAGATTAGAAGCCCCTGCCTTGTCCTTGAGGAAACCACAGTTTGGTAGGGGGTAGAGAAGCATGCAGAGATAGTCACTGGTTGGTTTTTGTTTTTGTTTTTGTTTACGTTTTTGGTTTGAGATGGAGTCTCGCTCTGTCACTGAGGCTGGAGTGCAGTGGCATGACCTTGGCTCACTGCAACCTTGACCTCCCGGGTTCAAGCGATTCTCCTGCCTCAGCCTCCTGAGTAGCTGGGACTACGGGCGTGCGCCACCACACCTGGCTAATTTTTGTATTTTTAGTAGAGATAGGGTTTCACCATGTTAGCCAGGCTGGTCTTGAGCTCCTGACCTCAGGTGATCCACCCACCTCAGCCTCCCAAAGTGCTGGGATTACAGATGTGAGCCACCATTCCTGGCCGGCATATATATATATATATATATATATATATATATATATATATATTTTTTTTTTTTTTTTTTTTTTTTTTTCCAGCATCTTACTCCTGTCACCCAGGCTGGAGTGCAGTGGTGTGATCTTGGCCCACTGCAGCCTTGACCTTTTGGGCTCAGGTGATCCTCCCGCCTCAGCCTCCTAAGTAGCTGGGACAACAGGCGCGTGCTACAATACTCAGCTATTTTATTTTATTTTATTTTTATTTTTAGTAGGACGAGAATTCGCTATGTCGCCCAGGCTGGTCTTGAACTCCTGGGCTCAAGCAATCCACCCACCTTGGCCTCTCAAAGTGCTAGGATTACAGGCATGAGCCACTGTGCCCAGCCTACCCACTGTTTAATTGTCAAAAGAAGCCTGTGACATGAGCTTTATTATTCTCTTTTTACAGTGAGGCTCAGAGAGGCCAAGCAAACTCTCCCAAAGTCACACAGCTAAGAAATGCGAGTGGGATTCAAACCCAGAACATCTGACTCCAGAATCCATACCCTTTCCACCACCCCTAGGTTTGTAAGTATGTGGAAAGAAAAGACGTGATCAGAAACCATTAAGAACAGATGGTTCTGGGTTGATCTGATTTTCCCCGTTGATGGAATTATTTGGTCGGGGATAGGAGTGCCGCAAGCTCCTCATGTCTGGACTTCAGCAAGGCACACAGCAAAATCCTGACATCCTGCAGACATGGGGTGATGTGTGGGCGAAATGGCTCAACGGCTGGAAGAATTTCTAATTAGATGAGAGGCTGCTTCTAAAGGCAATCCATGGCTGAAGGTGGGAAGTGGCGGCTTTGCACCACAGGGCTCTGTCCTTGGTCCTGCTCCGTTGAATTTTTTTTTCCTTAACCTCCCCCCCATATTTATTTCTAATTATCGAAATAATATATGTCTGCTGTAGAAAAATATAAACTATAGCTAAGCCAAAAGAAAGAAAAAGTATCCTAATCCTCACCAGCACCACTTGCTGAACAGCCTTTTTCAATTTGCTGTAACTCTGAACATTTTTAGAATACGATGTTAGGACCCGAATTCCCACAACAAAAGATAACCCACTGTTCACACTGAGGGTGCATCCTGCCAGTCTCTTTATTGCAAACAATAGCAAGAAAATGTAGCACGTTATGGGGTGCTCACTGTGAGCTGGCAACAGTCCTGAGCTTCTGACAGCCATTATTTCATTCAATCCTCCTAACCCTTTACGGGCACTTTTATGACCTATTTTTCACAGATGACAAAACCAAATCTCAGAGATGAAATGATTTGCTCACGCCACAGAGACTGGGTAAACAATTGAGGCAGGGTTTGAAGCAGGTTTTGTCGGATTCTAGAGTGGGGCTTTGAGCGACCATGGGACCCCTCTCTACAAAGGTGCCCGCATGTTCACCTAGACCCATCCCCCACTGCCTGCCCTTCCACCCCGCCCTCTACTAGTAAAGGGGGCAGTTTGTGCAGGACGGTCTGAGTCTCCCTGTTGCTTCTCTTCTGCTTGCACAGTAGCATCGGGGGACACGAATGTTATGTGCGGGAAATGCGTGAGGGGAGAAGAAAAGACACACACACGATACCTTTAAGGGTAAACAACCTTTATCCCATGTAAATGGCAATGTAGATATAATAAGCAAATGATATAATAATAAGCAGATTGATATAATAAGCAAATTGCAATGGGAAGGGGAGAAGGGAAAAGATATTCACAATCACCAGACTATGGAGGATTCACCACCAGACTGAGAAGCAACAGCCTGGGTGGGCTCCAGAGTCGGCCACTTGTCCGTGTACGAGGAGAGGTCTCATGAAGCTTCGGCGCAGTATGGGACCCTAGCTCTTTTGTAACGCGTTGTTTGGCATGAGGTCCAGGCACGAAGGCCCTTCGTGATGACGAGGCTCAAGGAACACAAAAAGGTCAACTTGTTTTTGCGATTGTCTGTTGTTTTTCTTATATATATATATTTATTTATTTTTTGAGACGGAGTCTTGCTTTGTCACCCAGGCTGGAGTACAGTGGCACGATCTCGGCTCACTGCAATCTCTGCCTTCCCAGTTCAAGTGATTCTCCTGCCTCAGCCTCCCGAATAGCTGGGATTACAGGTGCCCGCCACCATGCCTGGCTAATTTTTGTATTTTTAGTAGAGACGGGGTTTCACCAAGTTGGCCAGGCTGATCTCGAACTCCTGGACTTCGGGTGATCCACCCACCTTGGCCTCCCCAAAGTGCTGGGATTACAGACGTGAGCAACCACGCCCAGCTTTGTTTTTCACTAATGTATAGGAATAGATTAAAATAGAGATTTCTCCAAAACAGCGCTGGATGAATGCCTCAGGGGCTCACACAACCCCTTCTGGTACTTGGTGAACATTGTTTCTGTCCATGTTCAATTGAGTTCAGATTTAATATTTAACTTTTCCTCCACAACCACCTAGGATGTGATCCCACACCAGGCACAAACCCCAAGAGACTCTCCTGATCTGTCAGTAGCCACCCATGGGTGCTTACAGTAGGAGGGTGGCTTGCCTAGGAAGCCAGGAATGTATCTTTAAGTGACAAACACTTTTTAAAAACTTACTATTTTTCAAGTTCTGTTCTAAGCACTTTAGAAATAACTTTTTTTTTTTAATGACTTTTTTGGCAGAGTGCTGTGGCCCACATCTGTAATCCAGCACTTTGGGAGGCTGAAGCAGGAGGATCACTTGAGGCCAGGAGTTTGAGACCAGCCTGGGCAACATAGTGAGATCCTGTCTCAACAAAAATAGGCTGGGCGCGGTGCCTCACGCCTGTAATCCCAGCACTTTGGGAGGCTGAGGCAGGTGGATTACGAGGTCAAGAGGTCAAGACCATCCTGGCCAACATGGTGAAACCCGGTCTCTACTAAAAATACAAAAATTAGGTGGGCGTGGTGGCACGCCTGTAATCCCAGCTACTCGGGAAGCTGAGGCAGGAGAATCGCTTGAACCCAGGAGGCGGAGGTTGCAGTGAACCGAGATCACGTCACTGCACTCCAGCCTAGCGACAGAGTGAGACTCCGTCTCAAAAAAACAAAAAAAAAAAACCAAAAATAAATACTAATACAAATTAGCCGGGTATAGTGGTGCATGCCTGTTTTCCTACTAGGAAGGCTGAGGTGGGATGATCGTTTGAGCTCAGGAGTTCAAGGTTACAGTGAGCTATGACTGTGCCACTGCATTCTAGCCTCGGTGATTGAGATCCTGTCTCAAAAAAAAAAATGTTTTTTAAAGTAACATAAAGTTGGCTGGGTGTGGCGGCTCATGCATGTAATCCCAGTGCTTTGGGAGGCTGAGGCGGGCAGATCACCTGAGGTCAGGAGTTTGAGACCAGCCTGGCCCAACATGGTGAAATCCCATCTCTACTAAAAAAAATACAAAATTAGCCAGGCGTGGTAATACACACCTGTAGTCCTAGCTATTCAGGAGGCTAAGACAGGAGATCACTTGAACCTGGGAGGTGGAGGTTGCAGCAGTCCGAGATCGCGCCACTGCACTCCAGCCTGGGTGACAAAATGAGACTCCCTCTCTCAAAAAGAAAAAAAAAATAAATAAATAGAATAAATAAATAAATAAAGTAACATAAAATAAAATTGACCATTTTGTTGGTGTACAGCTTTATGAGCTTTAACACATGTATAGATTCCTAGATCCAACAATGGTGTCTGAACAATGAACATTCGTATACAAAAAGAGAACTTCAACCGAAACCTCATACCTTATACAAAAATTAGCTCAAAAGGGAAAGCAATGTAAAATAATAAAACTTTTAGAGAAAAGTAGGCGAAAATCTTCATGACCTCAGTTTAGGCAAATAGTTCTTAGACTGGACACCCAAAAGCATGAGTCACAAAAGAAAACAATTGATAAATTGGACTTCATCATAAATAAAAACTTTTGTTCTATGAAAGACAGGGTCAAGAAAATGAAAAAACCAGCTACGGACTGAAAGAAAATAGTTGCAAATCACATATTCAACAAAAGACTTGTATCCAGAATATATAAAGAACCCTTCAAACTCAACAATAAGAAAACCAACAACCCACTTAAAAAAAAAAACACACATGAACAGACACTGCACCAAGGAGGTTATAAAGATGGCAGATAAGCACATGAATAGATGTTCGACATCACTAGACAATAGAAAGATGCAATTTTTTTTTTTTGAGACAGAGCCTTGCTCTGTCACCCAGGCTGGAGTGCGGTGACGCGATCTTGGCTCACTGCAACCTATGCCTCCCGGGTTCAAGCGATTCTTTTGCCTCAGTCTACTGAGTAGCTGGGATTACAGACTTGCATCACCACGCCTGGCCAATTTTTGTATTTTTAGTAGAGATGGGGTTTCACCATACTGGCCAGGCTGGTCTCGAACTCCGGATCTCACGTGATCTGCCCACCTTGGCCTCCCAAAGTGCTGGGATTACAGGTGTGAGCCACCACGCTTGGCCGGAAAATGCAAGTTAAAACCATGATGAGGTGCCACTGTCCACACATTAGAATGGGTAATATAAAAAATATTGACAATCCAAAGTGCCGAGAGGGTGCAGAGCAATTAGAACTCTTGTCCACTGATGATGGGAATGCAAAATGGTACAGCCATCCTGGAAAACATTTTGGCACTTTTTCTGAAGTTAAGCACACAATTACATATGACCCAGAAAACTCTCTTCAGGGTATTTATCCTAGAGAGATGAATATGCCCACATGAATGTTTAAAGCCGCTTTATTCATAGTTGATCCAAAATGGAAACAGCCCTAATGTCTTTCAATGGGTAACTGAGTAAACAAACCACATTAATATATTGGCATATTTACTATTCAGCAAGAAAAAGGAATGGACTATTGATACACAGAACAAATCGGAGTAATCTCAAGGGCATTAGGAGTGGACAAAGCCTGTCTCGATAAGTTACATACTGTATTATTCCAGTTGTGTGATATTCCCTAAAAGATAGAACTATAGTGATGGTAGTGGGTGCAAACATTAGGGCTGACAGGCGTGACCACACAGGGATAGTACCAGGGGGTCCTTTGGAGTGATATAGTCCTTCTGTGTCCTGACTATGCTGGCGGTTCTAGGAGTCCTTTCTCCATTCAGTTGTCTTTGCACTTTGGTCAAAAATCAATTTGCCATATTTGCATGGGTCTATTTCTGTACTTTCTATTCTGTTCCATTTACCTAGCTATCTGTCATTTCACCTGTACCACACTCACTGTCTTTTTTTTTTTTTTTTAGATAGGGTCTCCTTCTGTCGCCTAGGCTGGAGTGCAATGGTGCAATCTCAGCTCACTGCAACCTCTGCCTCCTGGGTTCAAGCAATTCCCATGCCTCAGCCTCTTGAGTAGCTGGGATTACAGGCATGTGCCACCACGCCCAGGAATTTTTGTATTTTTAGTAGAGATGGGGTTTCTTCATGTTGCCCAGGCTGATCTTGAACTCCTAGCCTCAAGTGATCCTCCAGCCTCAGCCACTCAAAGTGCTGGGATTACAGGCATGAGCCACCTTCCTCAGCTTTTTTTTTTTTTTTTTTTTTTAGGAGACAGGGTCTTGTTTTTTTATCCAGGCAGAGTACAGTGGTGTGATCATGGCTCACGGTAACCTCACACTCCTGGGTTTAAGCAATTCCCCCACCTCAGCCTCCCAAGTAGCGGAGACTACAGGCACCACCATGACCAACAAATTAAAAAAACTTTTGGCTGGGCGTGGTGGCTCATGTCTGTATTCCCAGCACTTTGGGAGGCTGTGGCAGATGTATCATGAGGTCAGGAGTTCAAGACCATCCTGGACAATATGGTGAAACCCCATCTCTACTAAAAATACAAAAAATTAGCCGGGTGTGGTGGCGGGCACCTATAATCCCAGCTACTCGGGAGGCTGAGGCAGAGAATTGCTTGAACCCAGGAGGCAGAGGTTGCAGTTAGCTGAGATCGCGCCACTGCACTCCTGTCTGGGCGATAGAGCAAGACTCCATCTCAAAAAAAAAAAAAAAAGTTTTTTTTGTAGAGACAGGGTCTTACTATGTTGCCCAGGCTGGTCTTGAACTCCTGGCTTCAAGCAATACCTACCTCTTGACTTAGCCTCCCAAAGCATTGGAATTGTAGGTGTGAGATACCCAGCCTGGCCTAAGAGTATTGTTTTTTTAATTGTGAGTGGATTTTGAATTTTTGTCAAATGGTTTTTCTTTATCAATCAATATGAGCATTTGCTTTTTTTTTTTTTTGAGACAGAGTCTTGCTCTATCGCCCAGGCTGGAGTGCAGTAATGAGATCTTGGCTCACTGCAACCTCTGCTCCTGGGTTCAAGCGATTCTTCTGCCTCAGCCTCTGGAGTAGCTGGGATTACAGGTGCCCGCCACCACGCCCAGCTAATTTTTGTATTTTTAGTAGAGACAGGGTTTTCCCATGTTGATTAGGCTGGTCTAGAACTCCTGACCTCAAGTGATCCACCCGCCTCGGCCTCCCAAAGTGCTGGGATTACAGGCGTGAGCCACTGCGCCTGGCCAAGTGATTGATTTTTGAATATTGAACCAGCCCTGCATTGTCAGGATAAATCCCACCTGATTGTAACATATACTTTTTTTTTTGTTATATATTCCTGAGTTCAGTTGGCTAATATTTTTTTCTTTTTGAGATGCAGTCACATCCTGTCACCCAGACTGGAGTGCAGTGGCACGATCTCGGCTCACTACAGCCTCTGCCTCCCAGGTTCAAGGCATTTTCCTGTCTCAGCCTCTTGAGTAGCTGGGACTACAGGCGTATGCCCCCATGCCTGGCTAATTTTTGTATATTTAGTAGAGACAGGGTTTCACCATATTGGTCAAGCTGATCTCAAACTCCTGACCTCAGGCGATCCACCCGCCTTGGCCTCCCAAAGTGCTGGGATTACAGGCTTCAGCCACTGAGCTCGGCTTGTTTATTTATTTAGAGATGGAGTCACACTCTGCTGCCGAGGCTGGAGTGCAGTGGCACAATCTTGGCTCACTGCAATGTCTGCCTCCTGGGTTCAAGCGATTCTCCTGCCTCAGCCTCCCTAGTAGCTGGGACCACAGGTGCACACTACCACACCTGGCTAATTTTTGTATTTTTAGTAGAGACAGAGTTTCACCACATTGGCCAGGCTGGTCTCGAACTCCTGACCTCAAGTGATCCATCTGCCTCAGTCTCCCAAAGTGCTGGGATTGTAGGCGTGAGCCACCGCGCCCGGCCAGCTAATATTTTGTTGAAGATTTTTACATATATGTTCATGAGAGATATTGATCTGTAGGTTTTTTTTCTTACAATATCTTCGTTTGGTTTTGGTCTCAGGATAATGCTGCCCTCATAAAATGAACGAAGGAGTATTTTCTCTTGTTCTATTTTCTGGAAGAGATTGTGTAAAATCAGTGTTATTTCTTCTTCTTTAGTTATCCCGCTCTACTGCACACTTCCTATGATTGTGTCTGTGTTCAGGGCCAGGTGGCAGGAGGACACAAAGAGAAGAAAGCTATAGGGGTTCTTCTTCTTGGGACTACAACTGTTTTTAAAAACAAACACACACACATACACACCCAGGCTGGTGTCACTCCTGCCCACAAGTGATCCACCTCGGCGTCCCATAGTGCTGGGATTACAGACATGATCCACAGCCCCTGGCCCACAACTCTTGATCAGAGAGGGAAAGATTTGGTTGTCTGTGGACCCTGCAGCCACTGATACTACTGTCACCACTGCTACTCCGATGGAATTGTCTCGGGGCTGGGGCATGGGAGAATGAAGAAGAGAAAAATGGAGTTCCTTTTCTCTCTCTCAGTGCTAGACCTTCCCTTTCCACTCCTCGAGGCAGAACCAGCATTTCTCCTGTTGATCCTTCTCGTAGCCCCAGTGCCCATTCTGGATTTGGCACTGTCTTGTATCGAGGCTGGGGAATATCAGAGGAAAAATGAGAAACTCATTTCAGCTCAGTGGAATGTTGAATTCTGGCTTTCTTCCCCCGTTTCCCCACTGTGTTTACTTTCACACTCTTCAGAGAGCTGCCCCGTGCATGTCTGTCCATGTTTCACAGCAGCATTCAGCAGGAGAGACAGGGTGGAGGCTGCTTACTCCATCTCATCTGGAACCTAATAGCTTTTTAAACCATCACAACCATATGAAGTAGATGCTATTGTTATATACATGTGGCCGATGACAAAACTGAGGCCCTTAGAGGTTAAGTAATTTTCCTAAGATCACACAGCTAGTCAGTGGCCAACCTAGTCATCCTAGCCCCAGAGTTTGTGGTCTGAGCTGCAAGTTCCACAGCTTCAGAGGGAGCTGAACGTGACAGCTCTGTGGGGTGAGGTATCGGGCTCGCCTGCTCTGGACAGGCCCTGATATCTCACTCCCTCTAACCTGCACGGTGTGTGAAGGGAGAGTGCATAGTGTTTAGGGAATTGCTTTCTTCTTCTTCTTCTTTTTTTTTTAGACAGACTTTCACTCTGTCGTCCAGGCTGGAGTGCAGTGGCATGATCTCAGCTCATTGCAGCCTCCGCCTCCCAGGTTCCGGTGATTCTCCTGCCTCAGCCTCCCGAGTAGCTGGGATTATAGGCACGTGCCACCACGCCCAGCTAATTTTTGTATTTTTAGTAGAGACAGATTTTCACCATGTTGGCCCGGCTGGTCTCGAACTCCGGACTTCAGGTGATCCACCCACCTTGGCCTCCCAAAGTGCTAGGATTAGAGGTGTGAGCCACCGCGTCTGGCCTTTTGCTTTCTTCTTTGATGAAGATCTGGACTGTGGTGGGATAGGAATAGCCTTCTGTCTTCAAGACATACGCATGTATGTGCATGTGTGTGTGTATGTGTGTATACATGCTTATATATGTGCCTGTGTGTGAACCATGCAGCCATGGACAGTGAGGATGTGGATCCATTCATTCAGGAAGTATACTTGAGCCACCACCATGTATCACACATTATCCTGGTCATTGAGGATACATCAGTGAAGAAACAGACAAAAACCTCTGCTCTCCTGGAGCCTCCATTCTAGTAGTCAGACAACAAACATACAAATAAGTCAATTACATAGAATGCTAGAAAGTGGTAAGTGCTGGGGAATAAACAGGGCAGATAAGGAGGATTGGGAGTGTTGGGGTAAAGGGCAGGATATAGTTATTAACACAAAACGATGTCTGCCATGTACTCTTGAATGCACTGCCTAAACTGCAATTTCATATGACTTCCTTGTATTCCAGGGGAAACTCATTCAGGCAAGTTCAGCCCTTTATGAGGAATTCCCCTGTGGTCACATTCCAATTCCTGGACCTGCTGCCACCCTCAGAACTGCATGCTCCTTCTTCAGACTTTCTAAGAATGACTCAGGTCATTGGTGGAGTGAAGTCAAGATTTCCAACTCAGTCACCTGAAGAGATGGAGATACCATTCATGGAGCTGGAGGTCCCTGGAGATTTGGGAATTCAGATAACAAGCTAAGATAAGGGTGAGCTACTGACTTGACCTCTCTCTGCGTTAGTTTCATATTCTGTAAAACCAGGCTAATGATGGTACATTATGTGTTGTGAAGACTAAAATAATATGTGAGACGTAACTGGCATAGTACTTGGCACAGTGTAGGCACTTGAGAAAGACTGATTTATTATTTTTGCTATTTAGGCTACATTGACTTTAAGCTGACTGAGAGATATCCACGGGGATATGTCTAGAAACAGTGGACTATGTGGATAGGGAACTCAGCAGAGGAGCAAATGACAGAGATTTTGGGGGTGATTAAAACCTTGGGGGTAGATGACAACCCCACAGTGAAGAAGAAAAAAGAAAAGAGAGCCAAGGATCTCATCTTGGGAAGCACCAATGTAAATGGGCAGAAACAGGAAATGCCAGGAAAGAATCATTTTTTGTTTTGTACTTACAATGGCTAGAAAAAAATATAATTTTACTTGTTTCTGATTTCTTTTTTTTTTTTTTTGTGAGATGGAGTCTCGCTCTGTCGCCCAGGCTGGAGTGCGGTGGCATGATCTTGGCTCACTGAAACCTCTGCCTCCCGGGTTCAAGGAATTCTCCTGTCTCGACCTTCCAAGTAGCTGGGATTACAGGCGCACACCACCACGCCTGGCTGCTTTTTGTATTTTGGGTACAGACGAGATTTCACCATGTTGGCCAGGCTGGTCTCAAACTCCTGACCTCAAGTGATCCGCCTGCCTCAGCCTCCCAAAGTGCTGAGATTACAGGCGTGAGTCACCATGCCTGGCCAAATATGTAATTTTTTTTTTTTTTTTTGATACGGAGTCTCACTCTGTCGCCCAGACTGGAGTGCAATGGCATGATCTCAGCTCACTGCAACCTCTGCTTCCTGGGTTCAAATGATTCTGCTGTCTCAGCCTCCCGAGTAGCTGGGATTACAGGCACCTGCCACCATGCTCAGCTAATTTTTGTATTTTTAGTAGAGACGGGGTTTCACCATGTTGGCCATGCTGGTCTTGAACTCCTGACCTCAAGTGATCCACCCTCCTTGGCTTCCCAAAGTGCTGGGATTACAGGTGTGAGCCACTATACCTGGCCATATATACAATTTTTATTTGTCCATTATTCCAGAATAAAGCTGGAAGAAAAAAAAAGAGAAAAGAAAAGGAAAGAAAAAAAAAAGATTAGTCTGGATGCTAGGGATGTTCATTGCTATTGGTTTCAACATTGTTTTTAGCCCTTTTCTGTAAACAGAGATTTCCAAATCAAATTCAGGACTGACGGGTGTTTATTTAACTTCTTCTATATGACATCTGTGTCCTCTTTCTTCCACATTGTAAATTCTTGTTCTCAAGGACACAGGAGATGATAGCATTAAAAATCCCATTTATTTTAGAATAGCATTTGTTTGATCTATATTACACAGAAGTCTCAGAATAAATACTGACTGGCACCACCAGTTATTATGGAGAACAGTTGATTTTTTTTTTCTTTTGAGATGGACTTTCACTCTTGTTGCCCAGACTGGAGTGCAACGGCACAATCTCGGCCCACCGTAACCTCCGCCTCCCGGGTTCAAGCGATTCTCCTGCCTCAGCCTCCTGAGTAGCTGGGATTACAGGCATGGGCCACCATGCTTGGCTAATTTTGTATTTTTAGTAGAGACTGGGTTTCTCCATGTTGGTCAGGCTGGTCTCGAACTCCTGACCTCAGGTGATCCACCCGCCTTGGCCTCCCAAAGTGCTGGGATTACAGGCGCGAGCCACCGTGCCCAGTTGATTTTTTTTTTTTTTTTGCATATGCTACCCCCTTGCTCTCCCTGCACATTTTTTCTGGTTTTATTATATACATATACATAGTTAGAGTATCTAATCGTTACATAATACACTTTCTTCCTTTTAATTCTCATTTAGCATTAGTTCTTTTTTTTTTTGAGATGGAGTTTCGCTTTTGTTGCTCAGGCTGGAGTGCAATGGCGCAATCTCGGCTCACAGCAAACTCCACCTCCTGGATTCAAGCGATTCTCCTGCCTCAGCCTCTCGAGTAACTGGGATTACAGGCATGCGCCACCACACCCGGCTAATTTTGTATTTTTAGTAGAGACAGAGTTTCTCCATGTTGGTCAGGCTGGTCTCAAACTCCCGACCTCAGGTGATCCGCCTGCCTTGGCCTCCCAAAGTGCTGGGATTACAGGCATGAGCCACCGCGTCCAGCCAGCATTAGTTCTACATAACTGAACTTAATGCTCATCACCAGGCCTTATGTCAATGTCTTTCTAGTCATTTTGGTTGTCTGAAGTTTATTCTCTAGTAGATTCCTCAGGAAAAGCTCATGGGCATAATATTCCCTGAGATCTTGCATGCTGATAATAGTTTGATTATGCATTTGAAGGTCAGAATAGCTGGGAGGTAGAGGTAAGAGGATTGCTTGAGCCAAAGAACTTTAGACCAGCCTGGGCAACATAGTGAGACTATTTCTACAAAAATAAAAGAATAAAACACTATTAAAATTAGCTAGATGTGGTGGTACACTCCTGTAGTCCCAGCTGCTCAGGAGGCTGATTGCACCACTGCACTCCAGCCTGGATGACAGAGCAAGACCCTGTCCCCTCACACCCCCCAAAAAAAAGAAAGAAAGAAAAATGATGGTAATATAACATAACTTTCTTTGTAGAGACAGGGTCTCTCTCTGTCACCAGGCTGGAGTGCAGTCACAGCTCACTGCAGCCTTGATGTTGGCCCAAGCAATCCTCCCACCATAGCCTTCTGAGTAGTGGGACTACAAGTGCATGCCATCACATTCAGCTATTTTTTGTATTTTTTTCCTATTTTGACCATCCATGTCAGATTTTTTGTTGGTATTTTTGGTAGAAATAGGGTCTCTCTATGTTGCCCAGTCTAGTCTCGAACTCCTGGGCTCAAGCGATCCACCCACCTCGGCTTCCCAAAGCGTTGGGATTATAGGCATGAGCCACCACACCTGGCCAGGGCTATTTTTCTCTTTCTTTTCTTTCCTTCCTTCTTTCCTTCCTTCCTTCCTCCCTCCCTTCCTTCCCTTCCTCCCTTCCTCCCTTCCCTTCCTTCCTTCCCTTCCTTCCCTTCCTTCCCTTCCTTCTTTTTTTTTTTTTTTTTTTGAGATGGAGTCTCACTCTGCTGCCCAGGCTGGAGTGCAATGGCATGATCTCAGCTCGCTGTAACCTCCGCCTCCTGAGTTCAAGCGATTCTCCTGTCTCAGCCTCCCGAGTAGCTGGGATTACACGTGTGTGCTACCACGCCTGGATAATTTTTGTATTTTTAGTAGAGACGAGGTTTCACCATGTTGGCCAGAGTAGTCTAGAACTCCTGAGTTCAAGTGATCCGCCTGCCTCAGCCTCCCAAAGTGCTGGGATTACAGGGATGAGCCACCATGCCCAGCTCAGGGCTATTTTTCTAATAATAGTTTTGTATGGGATTTGATCTTAATACTTTTACATTGCTAATTTTTATGTGAAACTAGTTTTCCTGAATTTTCAGAAGGAGGCTTCACCAGAGAGTTTTTCTAACTTCAAAAATCTCTTCCTTTTATTGTTTTCACATAATGTGAAAATGACGGTGGCTTTGGTCTGAGCTTTTTCTGGCTCTGTTCCTCTCTCTCCTTTTTATCTGGATCTCTTTCTCCCCCTTTTCTTGTCTCTGTGCTGCTTAATTTTGATCCTGCTCTTAGTGGCTTATCTGTGGGTTCAGTACCATAAGGGAGCCCTGGCGGGTCAGTGCTGAGAGCTCAGGGGACAAGAACTTCTCCAGGCCCTTTGGACTTGAACGAAGGCATTGGTGCCCTTGCCCTCGCCTGCTACCGTGATGGCTGTTTCAGCAGCTGTGTGCCGCCCCCCAGAAAATGCCCATTGCACTTTCCAGGTAACACCTGTTGACTACATCTCAAGTCATACAAATCAGAGGCAAACTGAAGTGTTTATGCCCCTACATTTATCAGTCATTGGTTAAACCCGCCCCTGGGGAATGGGGAAGCCCCAGGCACTTCCAACGTGATGCAGGCAAATTGGTCCTGGCAGTCTGAGGGCACCCGTGCGACTAAAAGATTCCTTCATTCATGTGGTCAAGAATGGCTCATTTTTTGTACAGCATGGTGACTGTAGTTAATAATACTGTACTATAGAGTGTAGATCTTAAGCATTCTCACATAAGAAAAAGTAACAATGTGAGGTGATGGATGTGTTAATTTGGTTGTAGTAATCATTTTACAATGTATACATATATCAAATCATCACATTGTACACTTTAAGTATATACAATTTTATTGGTTAATGATACCTCCGTAAAGCTGAAAAATGGCTCATTTTTACATTTCCATTTGGCATTGCATTAAGGGTCATGGAAGGGGGGAAATAGAGGAGTGAGAGGGTACCCCCATTCCTTCTAATAGCACATTTTGAGAGTGGCACACATCACTCTTGTGCACATCCATTGGCTGGAACTTAGTCACAGGAAGTCACTTAGCTGCAAGGGAGACTGGGAAATGTAGTTTTTAGCTGGGAAGCCATATGCTCAGCTAAACTCTATTGTAAGGGAAGAAGGGGAAAATAGGTACTGGGGAACAACTCACAGTCTCTTTCATTAAGAGTGATGGGAAAGAGTGAAAGGAAAAGATGGGTGAGGTAGGGTGACAGGCTCCCACTTCCAGGCAGGGGTTTGAGGGAGGAGGAGGATGCATGCTGAGGTGAAGGCCATTTTCATTGTGGTAAGAGATAGCTGAGTTTGGAGGCAGAGAAGACAGAAACTGGGCTGACATGAGGGTTGGGGAAAATGGAACAAAATAGGCCGGGCATGGTGGCTTACGCCTATAATCTCAGCACTTTGGGAGGCTGAGGTCAGGAGTTCAAGACCAGCCTGGCCAACATGGGGAAACCCTGTCTCTACTAAAAATACAAAACTTAGCTGGTTGCGGTGGCAAGAGCCTGTAATCCCAGCTACTCCGGAGGCTGAGGCACAAGAATCACTTGAACCCAGGAGGCGGAGGTTGCAGTAAGCTGAGATTGTGCCACTGCACTCCAGCTTGGGTGACAGAGCAAGACTCCGTCTCAAAAAAAAGTAAAAAGAAAAAAAAATGGAGCAAAACAGAGGCCAAGGGCCTTCTTAGCTAGACATGGCCACATGACTAAGTTCTGGCCAATAGGACAGGAGCACAACAAGCAATGCAGCTTCCTCATCATACTCTTTATTTCCAACTTTTCAGTTCAGGGGTACATGTACAGGATGTGCAGTTTCGTTACATAGGTAAATATGTGCCATGGTGGTTTGCACAAATCATCCCGTCACCTAGGTATTAAGCCCAGCAGCCATTAGCTATTCTTCCTGATACTTTCCCTCCTCCCCAACTTCGCTTTTTTGGTTTGTTTGTTTGTTTGTTTTTTGAGATGGGGTTTTGCTCTGTTGCCCAGGCTGGAGTGCAGTGGAGCAATCACAACTCACTGCAGCCCTGACTCCTCAGGCTCAAGTGATCCTCCCACCTCAGCCTCCCAAGTAGCTGTGACTACAGGCACACACCACCATACCAGGCTAATTTATTTTTTATTGTTTAGGTAGAGACAGGATCCTGTTATGTTGCCCAGGCTGGTCTCAAATTCCTGGGCTCAAGTGTCCTCCTGCCTCAGCCTCCCAAAGTGCTGAGATTACAGGTGTGGGCCAGGAAGCTGACCTCTACCATACCCAACTCTTAAAGGGCAAAATGCTTGCCCTCTACTTCCTTGTTTCTCATCCCTGTGGCCTGGAATGTGAATGTGGGGTAATGAACACCATTTTTTTTGTTTTTGTTTTTGTTTTGAGACGGAGTCTTGCTCTGTCGCCCAGGCTGGAGTGCAGTGGCGTGATCTCAGCTCACTGCAACCTCCGCTTCCCGGGTTCAAGCAATTCTGCTGCCTCAGTCTCCTGAGTAGCTGGGATTACAGGCACCCGCCACCACACCTGACTAATTTTTTTGTACTTTTAGTAGAGATGGGGTTTCACCATGTTGGCCAGGCTGGTCTCCAACTTCTGACCTCAGGTGATCCACCACCTGGGCCTCCCAAAGTGCTGGGATTACAGGCGTGAGCCGCCGTGTCCGGCCTAATGAACATTCTTTTTTTTTTTGAGATGAAGTCTCACTCTCGTCCCCCAGGCTGGAGTGCGATGGTATGACCTCAGCTCAGCTCACTGCAACCTTCGCCTCCCAGTTCAAGTGCTTCTCTTGCCTTGGCCCGCCCGAGTAGCTGGGATTACAGGCGCCTGCCACCATGCCTGGCTAATTTTTGTATTTTTAGTGGAGATGAGGTTTCACCATGTTGGCCAGGCTGGTCTAGAACTCCTGACCTCAGGTGACCCACCCGCGTCAGCCTCCCAAAGTGCTGGGATTACAGGTGTGAGCTATCACGCCCGGCCAAACATTCTTAAACCATGTAGATGGGTGCATAATCTTGGAGTAACAAGATAGATGGTGTTTGGGCTCCTTGTAGATCAGAGGCACCCTATCCCCTGGCTACCAGCTTGGTCTCTTACAAGAGAGAGAAATAAACATCTATGATATTTAAGCTACCGCTATTTGGTATCTATTAAGGCAGGTGCACGAATATTTTAGCTAATATGTTCACATGTTGACTGACTGATTCAATAACCTAGGAGCACACACATGCCAGTATCACATCAGATGCCAGGAGCCACAAAGACACAAGTCCACAAGGGCCTGGTGAATCAGGGAGCTGACTGTGTCTGACAGGTCAGAACTGTTTCTCCCTGAATCGATACCTCTTTCAGGACTTGAGTTTCTGCACCTGCAGCACAGGCCTCTTGAGACTTTTGGGCCCTTGAAAGAGTTTTGGATTCAAGCAGGAGCTTATCCGAGAACAGGAGCACTCATGCGGAGAGGATGTGCACAGAACTCACAGGGGCTGGCGCCCAGGGACCCTCACAGGGTCTAATTTCAGGCTTCGCAACACATACCAGCATTTTATTTTTATTTTTTTCCTTTTTTGAGACATAGTCTTGCTCTGTCACCCAGGCTGGAGTGCTGTGGAGCGATCTTGGCTCATTGCAATCTCCGCCTCCCAGGTTCAAGTGATTCTCCTGCCTCAGTCTCCCAAGTAGCTCGGATTATAGGCATGCACCACCATACCCAGCTAATTTTTGTATTTTTAGTACAGACAGGGTTTTGACATGGCCAGGCTGGTCTCAAACTCTTTGCTTCAGGTGATCCGCCCGCCTTGGTCTCCCAAAGTGCGGGGATTACAGGCATGAGCCACTGCACCCAGCCTATTTTTATTGGTTTTTAAAAATTCTTTGGTTGTTATTTAAGCCATTAAATAGAAATACCCTTTAAACAATCAAACTATATTGGAAATATATAAAATACTGGAGAAGCCCTTGTTTTGATATAAACAGGTCTGAGTCATTGACCAGTGTTTTGAAAAAGTCAGTTTAAGTGGGCAATCATAAAGACACATACAGATCTTAGTCACTTTGTTTTGATTTCAAACACAAAATTCACATTCAGACAAAATTCACATTCAGGCACGAATTTTTCTTTGGGTATCTTGACTCAAATCACCCTTTGACTTTCTTGCATAAATCACACCCACAAGCCTATAATTTGTCACCTGTTATTTCCAATTTCTTTAAACTTAAAGACGCTTGTGAAGCAATCTGATGTAGCACACTTCTAGATTTTTAGGATTTTCCCGTAATAGTTTATCTTTCACATCTAATTCAACATGTCAGCAAATCTCTTTGTGTATTACTTCCAAAGCATTTAACGTAGTTTGCAAGAAAACAATTGTTTATGCACTCATATTTCATCAATATTAAATTAATATTTAATTCAATTATATGATTACAATGACAAATACACCTGGCATAAACAGGCTAGGGACACATCCAACCAAAAGGCAACTCAACCCAGAGATAGCTGAGTTCTTGCTTTTCTAGACCAGAGGTCATCAAACTATGGCCCTGTGGGCCTGTTTTTGTACATTCTGTGGGTTAAAATGCCTTTTAGGGGCTGGGTGTAGTGGCTCACACCCGTAATGCCAACACTTTGGGAGGCCAAGGCAGGTGGATCACTTGAGGTTGGGAGTTCAAGACCAGCCTGGCCAACATGGTGAAACCCCATCTCTACTAAAAATACAAAAATTAGCCGGGCGTGGTGGCATGTGCCTGTAATTCCAGCTACTTGGGAGGTTGAGGCAGGAGAATCTCTTGAACCTGGGTGGTAGAGGTTGCAGTGAGCTGAGATCATGCTGCTGCACTCCAGTCTGGGTGACACAGCAAGACTCTGTCTCAAAAAAAAAAAAAAAAAAAAAAATGCCTTTTACGCCAGGCACAGTGACTCATGCCTATAATCTCAGCATTTTGGGTGGCTGAGGCCCAAGGATCCCTTGAGCTCAATAATAATAAAAAGAATGGCTTTTAAAGTGGTTGAATCTGTAAGCAGTTGAAATAAACTAAACAAATTTTATGACATGAAAATTATATAAAATTCAAACTTTAATGTCTGTAAGTAAAGATTTACTGAAGCACTACCATGCCCATTCTTTTTTTTTTTTTTTTTGGTGTATTGAGTGGCTGCTTTCAAGCTACAGTGGATGAACCTAAGGGTGTCAACAGAAACTGTATGGACCACAAAGCCTAAAATATTTACTATCTGGTCCTTTACAGAGTTTGCTTACCTCTGTTCTAGAGAGAAGCCTGAGCCTTGGGTGCGCACCACACCACGGGTATCTGTTACTGTGTTTTGCAGAAGCTTCAGCTAAGAGGGAGGGCTCCTAAGAGAGCTCCTACCACAAAAAGTGAAAATCCCTTACTTCTTGGCATCGCTGTTTCCTAAACCCACCCCCCACTCTTCCCAAGGTAGCTTCATGGTTTGCTTCCTCACTTCCTTCTTGGGCTCAAGTGATCCTCCAACGTGGTCTCCCAGCGCACTGGGATTACAGACATGAGCCACTACACCCGGCTCTGATTTTTCTCTATAGCACTTATCAGACATATTCCATGCTTATTTATTTATGTATGTATTCATTTATTTGAGACAGATTCTCACTCTGTCACCAAGGCTGGAGTGCAGTGGCACCATCTCGGCTCACAGCAACCTCCGCCCCCTGGATTCAAGTGATTCTCATGCCACAGCCTCCTGAGTAGCTGGATTACGGGCGCCCGCCACCGCGCTTGGCTAATTTTTGTAGTTTTAGTAGAGACGGGATTTCACCATGTTGACCAGGCTGGTCTTGAACTCCTGGCCTCTGATGATCCACCTGCCTCGGCCTCTCAAAGTGCTGGGATTACAGGCGTGAGCCACCGCACCCAGCCTCCATGCTTATTTATTTATTTTCTATTTTCTGTCGCTAAAATGTGAGCTCTATAAGGGCAAGGATTTTGCCTGTTTGTTCACTGCTCTATCCCAGTGCCTAGATCAGTGCCTGGCACACAGCAGGGACTTAATAAGTGCTTGTTGATGAGGATTGAATTACTCTTTTTTTTTTTTTTTGAGACAGTTTCCCTCTGTCGCCCAGGCTGGAGTGCAGTGGCGCGATCTTGGCTCACTGCAACCTCTGCCTCCGGGATTCAAGCAATTCTCCTGCTTCAGCCTCCAGAGTAGCTGGGACTACAGGCACGCGCCACGACGCCTGGCTAATTTTTGTATTTGTAGTACAGATGGGGTTTCACCATGTTGGCCAGGCTGGTCTTGAACTCCTGACCTGGTGATCCACTCACCTCGGCCTCCCAAAGTGCTGGGATTACAGGCGTGAGCCACCACGCCTGGCCTGAATTACACTTGCTGTATGACAACCTGCTGTCTGTAGGACCCTGGGCATGAGGAAATGCCTGAGAGTGGAAAGCAGTGGAGCAGTGCTGCACAGTGCATGGTGATCAAAGAGAGGCCTTGTGTGTGGGGAGTGGGTATGGGCAGGTGGGTGATGGGGTACAGAATTCTAAGCCTCTGGGGATGAATGGCAGAGGCCACACCATCTTGATGAGTGGCCCTTGAGCCCACTGGACAAAGAGAATTGTTGGCTGGGGTCCAGGTCCATATTCTCCCTGACTTGGGGTGGCCTTGCCAGGTGTTCTCAGAATGGGGACCAAAGGAGCCCTTTGATTCTGTCCCCTCCCCTTTGATTATGTCCCCTACCCTTCAAGGACAAACTGGAGGCAGGTCCTGGTCTCACTTCTACAAAAACAATTGTTTCTGAAGTTTCCCCCCTTACACCCTAGATATGTCTCATGGCCACTGAGTCATGCAGCAATGATGGGTGTGGGTGTGTGGATGGGGGGGTGGCTGAGCCCATTGATCGAGGGCTGAGACATCTTCCCCGCTAATCAACAAGTTAATAAGCTCTTCGATGAGGAGGCGGTGATTAATGAACCAATCAGCTTGCCCTATAATTGGGGAGTGAGATTGGAGGGTGGGAGTATGATGGATAGAGAGGGTTTGCGAGGATGTGCGGCTGGCTCCTGGTCCACACTGAGACCACCTAGGGGCCCATTTACTTTGGCTATAAATGAGGAAGTGACTTCTTCAGAGGTTGTAGCCCGAATTCAGGCCACCCCATGCCCTCTAGCTTCTACAGTGTCTCTCCTCTCTTCCCATCTGTCCTTGGACCCCACATTCCCCAAGACATGACAGGGTTCCAGGGATGTCAGATTCCCCGTGGCCATCTCACAGGTTCCTTCATCTCTGCCCCGAATCGGTGCACTAGAAATACCCTACCAGCACCATGGTTAGTGCCGCTGCAGGGTCAGAAGAGCAAATAGCCCCCTACTCTCTGGTATCCTTGTCCCTGTTAGCTTGCAGGGTCCTTCTCTAGGCCCTGATCCCTGGGCTCACAGATGTCCTAACCAGCCCCCACTGCCCCCTCCATCCTAGGGTGAGCACCTGTCTTTTGTCTTTCCATGGAGGAATGGAATTCTTTGATTTCCGCTGTCTCCCCTCCAAACAGGACAAAGGCTGTCTCTGTCTCTCTGTATGTGTTCTGGGAACAGCTCATACTGGGGCTCCCCTATGACATGGCCATGTCTCTCCTTTGAGACTGGGGTTCTTGAAGCGCAGGGGTGTGTCTTGCCCCCTGGATGAGGGCTCCCTAAGAAGAATGACTTTTCTCCTCCCTCCAAGGGCAGGATCTATGTCCCCTTGTCCTGGTGTCCTCTTCCACCCCCATGCTTAGCAGGGCACCCTGGTGTTTCCTGGGATGTGGAATCCCATGGGGCCTGACTGGCTGATAAGGAGCCATTTCCGGAGAATGCAGGTGATTGAACCCATAAAATGGTGACAGAGAGCCCTGAACTCCCCATCTCAGGAGAGCTCTAAAAATAGTGCCCACAGCCATCTGTCCTGGGGCTGGAGGGGCTGGCTCAGAACCAAGGGCCTGGACAAGTTGGCCCCGTCAGTCCCTATGGGCTGATGGGACATCTGGAAGTACTAGAGGTCTGGCCAGGCCAGGGAGAGGAAGCTGGAAGGACTTTATGGGGAGACCTTCCCACAGCCCTTTCTCCTCCTGGGCAGGTGGGTTTGAGAGGGTTGGCAGTCTGAAGGTCCTTCTCCTACTCGGCCTCTCCGAGTGGGTGTGGGCCCCAGACTTAGTCTTCGGGTCCCTGCTTCCAGGCCTGCCTCTGGCGCCCCAATGGCTACTCCAGGTGCTGAGCCTTTCTGCCCCTCACAATTGAGAGGTCCTCTTCCTGGGTTCTGCCTCACCCTGCTTTTCCTGTTTGAATCGTGGGTGAGCTTGGCTGCTCCATCACCTCCCAGGGCTTCAGTTTCCTCATCAGGAAAATGGAGATAAACTCAGTTCATCATCTTGTGATGCCTGAAATTATGCACTACCCGGTGCACAGTAGGTGCTTAATAAACAAGTCCTTTCCTTCAAAGGATCTGGGCTTAGAGCCCAGTGGAGACTGCCACGGGCTGGGGACAGTGGCATGTGCCTGGGAAGCCTTGGCATCACTCAGGCCCAGAAGACACCAGTGCCCTGAATGACACCTGCATAGGGGTGGAGACACTGCCTTGGGAGGGGGCTCTATACCACACATGGCTGGACTGGGGTCTGTGTGTGCCAGTCTGGATACACAGGTGGCCGACTCAGCTTCTTCTGGTGGGGGGATTGATTTCTGCCTCCTCCTGCCTCTTTTCCAACTCTTTAATAGAGAGAGGACATAATGGAGTGTTCAGAGAGGCCTCTCCCCCAAGACACCATAAACTGTAGGTCAGGAGCCAAGGTCAGGTGCTCCCACCCTGCCTCCAGGAGACTTTCCCCAAGAGGTCCTGTCATTCCTCAGCCCTTCTCCAAGGTATTACTGAGCAGAGGTTGAAAAGAGTTGTCTTTTGTAAAGAGTGGTCACAGATCCCACGGACTGGAGGGAATGTGTCCACCCTCCCACGCCCCAACTCCCACCCAGGGACAGGCTAGGGAAGATAGAATTTCAACCCTGGTCCTAGGGGCTGCCCCAGGAGTCTAGATCCAACCGCTTTACTTCCTCAGGAGGCTAGACCTGCCACTGGGGGGCTCTGGGGTGAACATGGGGTTCAGGCTGAGTACCCCATCCAGTGAGACCCCGAATCTGAGCATGGCAGCTGCCCCCTCAGCTCCTGCGAGGTGGAGACATCACGCACTGGCTGGGTATAAGCTCAGCGATCTGACAAGGGTGGAAGGAGGGAGGAAGAAGGACCCACCCCCTGCTGGCTCCCCCTCCCCCTGGGACTCCCCCTCCCTTTCCAGGCGGGGATATAAGCCCCACAAGGAAAGCGCTGAGCAGAGGAGGCCTCAGCTTGACCTGCGGCAGTGCAGCCCTTGGGACTTCCCTCGCCTTCCACCTCCTGCTCATCTGCTTCACAAACTATCGCTGTGAGTGGCTGGGGGCTCAAGCATGGTCTGTACCGGGAAACCCAGGCTGTTTTTGTGGGGAAACTGAGGCTGGGATGGTGGAAGCTGGGGGTGAGTGGTAGGAAACTGGATTGGAGGGGGCCATCGGAGGTGGGAAGGAGGCCAGCAGCGGGGGTGGGGGTGGGGAGACAGGCAGGGCTTATGCCCCTCTGACATGAGGAAACTGAGTCAGGAGACGGTGCAGTGCCCAAGAACACACAGCAAGCCCGGTGGCTGAGCCTTGGTCCGGTACCAGCCCCAGGGAGAGCGTCGGAACGCGGCCCCGACGGCAGCCACAGCCTCCCGCCGTGTAGGGTCGAGGCTTGGAATGACCCACGTCCCAATGTCTCCTTCCCAGATGGTGTTCGTGCGCAGGCCGTGGCCCGCCTTGACCACAGTGCTTCTGGCCCTGCTCGTCTGCCTGGGGGCGCTGGTCGACGCCTATCCCATCAAACCCGAGGCTCCCGGCGAAGACGCCTCCCCGGAGGAGCTGAACCGCTACTACGCCTCCCTGCGCCACTACCTCAACCTGGTCACCCGGCAGCGGTGAGCGCAGGCGCGAAGCGGGACCCCTGGGGCTCTCACCCTGAGGTCCCGCTCCACCTGGGGGCGTGGCCAGATCTGACCACGCTCTTCCCTTCCCCGCCCCCAGGTATGGGAAAAGAGACGGCCCGGACACGCTTCTTTCCAAAACGTTCTTCCCCGACGGCGAGGACCGCCCCGTCAGGTCGCGGTAAAAGCGCCCTCGTTACCACACATCCTGCCTCCGAGAGCGCGGCCTGGCCCTACCCTGGCAACATCACTTGACGTCTCCCAGGCTCGCCTCCCCAGATCCAATTCCTTCCCCTTCGCTTCCGCAGGTCGGAGGGCGCAGACCTGTGGTGAGGACCCCTGAGGCCTCCTGGGAGATCTGCCAACCACGCCCACGTCATTTGCATACGCACTCCCGACCCCAGAAACCCGGATTCCACCTCCCGACGGCGGCGTCTGGGCAGGGTTGGGGTGCGGCCCTTCGCCCGCGTCTCGGTGCCCCCGCCCCCTGGGCTGGAGGGCTGTGTGTGGTCCTTCCCTGGTCCCAAAATAAAGAGCAAATTCCACAGAAACGGAGTGTGTGCCTTTGTATTTCCTTTCTTTTCTCCTTCGTGGAGGTGGCATCCCGTGGAAGTGGAGGGTGGAGGCGTGGGGGCCAGGGAAGAGAAAACCGACTTGGACAGAGGCGCCCCAGGACAAGGCTGGGGCGGGCTGCGGAGTTCCCTCTGCTCGGAGCCCAGGGAAGACTCGACCACCCAGCCTGAAGCTGGACAGCGCCCAGACCAGGAACTGCTGTGGAAGGAACTCTGGTCGAGTGGGGGCAGGGGTGGATGGAGCTCTGGAAGAAGGGGCGGGGACGGGCCACAGGAGCCTGCTAGGCAGCCTAGGAGAGCAGATGGGGTCAGGGCTGTCCCTTCCCCACCCCGTGAAGCCAAAGACGGCTGGGGGACGAGTCGGGCACCAACACCCCGGGGCGTTTCCCCAGGAGCTGTATTACTAGCGCCCAGGGCTGGAGTGGCTGGAGGTGAAGTGTAATCCAAAATGGGGCTGTGGAGGAAGAGCTTGTGGGGGTGAGATGGCTGTATGTGTGCTGGCCGGAGAGGCAGGCCATTTCTACCTTCCCCCTTTCCCTGAGTAGAGGAGCACTGGGAGTGTGGAGGCTGCCCTATCCCTAAGAAACCGCCCTTCCCCATCTCGCTGAATTCACACTCAGTGGATAAGTCACAAACTGTTTTTCTTAGTGACAATGCCATAGGGACGCCCTCCATGTACTCCCCTCCCCTGGACTAGCTACTGAAGCCTAAAGGCTCTGTGGATGTTTAAACTGGAATCCAACTCGAATCCCTTACCACTCTGCACCTATTCCAGAGCCTGCCTGCAGATTGATCTCCCCTGACATCCACCCTTCCCTGCCCCTTTCCTCCAAAAAGCTTGCCTTGACTGCCCAATTGCACTCTTCCTGCCCTCTCTGGCTGCCCAGCTCTCAGGGCCTCTGCTGTGTTCACTGAGAGTTCTGTCTATGTCTCTGTGTCCTGTCTCCCTCCTGGGGCCTCAAGAAGGAAGGGCCTATGTCTCCTTCCTGGGACACAGCCTCCTGTATCTGTGGGCTGTCTTCTGGGACTCCAGTTCAGCAAGACCTACCCAAATCTGAAGCAGGGCGCTAGGAGACGAGGGGGAAAATCAGGTTGAGGTCAAAGCCTGTGACCTAGAGAGGGGAAAAATGACAGGAAGGCTGGGGGCATCCTTGCAGTGGATCAGGGTTTTTTTTTGTTTTGTTTTGTGTTTTAGAGACGGAGTTGTTGCTTTTGTCGCCCAGGCTGGAGTGCAGTGGTGCAATCTTGACTCACTGCAACCTCCACCTCCTGGGTCCAAGTGATTCTCCTGCCTCAGCCTCCCGAGTAGCTGGGGCTACAGGTGCTCGCCACCACACCTAGCTAATTTTTGTATTTTTAGTAGAGACGGGGTTTCACCATGTTGGCCAGGATGGTCTCGATCTCCTGACCTCGTGATCTGCCTGCCTCGGCCTCCCAAAGTGCTGGGATTACAGGCGTGAGCCACCCCGCCCGGCCTGGATCAGGGTTTTTAAGGACTATTTGCAGTTCAATAGTTCTGGAAGGAGAGAAGACTCTAAAGCTGACTCTGCCATAGCTGCAGAGAAGTTCCCTGCTTGGACACAGGTCCCTTGGGGGCCACAGGGCTCTGACACCCACCCTCCCCTGTGCTGCCCTCCAGCCTCCCTGGAGGTAGAGCTGAAAGGGTGAGGCAGAGGAGGCAGGTGAAGGTCACTGGCTATGTGGATTCTGATGCTCTGCGCCTTTGCCCAGGCCACTTTACCTCCTTGCAGAGCCTTTTCCCTCTCTTAAGCCTGGAAGATACTCTCAGGATAGTGGTCACCTCCTCCCGGAAGCCTTGCCTGATTTCTTGGTGATGGAGTTCATTTCTTTGACTCCCTCTCCCCACTGATTATCTTAGACCCACTTTCCATCCTATTTTGCCTCCTGTCTTCTCTCCTGCAGCAGGACAGGTGGGACAAGAGCACACAGTGGCTGCCCGAAGCTTTCGTTCATTGTGTGAGTGGGGAGTGGGAGGATGTGTCTGTGTGTTGGTGTCCATGATCCCCTGTCTATTGGTCTGCCTGGGAGAGCTATAGTCAGTTTAAGGCGGATGGAAGAAAGACCTGGTATGAATTAGGCATGACCACAGACAATTTCTGCCCAGCTTGACATGTCTCATTGGCCATCAGTGACATGGGTCCACCTCATGTTCATTTTGAGGAGTGTTGAGCAGTTTAGGGTAATAATATTATTAATAATTATTATTAGTATAATAATAATGACAATAGCAATAATTATTTTTTCCAAAAAGCACTTATTTATGTGCGAGACACTGAGCTGTTTGTTTTACATATATCATATTACTAGGATATTGATTTGGCTTAAAAAAAACAGGTGGAATTAACAGTGGCTTAAACAAGATGGAAATTTATTTCTCTTGCATGAAATGTGAGTGGCACCTGGAGAGTTGGCAGTTGTGCTCCATGAGGGCATCCAAGAGCCCAGGCTCCTCTTTTGTGGCTTCCCCATGCCCTCATCTATATCATTTACAGGACTGAAGACAGCCCACCATGGCCTCATCTGTGTTCTAGCCAGTGGCAAGGGAGGGAAGGGGAAGGTAGGCACTCTGGTTACTATGTTGTATAATAAGCTACCCTAAAACTTCGCAGCTTCAAGCAACCATTGTACATCACTCAGGATTTTGTGGGTCAGGATCAAGAAGTGCTCCCCCTGGCAGTTTGCTTTGAGTCTCACATGCGGATACTATCAGAAGTTGGCAGGGTTGCGGTTAAGGATCCACTGGGCTGATGCCTGAGAAGGCTCATTCGCATGCTAGTGCCGGCTGTTGAGTTCAGCCGGGGCTGTTGACCATTGTACCTACATGTGACCTCTCCATCCTGATATTCTTGGGGTAGTTGGACTTACATGGTAACTGGTCTCCTGCTTGGAGTATTTCAAGAGAATCAGATGAAGGTGGCATTGCTGGTTAGTTTGCTAGGGCTGCCATAACAAAGAATCACAGACTGGGTGGTTTAAACAACAGTTCTCATGGCTAGCAGTCTGAAATGAAGGAGTTGGCAGGTTGATTCCTTCTGATCTGTTCCAGGCCTCTCTCCTTGCCTTGAAGATGGGTGTCTGAGCTGTGCCTCTTCACATCATCTTCCCTCTTTGCATATCTGTTTCTGTGTCCAAATTTCCCCTTTTCAAAGGAGACCAGTCCTACAGGATTAGGGGCTCACACACTGTAGTATGACCTCATCTTTTTTTTTTTTTTTTTTTTTTTTTTTTAGATGGAGTCTCGCTCTGTTGCCCAGGCTGGAGTGCAGTGGCATGATCTGGGCTCACCACAACCTCCGCCTCGCGGGTTCAAGTGATTCTGCCTCAGGCTCCGGAGTAGCTGAGACTACAGGCACGCACCACCACACCCGGCTAATTTTTGTATTTTTAGTAGAGATGGGGTTTCACTATGTTGGCCAGGGTGATCTCAAACTCCTGACCTTGTGATCCGCCCTCCTTTGCCTCCCAAAGTGCTGGGATTTCAGGCGTGAGCCACTGCGCCTGGCAACCTCATCTTAACTAATTACATCTGCAATGACCCCATTTCTAAATAAGGTCACATTCTGAAGTACTGGGAGTTAGGACTTCAACATATGAATTTCAGCGGGGACACAATTTAACTCATGACAATCATTTTTGTGACTCAGCCTCAGAAGATATGGCATCATATCCCATATTCTGTTGGTCAAAGCAGTCACAAGTACCCTCACATTCAAGAAGAGGGGACACAGACCCCACTGTAGAATCACACGAGATAGATATTTTTGTGTCATCTTTGAAAAATATAATCTGCCATAGGTAGGCACATCCATTCCTAAAAACGGAATGGCAAAAATCACTTTAACTCTCAGCCCATTGGCTAAAGCCTAGTCTCATGGCCCCACTTAGCTGCAAAGACAACCTATGAGATGTGTTTAGTTGAGTGGCTGTGCGCCCATCTCGAGCTCTTTGTTTTTAAAATTTTTTTAAATTTATAAATGGATTATCTTTTTTTTTTTTTTTTTTTGAGACAGAGTTTTGCTCTTGTTGCCCAGGCTGGAGTGTAATGGCACGATCTCTGCTCACTGCAACCTCCCCCTCCTGGGTTCAAGTGATTCTCCTGCCTCAGCCTCCCGAGGAGGTTGGATTACAGGCGCACACCACCACGGCCCAGCTAATTTTGTATTTTTAGTAGAGACAGGATTCCACCATGTTGGGCAGGCTGGTCTTGAACTCCTGACCTCAGGTGATCCACCCGCTTCGGCCTCCCAAAGTGCTGGGATTACAGGTGTGAGCCACCGCTTCCAGCCATATGTAGGTTATATAACAAACCTACATATGTACCATCTCAAGGTCTTTGATGATGAAAGGAGAATGTGGATATTTGGGCACCTAACATTATCTGCTAGGAACATGATGTCCTTTGAATGTCATCTAGAAATCATCTGGGCCTATCTCTTCATTGAAGCAATGGGAATCCCAAGGCGGACAGGGAGGGAGGCTTGCAGGAGGCCTTAGAGTGAGGGACAGAGGTAAGATATCTCACCCTGAAGCAGTTCTGTTTCTACTAAACGTGAAATCTAAACTCTTTGCCAGAAACTCAGGCTTTTCATAACACCCCTTCCTCCTTTGGTGGCATTTCACGCAGTTTCTGAGTGTGCGCCCCTAAAGTGCTCAGCCCCACTGCCACAGAGCCCTGCTTCTGTGAAATAGCATTTCCCCCTGCCCCCAGCCTTCAAGGCCACTTCAGGCCTCATTTCCTCCAAGAATCTTCCTGCCCTGCCCTCCCTGTTTACCTCCCCAACACTATTTTTTTTTTTTTTTTTGACACAGAGTCTTGCTCTTGTCACCCAGGCTGGAGTGCAATGGTGCCATCTCGGCTCACTGCAACATCTGTCTCCCAGGTTCAAGCAATTCTCCTGCCTCAGTCTCCCGAGTAGCTGGGATTACAGGCACCTACCACCATGCCCGGCTAATTTTTTGTATTTGCAGTAGAGACGGGGTTTCATCATGTTGGCCAGGCTGTTCTCAAACTGTATTATGTAGCTTGGTTTAGTTTCTATTTCGGCAAGAAAGAAGCCTTCCTCTTTGAGAAAAATTTGGAGCGGCAATGATAGGATTTGCTGTTGCAGACACTGGAGACAGGAAAGGAGAAATACTGAACTCTCCCTGTGTGTCTTCAGGAGGCCCTGGAGGCAGATGGAGTTCCCAGGGCAGAGAGAAGTGGAGGCAGAGCCCAGCCTCCAAGTTAGTGGAGTGAGCCCCCACTGGGTCCTGAGTTGGCTCAGAGTGGGTGAGACAAGGGGGTCAAGGTATGTGTGTGCATGTCACAACTATCCCCAGCCCAAGGGTTTCTCCAGGGCATAGGTCCTGGCATCTGGGGGCAGCTACCCCCCAATCTATCCCTTCCTCTGCTGCTGCCATTTAATTTTGGAATAAGACATTGGCCTAAGAGCTGGGCCAGGCTCTGGCCAGTGGCGGGTTGGGATTTGGGGGAGGGGGGGGGCGGGTTCTGCAAACAGGGATAAAGCCAGGCTGGAACCATGTAGACCTGGGTTTAGTCTTGACCCTTCCTGACTCCCATGTGACCTTAGACAGCCTCAGCTACCTCACTGGGCCTCGGTTTTCTCATCTGGTAAGGGCGAAGAGTAATTCCTGCCTCCCTCACAAGGTAGCAAAGAGGCATTTGTAAGATGATCTCTGAGTAAGGTTCTGAAGCGCAGGGCTAGGTGAGGGACGGCTGCCAGCTTGCTGCAGGGCCACAGCCAGTTTCTTCCCCTTTCTGAACTTTCGTGTCCTCACTTTCAAAAAAAGCCATCCTGGCCAGGTGCAACGGCTCATGGCTATAATCCCAGCACTTTAGGAGGCTGAGGTGGGTAGATACTTGAGCCCATCTCTCCAAAAAATAAAAAATAAAAAAATAGCAGGCCATGGTGGCACGCACTTGTGGTCCCAGCTACTTGGGAAGCTGAGATGGGAGGATCCCTTGAGCCCAGGAGATATCGCTGTAGTGAGCAATGATCATGCCACTGCACTCCAGCCTGGGTGACAGAGTGAGAGCCCATCTAAAAAAAAAAAAAAAAAAGGCAAGCCATTCCCCAGCTCCTCACGCAAGCCATTCCCCAGCTCCTCACTCAGCTTTGACCTCTTTGTAGAACGCTTACTTCTTCATCACCTCCCGCTGCCCCCATGAGGCCCAGAACAGATGTGCGATGAATGACCATTCATTGGTTGATTAACTGAAGGCAGCAGGGATTGCAGTTAGACAGCCAGGACACAGGGGTGGGGTGGGGCAGTGTGTGTGATGGAGGACTCCGTGCGGGCCAAGCTGCTGCCCTGGGGTCATGTATGTGGGGGCCCCCATTCCCTTTGCTCCTTTACCTGCCTTCATTCACTCTGTGACCTCAGGTGTTTCTGGGGTGTTCCTCTCCTAGTCTCATAGCACTTACTTCATCCCCATCACTGCCAGTGGCCATCCGCCTTGTGCCAGAGGGCGTGGTGTTAGGCAGGGGAAGAGGTACCACTATCATCTTCATTTAGTGGGTCTGCAGGCCAGGAATTGGTGCTTTCTTTAAGCAGGGCTCTGTGGCAAGGACTATGGGAATGTTACTGAAAAGCGGTCCTGACCCAGACCCCAAAAGAGGGTTCTTGGGGCTCACACAAGAACGAATTCAGGGTGATTCCGCAGAGTAGAGTGAAAGTAAGTTTATTAGATAAGTAAGGAAACAAGGGCCAGGTGCGGTGGCTCATGCCTGTAATCCCAGCATTTTGGGAGGCCAAGGCAGGAGGATCGTTTGAGCTTGGGCAAAAAAGTGAGCCTCCATCTCTACAAAATCAATCAATAAATAAAAGCCTATGGCTACTCCATAGGCAGAGCAGCCCCCAGGCTGCTGTTTGGCTATTTTTATTGTTATGTCTTGATCATATACTAATAAACAAGGGGTGGGTTACTCATGAGTTTTCCAGAAAAGAGGTGGGGATTTCCCAGAACTGAGGGTTCCGCCTCCTTTTAGACCATGGAGGGTAACTTCCAGATGTTGCCATGGCATTTGTAAACTGTCTGACGCTGGTGGGAGCATCTCTTAGCATGCTAATGCATTATAATTAGTGTATAATGATCAGCGAGGCCAGGCACGGTGGCTCATGACTGTAATCCCAGCACTTTGGGAGGCCGATGGGGGCAGATCATTTGAGGTCAGGAGTTTGAGACCAGCCTCGCCAACACGGTGAAACCCCGTCTCTGCTGAAAAAGAAAAATCAGTGAGGGCAATCAGCGGTCACATTCATCACCCTCTTGGTTTTTGCGTGTTCTTACCAGCTTCTTTACCTCATTCTATCAGCAGGGTCTTGTGACCTGTATCTTGTGCCGGCCTCCTATCTTGTCCTGTGACTAAAAATGCCTAACTTCCTGGGAATGCAGCCCAGCAGGTCGCAGCCTCATTTTACCCAGCCCTTGTTCAAGATGGAGTCGCTCTGGTTCAAACACCTCTGACAGGAACACGTCAAGATGAGAACCACTGCTGTGTTCTAGACATAGTGATGCAGTTAGGCTTTGCGTCCCCACCAAATCTCATCTTGAATTGTAATCCCCGTAGTCCTCACGTGTCAAGAGAGCGACCAGGTGGAGGTCATTGAATCATGGGGGCGGTTTTCCCCATGCTGTTCTCGTGATAGTGAGTGAGTCGTCACGAGAGCTGACGATTTTATAAGTTGCTCTTCTCCCCTTTGATCAGCACTTCTCCTTCCTGCCGCCTTGTGAGAAAGGTGTCTTGCTTCCCCTACGCCTTCTGCCATGACTGTAAGTTTCCTGAGGCCTCCCCAGCCATGCTGAACTGTCAGTCAATTAAACCTCTTTCCTTTATAAATTACCCAATCTCAGGTAGTTCTTTTTTGTTTTTTGTGTGTTTTTTGAGATGGTTTCTCACTCTGTTACAGCCCAGGATGGAGTGTAGTGGCACGATCTCAGTTCACTGCAACCTCTGCCTCCCCGGTTCAAGTGATTCTCCTGCCTCAGCCTCCCAAGTAGCAGGGATTACAGGCATGCGCCACCACGCCCGGCTAATTTTTGTATTTTTAGTAGTGATGGGGTGTCACCATGTTGGCCAGGCTGGTCTTGAACTCGTGACCTCAGGTGATCCACCCGCCTCAGCCTCCCAAAGTGCTGGGATTACAGGTGTGAGCCACTGCACCTGGCCTCGGGCAGTTGTTTTCAAAGCAGTATGAAAATGAACTAATATACATGGCCATGGCAGTAGAAAGCACATCTACTACCACTTCCTCCTGGATTGTCACTACATCCCTGAAAGGACCCAGAAGAGGAATCTGTTGTTTGCAAAGGAGAAAAGTGAAAGCTACAGTTTGGTTGACATTTGTGGAGTGCCTATTATTTCTTAGGCACTTAGGTTTACCTCTGCAACAGGATAGAGCTATAAGTGGCCCTGGCGTCTGAGTCAATCCCTAGATCCACTGTCTGTTGGGTGGGGCTGGGTCTCCACATGAGTAGCAGCCAGAACAGGTCCCTCCAAGGCCGTGGTCCTGTGGGAGCGCAGATCCTTTTAACTAGGGTTAGAGCCTGGCGCTCTCTGGCGGCGAGCTGCAACCTCTACCCGCCAAACCCAAGGCCAGGCTGAGACCAGCCACCAGTTCACATCCTTGTTTTACAAGTGGAAAACCTCAGTCCAGAGAAAGGCCCGGGCTTGCTGAGACAGAACGACTTTCATATTTGCCTTGTGGAATGTAAGTTGTCTGGTGAAGCATTATGGCTCTTCTTGTTAACCAAAATCAAAATTGAGAGGGTCAAGGCAGAACACTGATGTTTGCTGAGCCTTCCTTTATTCTCCCTATCTTGAGATGGGCGTGATGAGCCTATTTTACAGAGAGGAAAAGTGAAGCTCAGAGAGGCTAAAGAAACTACTTTCCCAGGCTCACACAGCCAGCCAATGGCAGAGCCAGGATTTGGACCTAGGTCTATCTGACTCTAAGCCCACCCTGCCAGATCCCTGGAGTTTCACCTCCAGTCCCCTCTTCCCCAACAGGCCCCCGCATCCCCCAACTTCTTGGTATACTGATCTGGGACAGCAGAACGTCAGCAGTCCTAAGTTCTTAGCTCCGTACTCGGTGTCACCGTGTCATTCAGACACAGCCAGTTACCACTCCTTGGCCTAGGCTGGGGAGGGAGACTGGGGGCTGGGAAGAGACGCTGGGCAGGGGAGACTCAAGGGCTTCTGGTGGGGGTGGATTAGTGGGGTTGAGAATCTAAGCCAGAATTCGGAACCTCGGCAGCTATGAGATCTTGAGCAAGCGTCTTTACCTGTGTGAGTCTCAGGCTTCTCAGCCAAAAAGTGGGAAATTATACCAATACTTTGACAGCCCCACTTAGGAAAAAAACAGTTCAGGTTTGGAGTTAAATTTTGAAGTTAGATTTTGTTTCAAACTCTGGATCGCCCACTGACTGGCTGTGTGGTTTGGGGCCAGTGATTTGACATCTCTGAGCAGATTTCAGATCCTGAATCTGTAAAATGGGTTGTTGTGGGGATTTAGTGAGGTGACTGAGCTGGCAGCACTTTGGAAAATGTGAGGCTTTACAAATGAAGCTGGTTTTTAGCACTTCCCTGGAATGGGGGCTCTGAGATGGGGAGGGAAATGGCTACTGGAAACTGGCACTCCCTCAACCTTTCCCCTGAACCCAGGCACATGAGTTCTCATTCTGCATCCTATGCACCCACCAAATGGGTTTCTCCAAGCCTGGCACCCCACTCCTTTCCACCTTGCCTGAGGACCTGAGGCCCCTTCCCTCTTCCCACCTTGTTCTAGTTGCAAGCTGCAGAGGATGGCCTGAGTTTCCATTCTTCAGCCTGGAGGCTCTGGCTGTAGCCTCAATCTTCCAGCTGCAGCCTCAATCTTCTGCCCCGAGAGAATCCGTTGGATGATTTGGGTTGATCTTTGGGAAGCAGGAGAGCTAGTTCCAAGGCCTATGACCAAAACCTTTCAGTCACTCTCAAGTCCCAGAACCCCATCTTTCTTGAACCAAGCCTGCTCTGGTGCCCAAAGGGAAGGGGTGTCAGTGATGGGGGCCCATAGGAGACTTTTACTGTGGTCCAGTTTTATCTGTTATGCTGCTGGTCTGGCACCCACAGCACTGCCCTGTCCCCCTCCCGTCTCTGGCCTCAGTACTGGCGTTGCCAGTATCAGGAGACAGTGAGAGGAGGGGTAAGGGCTTCGGAGCGAGAGAGGCTGACAGGAGGCGGGGACTCTGGGGGGCTGAGGACTATAAAGCGGCCCAGCGAGGGCAGGGGCTCATCCGGCCTGAGGCAGGTGCTCACTTGGTCTAGTGCCCATTTACTCTGGACTCCGGGTAAGTGGGCTCAGCCTGCCAGGGGCTCTGGGGGCCTTCCCCAGGCTGGGGCCTGGGATGGAGAGGAGTTGGTGCTTTGCAGGGCCAGGGGCCTTGGGAGGCCTAAGGTCCTGCTTGGGTCTTGCTTTCTGCATCTGGACAGACCTGTCACGCTAGAAGAGCCGTCTGCTGACTGCACGTGCATGTGCACACTCGTGTGCATGGCTGTGAACTGGAATGTGTGACTGTGACCTTGTGAGTGACTGGGGTCCCTGTGTGAGTGCTTTTGCCGGTCTGTGCAGGACGACATGGACAATAGCGTCTTCTCCAGGACCCATATCTGTGTCTCTATCGCAGGGTGGAGGGCCAGACCCACAAGGCCATGGATTTTGGTCCTTGGCTTCCCGAGTTCATTCTGTGTCCCTCACCCTGTGGGTGACCTGGCATGCCCTTATTGCCACTAACTGCTGCCTCCTCGGAGCCACGAGGCCCTGGATGTCATGAGTCCCGTGTCTCCAGGACTCATGTCCCCATTTTCTCTGCTATACTTTTCTAACTTTCGAGGCCCTGGCTTGCTGGGCTGCTCACAGGACAGGCTGTCCGTGCCTTCAGAGCAGTGTCTAGGAGGTGGAGTGGTCAGCTTGGAGTGGCCTTTTGCTCTGCCCCCTTGTCCCCAGGCTTGGAGAAATGGATGATGGGCTAAGGGGCTGGGTAGATGGGCCCTGCTTCCTGGGCACGTGAAAATCTGCAGCCCGGGCTCTCCACCTCCCCTCTGCTTGCTCCTCAGATGGCTGCCACACGCCTCTGCCTCTCCCTGCTGCTCCTGTCCACCTGTGTGGCTCTGTTACTACAGCCACTGCTGGGTGCCCAGGGAGCCCCGCTGGAGCCAGTGTACCCAGGGGACAATGCCACGCCAGAGCAGATGGCCCAGTATGCAGCTGATCTCCGTAGATACATCAACATGCTGACCAGGCCTAGGTGTGTCCTACAGTCGGGGAGAGAGATCCCAGCCCCTGGGACCCTGGGCCCACTCCACATTCCTGGCCACACCCTATGCCCAGCCCCAGCCCCTTCCAGGCCTGCTCTTGGGAAAACAGGGCATCTGTGCTGAACAGGCCTAGACCAATGTGCCCTGGGCAAGATGGTGCCTACAGGCAGATATGAAACAGGTGGGCTGGCACCTCAGCACAGTGCTTGCCCCTGCTGCCTCTTCCCTCCCAGGTATGGGAAAAGACACAAAGAGGACACGCTGGCCTTCTCAGAGTGGGGGTCCCCGCATGCTGCTGCCCCCAGGTGAGTTTGACTCCCTGTCCTGTCTGTCCAGCTCCCTGGGGCTGAAATGGGGGTGGTGGGACTGAATCAGGGCTTGGAAAAGTGTAGTGGGGGGTGGAAGAGGGAGAACAGGAGCCCAGGGCCAGCCTGAGGCCTCCTGAGGGCACGAGGCCTACCCCCTACACTGCCATGTCCTGCCCTGTCCTCACAGGGAGCTCAGCCCGCTGGACTTGTAATGCCACCTTCTGTCTCCTACGACTCCATGAGCAGTGGCAGCCCAGCTCTCCCGTCCGCACCCTTGGCTCTGGCCAAAGCTTGCTCCCTGCTCCCACACAGGTTCAATAAAGCAAGTCAAAGCCACAGCCTGTCCTGTGTCTCTGTGGACCCCTGGTGGAGGCAGCAGGAAACGCCAAATGCATGGGAGAGAAAGGGGAAGGCAGGGCAGAGGAAAAGGGGATCATCCAGAACGTTGGCAGGGGTCATCAGAGTCACTCAGCTCATCCTCTCCCCTCCACAGAGGGACAAGTGGTGGCCAGAGGAAGGCAGGGACTTCTCTGAGCAGATGGTCCTTCATGGTCCTTCAGCAAGTCTGTGAAGCGGCAGTCTTGAATCTTCCCAGTTCAGCACCCATAGACCTTCCCAACACGGCCTGATGACAACCCTTCCCCAAGTGCACCCCTCACCAGTGCCTTACTGCAGCCTAGGCAGCAGAGGCACCAAAATTTATACGAAAGCGTCCTTGGCATGGGGGCAGGGGCACAGCCCAGCCTGGAAGAACGATTCTGGTGCTACGGCAGTCATGGCTGCATCCAGGGGCCTGAGCTGCCGTCCAGAAATTTGGAGAGTGGGCTGCCCTGAGAGGTAGTGAAGTCCTGGGCACGGGAGGTACTCAAGCTGCTGTGGAAGGGGAGGAGGCTAGATTAGCTGAGCGTTCCAGCCACCATGAGTAGAATCTGTAGATTGCATACTCCAGCCCTGGGAGGACAAGGACCTGGATCCTGCCCTAGGGAGGACTTCCCAGATTCCCAGAGAACCCATCTTTTCCTGGCCCTTCTCAGGCACCCTGAATAGGTGGGGACAGTGCGCGCGTCCATGCGTGTGTACGTGCGTGTGTAAAGGGGAGAAGTGAGGGAACTAGAATGTTTCCGGTTCCTAGAAAGGCTTCTCCTGCCTCCCCCACATGCTTGGCCTCAAGGGATGGGGTTACGGGTTTGGAGGATGCAGGGTCCACTTTCCTGGGGTCAGCACCTTGCACAGAAATGGAAATGACACCACAATTGTGTTTCCCGTCAAGTCCTACTCCATCTGGTGTGTGCAAATGACCTGGAAGTAGAACCAGGTCCTAAAAGGCAAAGAGCTTCTAGAGGACGCAGCTGCTTGGCTCAGATTGATTTTTTGTTTGTTTTTGGAGACAGGGTCTTGCTCTGTCACCCAGGCTGGAGTACAGTGGCATGATCACAGCTCACCATAGCTTTGACTTCCTGGGCTCGAGCGATCTTCCTGCCTCAGCCTCCCAAATAGCTGGACTACAGGCACATGCCACCACACCCAGCAGATTTTTTTATTTTTTAGAGACAGGGTCTTGCTATGTTGCCCAGTGTGGTCTCAAACTCCTGGGCTCAAGCAATCTGCTCACCTCGGCCTCCCAAAATGCTGGGATTACAGGTGTGAGCCACTGTGCCTGGCCTCAGGTTGATTCTTAAATCCAAGGGATGTCTGGATAGAGAGATGGTTTCGCAAGAGAACGGTTTGAGTCTGGGAGAGGGAGTCTGAAGTCCCAGCATTTTCTCTGGCAGCTTAAGGGGATGGGCGGTGAATGGGAAGAGGAGTCTGGGCTTTTTGGTAGAAACTTGAGCCAGGTGGGAACTGGGGTGTGTCTAACTGAAGCCCCTCCTTTGAGGTTTCTTCTCTCACCTCTGCTCTCCCTCTGGGTTAGAGCCCCCCACACTTGTGCCGTCTGTGCAGGACTACAGGGGCAAAAAGTGTCTTCTCCAGGACCTGTATCTGTGTCTCTACCACGGGGTGGAGGGCCAGACCCATAAGGCCATGTGTGGGTGGCGTGGGGGAAGGTGGATGGGTTGCCAGGGGAGGCAGGGGAGGACCCCAACAGCTGAGGTCTTTTTCTCTCACAGCAGAAACTCCAGGGTCCCCCTTCCCCTTCGATGGATTGGTCCCTCCCTGCCCTCAGGCCCACAGAAGTCACTGAAGCAACAAAAATTTGTCTTTATTGTTTTCACTGAGGGGATGAGGAGGGGTCCAGGCCCCTCTCAATATAAAGGGGTTGGTGGGCGGAGAGGCGTCTGGAGGCCAAGGCCCAGCCTGGAGAAAGAAGCCCCCCACAGGGGTGCTGTGTCTCCCCGCATGCCCGCCCCCAGGAGCTTCCTCTCGCTACCACCCAAGCTGCCGCCAGCCCCGAGGCCCCTGGCTCGGTGCCGAGCGTCCAGGTTGTCCTACCTGGGGCCCCGGGAGGAGGTCGGTGGTCGGGATTCCGAGGTGTTCAGCCACTGGGGGTTCGTGGCTTTCGATGGGGAGGTGTCCGTGGCGTTCGCAGTTTTCTTGTGGTTTTTAGATTTCTTCGGGCTGGGAACAAGTCTCTGCAGTCATGAGGCCGCTCCCCGAGCCCAGCTCGGGGCCGCGAGTTGCGTGGGAGTGCCTGGGGGCGTCCTTGTCCCCCCCCCCGGGCCTCCTCACCCCCCCGCTTTCCTCCTTCCCTCCCTCCCTTCCTCACGCCCTCCGCTGGCCCACCTGCTGTTGAAGAGCTTCCCCATGTACTTCTTGATGGAGCCTAAGTTCAGCCAACTGGTGGCCCTGGGCTGCGGCACTTGCAGCTCCTCGCCCAGGGCGCCCTCGGGCTGCAGCAGCAGCAGCGACACGAGGCCGGCTATGGCCAGAGCGAATGCGCAGCGCAGAGCGGGCGTCTGGAGGGGGCGGGGCAGACAGAGCCGCGGGCGGTCACGTGATGCCGGGGCTGGGGTCAGCGCGGCGCCGGGACCGGAGCTTGCAGGTGTTCCGCGCGGTGGGCAGGCTGGGGTGCAGGGGCGTTCAGACCGAGGGACGTGTCTGTTTTTGGGACACACACCAGTGCACGGACGCCGTAAGGGACATCCTGGTGTTCGGAGGAATGGTGCACACCTGGACATGCCCGGTGATGCAGGCAGAGCATCGAGGCGCGGTGGCTCACGCCTGTAATCCCAGCACTTTGGGAAGCCGAGGCGGGCGATCACCTGAGGTCAGGAGTTCAAGACTAGCCTGGTCAACATGGTGAAACCCCGTCTCTACTAAAAATACAAAAATTAGCCGCGCGTTGTGGCGGGCGCCTGTAATCCCAGCTACTCTGGGGGCTGAGGCGGGAGAATTGCTGGAACCCGGGAGGTGGAGGTTTTAGTGAGCCGAAACTGCACCACTGTACTCCAGCCTGCCCAACAAAGCCAGACTTCCTCTCAAAAAAAGAAAAAAAAAATGAATGGGGAGACACACCCTAAGGTGGACGCATGAGAACGGCATAAAGCCATTGGTCAGCTCCCTAACCTCACCGACCTCTCTCCCGCAAACTCCTTGCTTATTCCTCTCCTTTCTCCCTGCTGTTCCCGCAAAATGACAGTCACTCTGTTCTCAGTCTGGAAGACTCTTCCTCCAGTCATCCTCATGGCCAGCTCTGTCTCCCCTTATAAGCATTAGCTCAAAATCCACCTTTTAAATGGGTCCTACCCTGACACCCCTATTTAAAATTGCAACCCGGCCGGGTGCGGTGGCTCACACCTGTAATCCCAGCACTTTGGGAGGCCAAGGTGGGAGGACTGCTTGAGCCCATGAATTCGAGACTAGCTTGGGCAAAAGACAGACAGCCCTGTCTCTACTATTTAAAAAATAAATAAAATAAGATTGCAACCAAACCCCTCATCTTGCTCTGTCTTTTTCTTGCTCTATTTTTGCACTATTTTGTCTTTTCTTTCTTTTAATTTTATTTATTTTTTTAAGGCAAGATCTTCTTTTACCTTCCATGCTGGAATGTAGTGTCGGGATCATAGCTCACTACAGCCTCAAACTCCTGGGCTCAGGCCATTCTTTTGCTTCAGCCTCCCAAGTAGCTAGGTCTACAGGTACATACAACCATGCCCAGCTAAATTTTAATTTTTTGTAGAGATGGAGTCTTGCTGTGTAGCCCAGGCTGGTCTCAAACTCCTGGCCTCATGAGATCCTCCCGCCTCACCTCCCAAAGTTCTGGGATTACAGGTATGAGCCGCCACACCTGGCCTGCACTTTCTAACTTACTATATTCTATATTTATGATATTTATTGACTGAGTCCCTTCCCAGTGGCATATCCTCCCTCAGTGTAAGCATCATTAATTACAGCTGGGCTCTTTGCCTATTTTGTCGATTGATGGATCACAAGCACCTAGAACGGTGCCTGGCACTTAGTAGATACTCAGTAATACATATTAAATGAATGACTAACAGTTACACACAGGAAAGCCAGCCTGAGGATTCACACACCCAATGTACAGAGAATTTTGTGCCTGCAACACACAATGATTCACAGACTATGATGCCCATAAACATGATGCACACTCCCAGAGCTCCTAAGCCCCTCAGCCCTCTTTTAACCAGGAACTCTCCTCATCCCCACCACCCCAAGCAGGAATAAGAAGCCCTAGTAGCTACCCTGGCCATCAGAATGGCAGACGAGGCTGCCCTGGCCTAACTCCTTCATGCCCTTAGTGGGCCTGAGGAGGGGCCCTTGGTGCCAGCCCCCATCCCCAAGCTCCTAGAGAATACAGCTGATGGGGGCCCAGACTTGGCCACTAGACATTACCATGGTGCTGGGCAGGTGCAGAGGAGCTCAGCAGAACGTCTCTGGCCAGGACCTGAGGCCCTTTATATTCCTAAGCATCCCTGCCCCCTTTCCCTCTGAGGCTCCACTCCCAGCATATCCTTCTTCTCCTCCCCGTGTCATGACCTGAAAGTCTGGAATGGAGAGAAGGTGGGGGTGGAAGCACATGGGCTACCAGCTGTTCTGACCAGGTCACAGTCCCTGCCGGGGGCCCAGAAGTGTGGGTGGCAGAGGCAGGGAGGCCTGGGGTGTCGGGTAACTTTTTGCTCCAAGTACACAGATCCTAGGGAGAAACTGGCTCTGGGCTTGAGAGGGGGCTGTGCTTTTCCCAGGGGTTATTGTCAGGGTTTGGAAGGGGGTTATGCTGAGACCAAATGCCCCTCCCCATCTGGCTAGATCCAAGGTGCCTCTGCCTCCTTCTCCTGCAGGGTTGCTTTGGGATCCCAGCACCCCTATTCCCTCCCCCTAGGCCCACTGCCATGGGGAGGGGGTGGAGTTGCAGTTTCTGGTTTCAGGATTGCAGGCCCCGCTGCACAACCTGGAGGTTTTCTCAGCCTGCCTGGCTATTTTGGAGCCCCTGAGGCATGACCTGCTGAGCCTTCTGGAGGGTGGTGGGTCTTGGCTGCTTGGATGATGGACTTAGGCCTTGGCTGCCTCAGGCCACAGAGCCTCAGCTGTGTGGCCTGTCAGGTCCCCTCTACCTCCTCAATATTGCTGCTTTTATGGGGCAAGGTTGTAAAATATGTGCCGATTCTTTGTGCCCACCCCAACCCCAGAAGGGGCACAGTAGGAAGAGCAGGGGCTTCTGGGTAGGAATCCTGACTTCACTCCCTCCTGGCTGTGTGACCTTGATTAGGGGACATTATCTCTCCTGAGCCTCCACATCCTCATCTGTGAAATGGAGCTCGTTAAATCCTGGCATAGGACTGTTGTGAAGATGGAGTTGGGTGATGTAGCTCAGCCTCTGGGCAGCTCCTGGCACATGCTAGGTGATTAACAGGCGTGAGAGCCCCTCCACTCATAGAAGAACCCCCCCCAACCTTTTTTTTTGGAGATGGAGTCTCACCCTATCGCCCATACTGGAGTGCAGTGGCAGGATCTTGGCTCACTGCAGCCTCTGCCACCCAGGTTCAAGCGATTCTCCTGCCTTGGCCTCCTGAGTAGATGGGATTACAAGTGCTTGCCACTGTGCCCTACTAATTTTTGTATTTTTAGTAGAGATGGGGTTTCACCATCTTGGCCAGGCTGGTCTTGAACTCCTGACCTCGTGATCCACCCACCTCGGCCTCCCAAAGTGCTGGGATTACAGGCGTGAGCCACCACACCCAGCCTTAAAAGAACCCCTTTCTCCCATCTCCACTTCTCCTGAAAGTGTCTCATCTTCTGGCCTCTTCTCCTTATTAAAACTTGCCCTCGGCCAGGCATGGTGGCTCATGCCTGTAATCCCAGCACTTTGGGAGGCTGAGGTGGGAGGATCACTTGAACCCAGGAGTTTGAGAGTAGCCTGGGCAACATATTGAGACCTTGTCTCTACAAAAAAAATTTTAAAAGCCAGGTGTGGTGGCACATGTCTGTGGTCCCAGGTACTAGGGAAGCTGAGGTGGGAGGATTGCTTGAGCCTGGGAAATTGAGGCTGCAGTGAGCCAGGATCGTGCCACTGCACTCCAGCCTGGGTGACAGAGCAAGACCCTGTCTCAAAACAACAACAAACAAACATACAAACCAACCCTGCTCTCAGTGGGGGTGAGAAATTCAATGTCAATGTCACTGAAGTTTATGGGATGGCCCAGTAGCCAAGTGAGACCAGGACCGCATTTCTATGGAGCCAAGAATCTCTAGAAAAAGAAATGAGATTCCCATGATACATTTCCATAGTACAGGTGGGAGGAGATATCTGGGGACTAGTGTACCCTAAATACCAGCAAACAGGCTATTCCTTATCCCCATTAGTCACAGCCCAGTGCTGAAGAGCTCAAGAGCTCAAACCATGTGTCTGTCCCTTTGCAGCCTTGGCTGCCCTTACAAACCCAGGCTCTTCTGCAGGCACTGAAGGCTCTCAGCCCCTTGCTCTTCCAGACTCCCTTACTCATTCCAGGAACTATAGAGGTGTATGGGAAGGGAGGAAAGGGGGAAGAGAGGAAAGGAAGAAGCTCAGAGGCTGCCTGCTGCTCTCTGAGGGCAGGAGGCGGTAGTGGCAGCTCTGCAATGGGCAGGACGAGGGAATGTGGCTTGAGGACACAGCTCCGGGTGGGTCTCCCTGTCAACTGCCCCTTAAACTCTGACTGCGAGTTCCCATTTAAATGGAATTTCCAAATTCACCGTGGAGTACATGCCCAAATTCCCAGAGGGCAGCAGGCCAGGGGCTATGGCCTCCATTTCTCAGAGAAGAACACTGAGATGCAAAGAGAAGCTACTCAGATACCTGGTGCTGGCACAGCTGGGGCTAAACCCGCCATTTTGACTCCAAGTCAGTGTGTGACCATTTGGATGGGCCTATTTCTGAGGCTGCTGAGATAAGCCCCGGGGGCTTCCTGTGATGCATGATGGTTCTCAAATGTCATTCTTTGCTACCCACTGTGGAATAGGCCCAATGATAGAGTGACCTTGAGTCTCCTGGCTGACTTGCCCCAGACTAACCATCCCACCCACTCCGGGACCACCACTACTCCTCTCTGCTGGGTGTGGCCCAAAGCTGTCCTCCCACCGGCTCACTACTTCCTACCTGCCCTCCAGTGCATCTGGGTGCTAGTGATGTCCCGAGAGAGACACAGAGAGAGGCTATTAGCTCGACTGCCGACCGTGGAGAGCAGCTGGCCTAGGAGAGGCCTGGCTGCCCTGTACGGCATCACTGCATTTTTTAAAAAATGTCCCATCAAAGCCCTTTCCCCTTGATGAGGGAGTCACATGGTGACCTGTGTTCTCCCTTCTAGACTGCATGCTTCCGGAGGGCAGCTGGGGTCTTGTTCAGCTCTGAACCTCCAGCATCTAGCACAGTTCCTGGCTCACTGTGGGACTCCATGGATGCTTAGTGGGTGGGTGGAGGTGGAAGGGAGGGAGGAAGAAGGGAGGGAGGTAGAATGGGAGTGGAAGGGAGGGAGGGACTGATGGATCAATGGATGTGATGAACAAAGAGACAGATAAAGGAGTGAACAAATGCATGGCCTGGCTCATGTCATTGGGCCTGGAACCAGCTGCCGCCCGTCCTCATGTCTTCATGTGCCTTGTTTGATGTGTGTGTGTGAAGAGGCAGAGGAAGGTAACTGGGGGACCCCCCTCTCATCTGTGGGCTCCTCCAGGAACAGGCTTGTGTCTCCTCTTCTCTTGGATCTTCCTTGCTCCTTTGCTCCCCCAAACCTGAGGCTGGGCCACACCTGGTCTTCAACTGCCCCTCATTAACTCCCGGGACTCTTCTCATTTGGAACCGTGCTAGGGTAGCAAGGGCAGTGTGGTCTGGGCACGGGGTCCAGGGGAGAGGAAAAGGTGGCCTCTCCCAGCCTCCTCCTCCTCCCAGAAATCTTCTTCTCCCGCGCCCCCCCAGCCCTCCTCCTCCCCACATCTCTTGAGCAGGCCCTTCCTGCCCTCCAAGCTATAGTTCCAGCACTCATGCCAGAACTGGAACTGGCACTCCAGGCCGAGGTGCACAGTGTCCCACAGGGTCTCAGCCAGGCCGGGCTCCCTCCCGCAGAGCTGCTTCTGCTGCCGGGACAACTTCAGCAGGTCACACTGCTTCAGGTGGGCCCTAGCCTGTGCCGGGGCCACCACAGTGCCCAGTTCTGGGAAGGGCATGAGGACCTCCCGCCTGGTCAGGCTGGAGAGGGTGAGAGGACGGAGACGGGTGAGAGGACAGAGACGGGTGAGAGGACGGAGACGGGTGAGAGGACGGAGGAGACGGGTGAGAGGACGGAGACGGGTGAGAGGACGGAGACGGGTGAGCCTTGGGGATGCTGGTGAGGGGCAGGTGAAGGGAAGGGGGCCTCCTTGGGTGCCCCCAGTGTGGGTGGAATATACATCATTCCAGGGCTCACCCCAAAAGAAGTAACCCCATTCTGGGACATCCTGGCCTCCTAGCCAGGGTAAAAGAGCAAAGGTGGGCTAGTTGCGGTGGCTCACGCCTGTAATCCCAGCACTTTGGGAGGCCAAGGCAGGTGGATTGCTTGAGTCCAGGAGTTTGAGACCAGCCTAGACGACATAGCAAAACCCCATCTCTGCTAAAAATATGAAAATTAGCCAGGCATGGTGGCACAAGCCTGTAGTCCCAGCTACTTGGGAGGCTGAGGCAGGAGGATAGTTTGAGCCCAGGAGGTGGAGGCTGCAGTGAGCAGAGATCACGTCACTGAACTCCAGCCTAAGCAACCTAGTGAGACCCTGTCTCAAAAAAAAAAAAAAAAAGAAAAAAAGAAAAGCAAAGCAAAAGTAGAACCAGGCAATGGCTCCTTTTTTATTTGTTTGTTTGTTTGTTTGTTTGAAACGGAGTCTTGCTCTGTTGCCAGGCTGCAACCTCCACCTCCCGGGTTCAAGCGATTCTCCTCCCTCAGCCTCCCAAGTAGCTGGGACTACAGGCATGCGCCACCACACCTGGCTAATTTTTGTATTTTTAGTAGAGATGGGGTTTCACCGTATTGGCCAAGATGGTCTCAATCTCCTGACCTTGTGATCCGCCTGCCTCGGCCTCCCAAATTGCTGGGATTACAGGTGTGAGCCACTTCACCCGGCCGCAGTAGCTCTTAAAGTGCCACATCCTGCTTAGATGTGGCACTTATCATGTTGCTCATGTGCCACTGGCCAAGGTAAGTCCTGTGGTCAAGCCAGGAGTAGTCAGAGAAGCCCACGTTCCTCTGAGCCAAGGGCACAGCTCTCCTGTTTGGAGCCACCTGCCTTAACCAGGACATCTGACTGGATGCTACGTCCTCTCTGTATGCCCCAGAAGTTGGAAGCCTCACCAGAGGGTATGCGGCCTGGCCAGGCCCCAGGTGCCCTCAGAAATCACCCGTTGACTCCACACCCATCAGGTGCAGTCAACCCATCATGGAGCATATCTCTGAAACCTCCTAGCAGAGACAGATGCTATCGGGCTCCCCTTGACCTAGCCTGGCCCTGGGCTCCTCTCCCAGACAGTGTGAGGACAGGGACCCATTAATCATTAATCTGGGGCAAATGGGTAATTTTACAGTCCACCGGGCCTACACCCAAACCCCTCCCTGCAGCCTGGCAGGAAGCCCTCAGAGACTTTGCAGGTCCAGAGCAGAACTGGATGTCAACTCCGGCTGAGGAGGCCACGCCTTGACTGGCTTCCAGTGTGGAGGGCAGCTTGGGGGCTGCAGTTACCTTGCCCTCAGATGTCCTCCTCCTCACACCGAGGGCTGGTGTGAGCGGCGACTTCTGCTCACACAATTCCAGTGTTTCAGAAACTGGACCTCCCTGGTAGCAGCTGATTGACAGAGGAGAGAGCAAACAGGAAGTGATGGAAATTTTGGCCAATGAAGCTGCATATCTTTCAAGACCTGCCTCAGATGCCATTTTAAGAATAATAGCTATTATTATTGTATCATCATAGCTACATTATACGTCATAGGATATGACATATAACACATTATTATAATTACTACTTTTTTTTGAGACAGAGCCTCACTGTGTTGCCCAGGCTAGAGTGCAGTGGCATGATCTCTGCTCACTGTAACCTCCGCCTCCCAGGTTCAATCAATTCTCCTGCCTCAGCCTCCTGAGTAGCTGGGACTACAGGCACGGGCCACCACGCCTGGCTAATATTTGTATTTTTAGTAGACACGGGGTTTCACCATGTTGGCCAGACTGGTCTCGAACTCCTGACCTCAAGTGTCCACCCACCTCAGCCTCCCAGAGTGTTGGGATTACAGGAGTGAGCCACCACACCCAGCCCAAGCTGTGTTCTCGTCTGGGACTCCCCTATAGTATGGAGTGGAGGCTCTAAGTTGGTTTGCCTAACTAAAGGCGTCATCCTTGATTATGACCTCTGACATCTGGAGAGTGCCAGAATTCCCTAGGCTGCACTTGGGCCCGGGGAACCTCACCTCTACAAAAAAATATAAAAATTAGCTGGGCGTGGTGGCAATGCACCCGTGATCTTCTTTCTTTGTGGTGCAAAATCTTATTTCTGCCTACTGGCCAATTGATCAGGAATATGCACCCTGGTGTTTCAATCTCCAAACTATAACATTTTGCCTAACAAACAAACTATTCAGGTTCAGGTTCCTTTAGTAATGCCTATTTCCTCCCCCCACCCCACACACCAAGCGGGCTGTACACTTCATTCCCGTTAGCAGGACTAAACATCTCTGCTACACTGGGCACCAGGATAGCCGGTTGGAGGACCCCTAATTTTCTGCCTCCTAATACTAACAATTGGCCCATGTGTACTCACCTTCATATCCTGCTTTATCTCCCAAAGGCTGAACTCCCTTGTTCAGGCAACCACCCAGAAACACATGAGTACCATCACTCTCCTCCGCCAAGTCCGGTATCAGTGCCTCAAGGAAAACAACTCTGAAGTCGAATGCCCACTGCTTCAAAGCCCACAGGCTGAGTACAGCACCCCTATTCAGAAGGAAGTAGCCAGACAATCAACAACACAACACCCCTCTTCCTTTTATATTAAAGTAAAAGGCAAGAATGTTAGCCAAACTGAACCATGTTGCAAGTTCCTTGCTATTTTGCAGACCTTGGTCAAAGTGAAACATTTCACAGGGGTTCAGGCCATAAGAAACATCCTACCTAACCACCTGCCCACAGGGCGGAGAAAGGCCCAACTAAAGAAACATCCCTGGTCTGGTGCAATGGCTCACACCTGTAATCCCAGCATTGTGGGAGGCTGAGGCGGGCAGATCACTTGAGGTCAGGAGTTCGAGATCAGCAGCCTGGCTAACATGGTGAAACCCCGTCTCTACTGAAAACACAAAAATTAGCTGGGTATGGTGGTGCACACCTGTAATCCCAGCTACTCAGGAGGCTGAGGTAGGAGAATTGCTTGAACCCAGGAGGCAGAGGTTGCAGTGAGCCGAGATCACACCACTGCACTCCAGCCTGGGCAACAGAGTGAGACTCCATCTAAAAAAAAAAAAAAAAAAAAAAAAAAAGGAAAAGAAAAAGAAAACAAGAAAGAAAAGAAAAAGAAACATCCTTGTCATATCTTGCTGGACAAAGGTCCAAGGAACACCATGATGACATCCCGCTGGAACAAGGGCCAGAACCACCTCATCATGGGAACATCTCATCAATATCCTGCCAGGCAGCAAGCCCTACTGCCCAGACCCCTCCCCCCCCATACCTATAAATTGCCCTAGCCTGTAAGCAGTGGTGGGCTCTGGCACAAGGCTGGTCTCCCACTTCTGTAGGGTTTATGCTGGACATAAAACCTGCATTTGCTGTTGAGCTGCCCTCTTTCTGTGTGTCTTTCTTTAACCCTCGCTTTTTCTTCAAAACCTAACAACAGTAACATACAGTACAGGTTTATAGCCTAGGAGTCATAGGCCATACCATAGCCTAGGTGTGCTGTAGGCTATATCACCTAGGTTTGTGTAAGTATATGCTATGATGTTAGCACAATGGTGAAATCACCTAATGACACCTTTCTCAAACTCCTCATGTGGCAAGCAATGCATGACTGTATATGAAAGCCTTAAATGGGGATTAACTTTCTAAATTAATCTCTAAAAACAGTTGTTATTTACTACATATGAATTTTTTTTTTAAAAAAAAGGAGCAAAAGTGTTTCATTTGAGTAGGAACTTAATTTGGAGCTAGAGTGTTTTATTTAACTTTCACCGCAAAGTTGCAAAGTGTTTTGTTTTGAAGTTTTTCCCTGTAAAATAAATATTTTAATTCAATTTAAATAAAACCCACCGAGGAAACCTCAGGCTTTAAGAAGTCTAGCTTCCTGTGAAATGTGAGAGGAAGTCAGCACTGATTTCAGAAAACTGATTATAACAATAGATCCATCCCTAAATGAGGCGAACCTTGGAATCCCTTCCACTTTAAAACCATCACTATGTACCCTATGCCTATGCGAGGCACTGGAATAAGATGAAGCACCTTCTTGGAGTTTACATGCTGGTAATTATGCCAGACAGTAATAAAATAGGTAAGAATGGCTGTGAGGGAAGTCAGCTGGGTTCTAGTTACAGTCGCATTTCAGGAAATTATTTAACGTGCTGACTTTAACAACCTAAGCCTTTTCTCCATGTGTGCACACAGGGTAGATCTCTGAAGGGTGACTCTGTAACTTCTAGGGTAATGGCTGTGTTGAGTCAAGGCAGGATGACAGTTCAGCCTCCTCCCAGGCTGGTGCAAAGAGCTCTTCACTAGGATTAAAACCTTCTCTCCCAGACCGAATTGCCAACTCCCAACACCCCTCCTACAGAAAATTTGGAGTCCTCGCTCATTCCCTGGCAGCCCCTACCTAATAGGGTGGTGAATTAATTATCAAACATGCAACAAAAGATACCGAAAGTTTAGCGAAAGTGGCAACACTTTGGAATAAATTACTGTTATGTGCGTCCTCCCTGCCACCCTAACTGGCGCCCATTTTGCAGGTCAGTTGCTCTCCCTGGAAGGAAGAGTATTCTCGGATTTCACCTTGGAGGAGGAAGAGTTCAGGCTGCCAGAACTGGACTAGCACTTCTGAATATCCCGAGGCGAGGTCCTGTGACTTCCTTGGGAAGCTGTGCCGCGTCCCGACCCCACCCCACCCCACAGGCCGCTGGAGTCCTGAGACCACCCAGGTCTGCGGCCCAAATCCTTCCTCACTAAGGGGAGGGGAGGGGTGTTCCAGCGGGGCGCGGTGGGAAGGGGACCTTGGGCGGGATTGTGACTTAAGATCGCCCTGGTGACATAGAGCAGATCTGGACCCCAACCTAATAAAGGTGGCGTAAATAAAGGTGTCATTAACGACGGGGCGGGGCGCGCGTTTGTCAGGGGCACGAGCGTCTGGGGGCTGCCAGGATGGCTCCCGCTCAGTGCAAGGCGCCAGCGCGTGTCATGTCCCGGCAGCGTCCCTGGGGCCCACGGCCCCTCCTCACGTGGCGACTATTGTGCCTACTAGTCCAGTAGGCTCAGCCTCTGGAGTGGATCAAGGACCCGCTCCAGCTGACCTCTAATCCCCTGCGGCCGACTGAGCCCTGGTCTTCCCGCTCCTCGCTCCTCCCATCTCCCGTGGGAATCTCCCCATGCGCTTACTCCCCCGGCAGACCCGAGGGGCTTTGATTACCTGGGGTCCTCTGCTTCCTCGCAGATGGCAGCCCCGCCCCATTTGGTTCCATTCCTGGACACGGATTCAGCTGGAGAGCTGCTCCCGGGGCCAGAGCAGTTCTCTGCTGCACACCAGGATCTAAATGACAGGCTGATTCGACAAGAAAGGCTCCCAAAGGCGGTTCCAATGCTGGACTGGGATCAGAACCAGACCCTAGTTCAGCCTCCTCACCTCAAAAGTAAGGTTCAAACTGCAGATCTAGATCAGGCTGCAGATCATCAGGCAGATGAAATACTTGTTCCAACTCTAGACAGTAAGGATTCAAAAGCAACCAAGTTTATTGTTTTGCCCAAGAACAGGAAGAAAGATCTAGCTCAGCATCGGAAGCTTGCTAAGGTTGTTGGAACTCCACACTGATTTATATCAAAACCTTAGCAGAATGGGCCGGGCGCAGTGACTCACACCTGTAATCCCAGCACTTTGGGAGGCTGAGGCAGCAGATCACAAGGTCAGGAGATCGAGACTATCCTGGCTAACACAGAGAAACCCCATCTCTACTAAAAACACAAAAAATTAGCCGGGTGTGGTGGTGGGAGCATGTAGTCCCAGCTACTTGGGAGGCTGAGGCAGGAGAATGGCGTGAACCTGGGAAGCAGAGGTTGCAATGAGTCGAGATCGCGCCACTGCACTCCAGCCTGGGCGACAGAGCGAGACTCTGTCTTAAAAAAAAAAAAAAAAAAAAACCTCAGCAGAATGAATATTCAATTATGGATATACTGTATCCCGGCAGCCTGCCTCCAGAACTCTGGGTGAACTCAGATGAGCCTCCAGGACCCCCTGAGCAAGTTGGACTTTGTCAATTCCATCTAGAGCCCGAAACTCAAAATCCAGAGACCCTTGAAGATATCCAGTCCTCTTCGCTCCAGCAACAAGCCCCAGCGCAGCTTCCACAGCTCTCTGAGGAGGAAGAACATTCTCTAACCCATCAGGAGGCCCCAGCTCTGCCTTCACAGTCTCTTCAGGGGGTCCACTCTTCTTCAACAGAGCAGGAGACCCCAGGACAGCAGCGACCTGCCTCTGAAGAGTTTGTAGCTCCGCCACTGATACACCACGAGGTAAATGTTCCATTGAAAAGTTGGAGTGAAGCTCAGCATTCATGCTCGCCCAATGTCACAGTCAAACCTGTGGATATGGAGCTTGCGGTAACTCCAGAGCCGGGTAAGGAACTTACGTCAAGCCAGGAACAGGCCGCAGCTCAGCCTCCAGGGCACCCCGAGGAGGTGGACTCTTCCTCAACCCAATTAGAGGCCCCAGCTCAGACACCAGAGTGCCCTGAGGAGACAAAACCTCCTGCAACCAAGCAAGAGACCCCAGCTGAGCCTCTAGGTCCTCCTGTGGAGGCTGAACCTTCCCCCAGTGAGCAGAAGCAGGCAGCTCAGCCTTCTGAGTTTCCTGGGTGGGGGCGGGGAGGGGGGGGGGTTGAACCTTCTCAGATCCAGCAGAAGGCCCCAGCTCAGACTCCAGAGTCCTCTATGGAGAGTCTAGCTCAAACTCTACTGAATCATGAGGTGACAGTTCAACCTCCAGGTGAGGATAAAGCTCATTATAACTTACCCAACATTACAGTTAAACCTGCGGATGTGGAGGTTACCATAACTTCAGAGCCTACCAATGGGACAGAATCTTCCCAAGCCCAGCAGGAGGCCCCAGTTCAGCCTCCAGAGGAGGTGGAACCTTCTGCAACCCAACAGGAGGCCGCAACTGAGCCTCCAGGTCCTCCTATGGAGCCTGAACTTTCCCTCAGTGAGCAGCAGCAGCCAGCTCAGCCTTCTGAGTCTTCTGGAAAGGTTGAATCTTCTCCAGCCCAGCAGGAGACCCCAGCTCAGCCTCCAGAACATCATGAAGTCACAGTTTTACCTCCAGGTCACCATCAAGCTCAGCATTCAGGTTTGCCCAATGTCACTGTTAGGCCTCCAGACATGCAGCTCACCATAGCAACAGAGCCTACTGCAGAGGTGGGAACTTCTCCAATCCACCAGGAGGCTACAGCTCAGCTCTCAGGGCCAATTAATGATGTAGAACTTTCTGCCACCCAGCATGGGGGCCCACCTCTGCCTCCAGAGTCATTGGAAGAGGCTGAGCCTTTAACAGTTCAACAGGAGACTTCAGTTCAATCTCCAGAACCTATTAATAATGAGAACCCCTCTCCAACCCAGCAGGAGGCTGCAGCTGAGCGTCCACAGACCCCTAAGGAGGTTGAGTCTTCTCTAATCCAGTAGGAGGCCCCAGTTCAGACTCCAGAGCTCCCTAATGAAGTTGTAGCTCAACCTCCAGAGCATCATGAGGTAACAGTTTCTCCTCTAAGTCATGATCAAGTTTAGCCTCCAACATTGCACAATGCCACTGTTAAACCTGTGGATCACGTGGTTACCATGACTCCAGATTTCACTAATCAGGTTGAAATTTTAACCCAACAGGGGGCCCCAGCTCAGCCCTTAATGTCCCCTGAGCAGTTTCAACATTTGAAATACCAGCAAGAGATTATAATTCAGCAGCTAAATACCCCTGAAAATGACGAACTTACTCCAGTACTTCAAGAGCCCACAACTCAGCGTCCAACTCAGCTCTCCTCAGACTTTGAAAGTTCATTGAATGATGAGATGATATTTTCACCTCTAGATCTGTCTTCAGTATTCAGAAGTAATTCAACTTTGCCTAATACCACAGTTAAAAATGTGAGTATGGAGCTTACCATACCTGCAGCGTCACTATGGAAGTTGAACCTTCTCCAGTCTAGCAGGACAATCCTTCTATTCCCACTGAGCATGCTGACTTTTCTCTAGCCCAGCCTCATCTCCCTTCCCCACCTCTGCATTCTCCTGAAAAGATTAAATCTTCAGTCCAGCAAGACGCCACAGCTCAGACTCCAGAGCCCCCTAAGGAGGTAGAAACTTCAAGCCGGCAGATGGTCCCATCTCAGCCTCCAGAGCCACCTAAGGAGGTTGCAGCTCAACCTCCAGCTCATTATGAGGTGACAGTTCCAACACAAGGTCAGGATCAAGCTCAGCATTCAATATTGCCCAGTGTCACAGTTCAACCTTTGGACCTGGGACTTACCATCACTCCAGAGCCCACTATGGAGGTTGGACTTTCTCCAACCATCCAGGAGACCCCAACTGAGCCTCCTAAGAAAGTTGTACCACAACTTCCAGTATATCAAGAGGTAACAGTTCCAACACCAGGTCAGGATCAAGCTCAGCATCCAGTGTCACCCAGCATTACAGTTCAACCTTTGGACTGGGACTTACCATCACTCCAGAACCCACTACGGAGGTTGGACATTCTACACCCCTGAAGAAGACTCTAGTTCCTCCAAAGCATCCTGAGGTGACACTTCCACATCCAGACCAGGTTCAGACCCAGCATTCACACCTGACTCAAGTCACAGTTCAACCTCCGGACCTGGAGCTTACCATAACTACAGAACCTACTACAGAGGTTAAACTGTCTCCAACCACAGAGGAGACCTCAACTCAGCCTCCAGACCCGGGGCTTGCCATAACTCCAGAACCCACTACAGAGATTGGACATTCCACAGCCCTGGAGAAGACTACAGCTCCTCGTCCAGACCAGGTTCAGACTCTGCATCGAAAACTGACTGAAGTCACAGGTCCCCCTGCTGAGCTAGAACCTACTCAGGATTCATTGGTGCAGTCTGAAGGTTACATCCAAGATAAGGCTTTAACTGCACCAGAGGAACAGAAGGCCTCCACAAGCACCAACATATGTGAGCTCTGTACCTGCGAAGATAAGATGCTGTCATGTATTGATCTCAGCCCAAAGCAGAGGCTCCACCAAGTGCCTGTGCCAGAGCCCAACACCTACAATGGCACCTTCACAGTCTTGTAAGAATCACCTTTCCTCAATTGTCCTCTGTGTCCTGCCTCACATGGCAGCCTTTTCCTGGAGGCCTTCCTGGGCCACCTTTATCTCCCCAAGCCATACTGACAACCGGCTTTCTGCTTTCACCTTTGCTTGTCAACTCTCCCTTCTCCTCATTCTCCTTTACTGTTAGGCCCCTTCTCCACTCTTTTACTTGTGATTGCTCAGCAACATACGTCTTAAATGTACAAATTATTGAGTGAAAGAAGTGATACAGAAAATAATATGTATAATACGATTTCATTTATATAATGTTATATAATGTTCAAGGTGGCAAAACTAAACTATATTGTTTATGACTGACATATAATAGGTAAAACTACATTTTATTTTATTTATTTTTGAGAAAGGGTCTGCAGTGGTGCAAACATGGCTCACTGCAGCCTGGACCTCCCATGCTCAAGCAATCCTCCCATCTCAGCCTCTCCAGTAGCTGGGATTACAGGTGCACACCAACATGCCCAGCTAATTTTTAAATTTTTTCTAGAGACAAGGTCCTGCTGTATTGCTCAGACTGGTCTCGAACTCCTGGGCTCAAGCAATCCTCCTGCCTTGGCCTCCCAAAGTGCTGTGATTACAAGTGTGAGCCACTGTGCCCAGCCAGAACTATTTACTTATTTTATTTATTTATTTATTTTTATTTTATTTTATTTTATTTTTTCTGAGACAGAGTCTCACTCTGTCACCCAGGCTGGAGTGCGGTGGTGCTATCTTAGCTCACTGCAACCTCTGTCTCCCAGGTTTAAGCAATTCTCCTGCCTCAGCCTCCTCTGAGTACCTGGGATTACAGGCACACGCCACTACCGCTTGGGTAATTTTTGTATTTTTAGTAGAGACAGGCTTTCGCCATGTTGGCCAGGCTGGCCTCAAACTCCTGACCTCAGGTGATACACCCGCCCTGGCCTCCCAAAGCGCTGGGATTACAAGCGTGAGCCACGGTGCCCAGCCAGAGCTACATTTTAAAAGCAAGAATATTATTACAAAAGTCAGGATAGTGGTTACCTATAAGGGTTAGAGAGAGGGTTATGATTGGAAAGGGGCACACTGGGGGCTTCTGGGATCATTATTTCCTTGTTGCTGAAATGATGACAACCCTCATGGAGTTGTTATCACCCTGGAGAGGAAGGAGACAGCCAAAAGAGAGAAGTATTGTCTTGTAGACTTATTAGATTCACATAGTATATCGTCCTTCTCCAGCGTGTAAGGCGTTGTCTAAATACGTCCAGTTAAAGCACTACAGGGTAGCCATTTTTTAAAAAAATTGTTGGCCACATTCCTAAGTTCACAGGGGAGGGGGAATGTCTCACACTCCAGCCCTCCTGAGCCTAGGCCCTCTGTGAGATGTGTCACCCTTTCTTGGACACCATATTGAAATGAGAAAAGTTCCTTTGTGCCCCTCGCAGGGTGTGGGACAGGGAGAGTGACTTGGTTCTTCAGTGCCCTGCTGCTCAAACCTCTAGGGGAGCATACATTCAGGCAGGCTGTGGGGCTCCAACCCCATGGCAGTGTCTAGGGGTGAATGCTTACAGCTCCTGAAGCCCCAGTGGGCATGTCTTACCGTGTGCTCTTTTAGTTTTGCCGTCTATAGGCGGCTTGTGTTAACCAGCTCAACTAGACCCTCTACCTTGTCGCCAGGACAGAGGGCTGTCTGTATCCCAGGTTCTTTCTTGCCTTGGTGTACCAGAAGAATTGGATCACACCTGGGCTTGGAGAATGAGTGCAAAATTTTATTGAGTGAAGGTAGCTCTCAGCAGATGGGGAAAGCCAGAAGGGGGTGGAGTGGGAAGGTTTTCCCCTGGAGCCAGGCTGCTGAGCAGCCCAGGCTGTCCTCCCACTGCCTCAGCCAAACTCTGCCTCGTTCTGCCGTTCTGCCGGTTGGTGGCCTGCCTGGCGTGCTCCCCTCGACACCCTCTTGATGTCCAGCTGCTTGTGTCTTCTTCTGCCGATCTGCTCCTGTCCACGTCCTTGTATGTGTGCCTGCAAGTGTCTCAGGGTTTTTATAGGCACAGGATGGGGGCGTGGCAGGCCAGGGGAGGTCTTGGAAAATGCAACATTTGGGCAGGAAAACAAAAATGCCTGTCCTCACTTAGGTCTGTGGGCACAGGCCTGGGGGTGGAGCCCTAGCCAGGGACTACACACCCCCACCCAGCACTCTCATTCCCCACTTCCGTGTCATTTAAAGGGACCACATCCTTCTGTATCATTTCCCACCTCTGAACAGGTACATCTAACTGTTGTTAGAATACGGACAATGACTGGTCTTTTGCAGGAACATGGATGGAGCTGGAGGCCATTATCCTCAGCAAACTAACACAGGAGCAGAAAACCACATACAGCATGTTCTCATGTAAGTGGGAGCTAAATGATGAGAACTCGTGATCACAAAGAAGGGAACAACAGACACTGGGGCCTACCTAAGGGTGGAGGGTGGGAGGAGGGAGAGGAGCAGAAAAAACTATTGGGTACTAGGCTTAGTACCTGGGTGATGAAATAATCTGTACAACAAACCCCTGTGACACAAGTGTACCTATATAACAAACGTGCACATGTATCCCCTAAGTTTTAAAAAAGTGCACATGTATCCCTTAAGTTAAAAAAAAAAAAAAAAGGCCGGGCGCAGTGGCTCACACCTGTAATCCCAGCACTTTGGGAGGCTGAGGCGGGTGGATCATGACATCAGGAGATCGAGACCATCCTGACTAACACGGTGAAACTCCGTCTCTACTAAAAAAATACAAAAAAAAATTAGCTGGGTGTGGTGGCGGGCGCCTGTAATCCCAGCTACTCAGGAGGCTGAGGCAGGAGAATGGTGTGAACCCGGGAGGCGGAGCTTGCAGTGAGCCGAGATTGTGCCACTGCACTCCAGCCTGGACAACAGAGTGAGACTCCGTCTCAAAAAAAAAAGAAGTTAAATGTGCACATGTATACCCTAAGTTAAAAAAAAAAAAAAAAAGGAAAAAACATCTGGAAAAAAAGAAAAATGATAAATTAGAAAAAAAAGAAGACAATGCTCCTAGCACCCCCATCATTCAGGAATTTCCAGGGTTTTAGGAGCTTTGTGTTAGGAACTGGGGGCAGAGACCAATATATATTTATATTTCTTTTTATGTTACACTACCCCAGATAGGAAAACAGAAATTACTCTAGATATTTCAAACAAAAAGGGGTTGTATATAGGCAATTAGTGCTTATCATTGGAGGGGCTAGAGGTGGTGAAGGTTGGGGGGAGGGGGTTGCACCACTGGCTTTCAGGCTACTTTACCACAGCTGATTTCCAGAGGATGGAAGAAGTCAGGAAACTTGGGACACCGCTGCTGAGGTCCTTGCAGCCCCACGGTCCCCAGGCTGGTGACTGGTGGGGGAGTATTGAGTCCAGCTGACCACCAGAGCCCGCATGCCTGCTGCTACAGGGGAGGAAAGGATGACTTCTACCTCCTTTCCACATTCCAAATTCCACGTGACTACATTTTATTGGCAACACCCTGCTGGCAAGCGAGCGTTGATGTGTGCTTCCTGGGCTCCGGCACCTGCACAGAAAGGGCTGAAATTGGTAGGTGTTTGGGTGTCCGAGGGTTTGCAAAAGAAGAAGGCATGGAGTCTATGGTGGAGTCACATGGTGGAGACCTAGCTAAGTCAGAGGCCTGGAGAGGTGTCATTCTAGCTGGGCAGCAGGTGACACACAATCATCCCGAGTTGATTGGAAAAACACCTGCGATTGACCCGGAGTTTGTTCTGGAATGTTTTCACTGGAATGAAAGCTGAGCGGTCCGCAGGCCATATAGTATTGGAGAAAACATAGCCCTCATTCAAAAAGGCTGCCAGAGAAAAGATGTCCACAGGGAAATTCAGGGGTTTTGTTTGTTTGTTTTGGGGTTTTTTCTGGAGACAGTCTCACTCTGTCTGTCACCCAGGCTGGAGTGCAGTAGTGTGATCTGAACCTCCACCTTCCAGGTTCAAGTGATTCTCCTGCCGTAGCCTCACAAGTAGCTTGGATTACAGGCACCCACTACCACACCCAGCTGATTTTTATTTTTATTTTTTTGTAGAAACAGGATTTCACCATGTTGGCCAGGCTGGTCTTGAACTCCTGACCTCAAGTGACCCTCCTGCCTTGGCCTCCCAAGGTGCTGGGATTACAGGCGTGAGCCACCACGCCCGGCCAGGAAATTCAGTTTCTGAAAATACACCTGTGGATCTCTAGCCTTGAACATCCTTGTATGCTGCTTTAAACGGCTGATCCTCAATGCCTCCCTTCCAACTCACACGCTCCCTCCCCTACATCAATCTCCCAATCTCCCAGAAAAAGGAACCTATTTTATTCTTTTTTTTTTTTTTTTTTTAAGAGACGGGCCTAACCTTGTTGCCCAGGCTGGTTTTGAACTCCTGGCCTCAAGTGATCCTCCGGCCTTGGCCTCCCAAGTTACTGAGTTTACAGGCGCAAGCCACCACGACCGGCGAAGCCTATATTAAGCCCTTTTATGCTCACTCGGCGGTACTGCAGAGAGTGGGGGGAGGAAGCAGAGGTGCCCTGGCATCTTCAGCTGGAGATGAGCAGGGCGCTGAGGGTGGGAGAGGCCGGGCGCCTGGGGATGGGAGCCAGGACCGCACCTTCACAGGGACGCTGCCACCCTACCCCGGAGGTCAGGGCCTCTCGCCCAGCTCTGGCTCTGAGGTCCTGGAGGGAGGGAGATGCTGTTGCGATTCAGAAGATCAGGGGAGGGTCACCCCCTTTCGAGAAGAGTGAAAATCCTGAGCCTTAAGCAGAAGTGGAACCGGTTGGAGCCGAGGCTTCAGAGGGTGGCCTTGGGAAGAGGGTCTGGCGCCGCCCTGTGGACTGTTCGGGCTCACGGGGCTGGAGGCTCCGAAGACCGCGACCTGTGAACCGTGGGGAGGCTCCGTGCGGATGGGGGCCACAGCCCCCGCCGGAGCCCCAACACTAGCCCTGGACTTCTCCACCGGCTTACGACATGGGAGCTCAATAAGCTCCTTATTTAACGCACGGTTGTATCAGGTCCCTGTGGGAGCCACTGGCCCTATAGCCTAATAAAGGAGCGGGTGCACGCATTGGATTGGTGAGCTACCGCCACAGCAACGCGTCCTAATCAACCATCCCAAACGGCGGCTGGAATAAAGTTCTCGCAGGCCTGTGCTTGGGCTTGAACGCTGGACCGGCCGCTGCGCTCTGTGGCTCCCTGCAGGCCTGCGGATCGGCCAGGGGCCTCCGTTCCTTCTGGGCCGAGGCTGAAGAAGCAGCGGCTGCACCAGAGAAGGCCTTCTGGGTGAAGGTGGAAGCGCACAGGGTCCGCGGAACCGCCTAAGGTGTCTTCCGGCGTGGGCTCGGAACAGGCAGGCTTTCGTTTCTGCTTCATTCCATGGCCAGAGCAAGCCACGTGGGCAAGCCGGAAGCCGGGGGTGGGGTGGGGTGGGGGGGGGGAAGTACCCTCCACCCACCAGGAAACCATGGCAAGCGGTGGGTGCAGGTAGGGCTGAGGAATTGGGGCCGATAGTTCTATCTATCCCGGTGAGTGAGGAGACCTGCTTTGGGGGTTGTACAGTCTGGGTCTGCCCTTGCGGTGGTATCTGTCACTGTGAAGACTCCACCACGGGTTGCCATCAGGTCAGGGACCCTGACAAGGTAAGAATTGCATCTTTCTCTGCACACAACCCTGTTCCCTCCCCCACCCCATGCCTAACACAACACTCCCTCCCCCCCCCCCCCCTCCCCGCCATGCCTAACAGAGAGAAAGGAGAGAGACAGTTCTTGAGCCCGGTTCTTCCTGCTTGAGCTTGGTGTGTCAACCAAAAGAGTTGAACTCTGTAAAATATTTGAAGGGATTTATTTTGAGCCTACTATGCATGATCAATGGCCCATGACAGCCTTCAGGAGATCCTGAGAACATGTGCCCAAGGTGATCAGGCCACAACTTAGTTTTATGTGTTTCAGGGAGACATAGGACATCAATAATATATGTGACATGTACAGTGGTTTGGTCTGGATGACTGGAATGGGGTTGGGGAAGTGGAGGACTTCCAGGTTATAAGTAGATCCAAAGATTTTCTGATTGGCAATTGCTAGAAAGAGTTAAATTATTGTCTAAAGACTTAAAATCAACAGAAAGGAATGTTTGGGTTAAGATAAGGGATTGTGGAGACCAAGGTTTTATCATGCAGGTGAAGCCTCCAGGTGGCAGGCTTCAGAGAGAACAGACTGTAAATGTTTCGTATCAGACTTAAAGAGTCTGTTCTATCAGTAAGTCCAAAAGGAGGGATGGTATAATTAGGCACGGCTGGGCTCCCCTTCCCATCATGGCCTGAACTAGTTTTCAGGTTAACTTTGGAATGCCCTTTGCTGAGAGGAGAGGAGGAGTCCATTCAGATGGTTGGGTGAGCTTAGAATTTTATGTTTGGGTTTCAGTTGGCATCCAGCACCCCTTCCCCCAAGTTTGGGGCCCCTCCCAAAGGAGATAGGCCTGGGTCTTTCCTCACATCCTTGGGGGGTCTCAGAACTGCAGACTCAAACCTTTTAACTCAAGGAATCTCTTTGATGATTTGTGTAAATCCTTGGGAGGCTGGGGCGTGCTGCTCTGGAGCTGAGACACAGCGAGTCAATCTCCTTCCATCCCCCTTTTGTCTTGTTCTCACCCTGAAGCTGCCGGCCTCAAGTTTTTTGGCTGGATTCTTCCCAAAGCAGGTTGGGGATGCAGGTACTGTAATCGCCTGATGGGTTCTTCCTGCCTGCTGCACAGACAAAACCAATCCACTGAGACCATGGCATTGCAGTAAAGAAAGAGTAATTGACACAAGGCTGGCCACCAGGAAATAGTTGTCACTCAGATCGGTCTCCCCCAAAACTTGAAGATTAGTTTTTCAAAGTTAGTTTGGTGGGCAGGGTCTAGGGTAGGGTAGAGGTGCTGCTGATTGGTTGGGCATGCAGATACAGGGTATGGAAAATGGTCCTTGAGTGCTGAGTCTGCTTCTGCTTGGCAGCCACAGGACTGGTTGAGTCACGAGTCTCGGTGGAGCCAGAAATGCATGAAGAAACATCTTTCCTTATGCAGATGTTGATCAGCTGTGCTTACACATTCCTTTGTAAGGACAGGACAGTCTCCCCTAAGTTAGGGGACAAAAGTGACTCCTACTGATGGCATTAGCTCTGCCCCTACTCTCAGATGCAATGCCAGGGACTGTGAGGACCAGAGACCCTGGAGCTGCTGGCTGGGTATGGTCGGGGGCCAGTTATCAGCCTCTCTGAACTCCGTGTCCTTAGTACCAAACAGAAGCCCCTTTTGTAGGGTGGGCACTGGGAAGCACTGTTGGGGCCATCCCTTGTTGGTGGCCTCTTCTCTTCCATCTCCTCTGGGTTTTCACGGCTTTTTCAGGAGCAGGCCTTGCCACCCTGAGTGCCCTCCATGACCACAGCTACCTTCTGAGGAAAGAGGCCTCGGGGGTCCTCTCTGCATGTAGTTGCCGGGCAGGCCTCACCTGGCTGTACATGGGAATCACCTGGGGAACGTTACAAACCACTGTTGTGTTGCCCTGCCTCTCGGAGATTCTGCACCTTGTATTAACTGAGCACCTAGAGCCAGGTGTGGTGATGCACACCTGTAGTCCCAGCTACTCAGGAAGCTGAGGTGGGAGGATCCCCTGAGACCAGGAGTTCAAGATTAAGCCTGGGGAACCTATTGAGACCGCATCTCAAAATTAATTAATTAAAAAATACTGAGCACCTACTCGATGGCCAGCACTGAACTAGGTGCTGGAGTTACAGTGATCACTAAGATATAATTGTTGTCCTTGAAGAACTTCAGTCAGGTGGGAATAGATATTTATTGAATGGAATAATATTTCAAGAAATGTCTACCAAGAGGCCACTTCTTGGAAATCCCTGTTGGAAAGAAGATTTTTATCTTTTTTATGAGCAGAGTGCAAAGTTGTCTCTTTAGATGGATGGATTTGGAAGGGAATTTAGTAATCTAGTTCCTATCCCCCAACCTCCCATTTTACAGATGCAAAAACCAAGGCCAAACAGCTGAGTTTTCTGCCCTGGAGGAGGAAACTGGTCTCTGAAAGCCAGAAGACTCTCACATTACATCATTCCTGCCAGCTGCTGTCAAGAGCTGCTAAGCTGTCCTCAAGTCCTGTGTCTGATGTCAAGCTAATAACAGATTTAGGGTGCATTAGTAAAGGTATCTTAATCAAGTCTAGGTGCCTTCGAGATTAGACTCAGCCATGATGAGCAACTAAGGATTAGCAAGAAAGATTACAAATTGTTTCCAGGAATTTATTTCTTTAAACACTGATTATATGTATAGTCTTAAGTCAAATTAAAATGTTGTTTATGTTCAGCTGTTTTTGTGAGTTATCACAGTTTTGTCAATTGAAAAATAATTGATGGAAAACTAAGTCAATCTCTTTACTAAGCTTTTTACTAAGCTTACCTGCTAAGCGTGGCTCCACCACTCGCTTTCTGTGTGATCCTGGGCAAGTCATTGAACTCTTCTGACCTTCAGCTTCTTCATCTATAAAATGAAGGTAATGATAGTACCTGCAAAGCGAGGTGCAGCATCTGCAGTGGAGCCTGAGGCCAACTGCCTGGGGTCAAGCCCCAGCTCTACACTGACCCGTGTGATGCCTTTGGACAAATTACTTGACCTCTTTGCTTGTTTCTTTATCTGAGGTCTGCTGCCAAGAACCTGCAGATTCCCAGTCTGCCTTGGGTGATGGCGGGTTCTCCTACAGTCTGTACTGGTGAGGGTGGGGACAGCCCCCCACAATGGCTCTGGCCTGGAAAAAGGCAATTTTTGGGGGAGGGGTGGATGGCAGCTTCTCCCCTTCCCAGGGCTCCACATCTCCCCACACCAGTACCTCAGGGAATCGAGCTGGAAGTAGAGGTGCCAGAGGGCTTGAAGCCCCTATGGGGTGGCAGGGAATGGGCAGGAGGTCCCCCGCTCTGTCCCCAGGCACTTCAGAGAGGAGAGGTGCACAGGGTGAGCCCAGGGTGGCTGAACCCCAATGAGGAGGGCAACAAGAAGATCCCTGTGGGGCGTGGAGGAGGCTGGACCTGGGCAGTTGATGCCAAGCAAGGCTGCAGACAGAGTCGCTGGGTGGTCAAGGCAGGGGAGGGGTAGAGAATAGCTCTGGGATGGGTTGTCCTGCATTCCTAGGAAGGGATATGGCCAGGGCACAGCCTGGGTGCCCAGGGCTCCCCCATCATGGCTCACAACGCATTTTTATCAGGCCACGCAGTGGTTGCAGAGCCTGCGAGGTGGATATTATCCTGCCCATTTAACAGCAGAGAAAGCCCAGGACAAATGGCTTGCCTGAGGCCACCCAGTGTTCTCCACAGCCCCAGCCTCCCCTCTTCTGTCTGGGCTCCAATCTACTCTGTAAGCACTGCGTTGGTCCAGGACAAGCGGGGAGGGAAGCAGCATAGGATGTGTGCATACATGAGTGTATGTGTGAGTATGTGTATGTGAGAGTGTGTGTGTCTATGAGTGTGTGTGTATGAGTGTGTATTTGAGTGTGTGTCTGTTTGTGAGTGTATGTGTATGTGTGTGTCCAAGAGTGTCTGTGAGTGTATTGGTATGTGTATGTCAGTGTATGCGTGTATGTATGTGTGTACATATAAGTGTGTGTGTATGTGTGTATCTGTATGTGAGTGTGTGTACATGAATGGGTAAATATGAGTGTATGAGTGTTATATATGTGTGTATTTGAGTGTGTGTGTCTGAGTGTGTATGTGTTTGTGTGAGTGTGTATGTGAGTGTCTGTATATGTATGTGTGTATTTGTGTGTGTGTGTCTGAGTGTGTCTGTGTGTGTATGTGTGTAGGTGTATGTGTGTATGTGTTTGTGTGAGTGTGTATGTGAGTGTCTGTATATGTATGTGTGTCTGAGTGTGGGTGTAATGTATGCATATGTGAGTGTATGTGTGTCTGTGTGTATTTGAGTGTGTCTGAGTGCCTGTGTCTGTGTGTGTATGTGAGTGTGTGTAGGGATATGTATGTGTGTGTATATGTGAGTGTGTGAGGGTGGTATATGTGTGTGTATTTGAGTGTGAGTGTGTGTGTGTAGGGTGTGTGTGTATATGTGAGAGTGAGAGTGTGTATGTGAGTGTGTGTGTGTCTGTATATGTGAGCGTGTGCACACATGCATGGTGTATGTATATGTACATCTCTCCTCCAGGTCACTAGTTCAAGCGGGGACACTCCTCTGATCTGTCTCCAAAGAGCAACTCAAGTGCCTCATGTGGTCCCCAGGGCGTGTAACTGCGTCTGCTTTCTGCTTTGATCCCCTCTTCAACTCCTACTGTCCAGAAGCTTCCTGTACTCCCTCACCCACTACCTCATCAATCTCTGCCCTGCCCAGGGTCTACAGGGACACTTCAAATTATGGTTGGCTTGTAGGGGGGGCTCCAGCAATAGACATTGGATCATTGGGGTGGTTAGCAGGACTCCTCCTGCTCCCAGGGTTTGCACTGACTTTTAAAAATTATTATTATTACTACTATTACTATTATGAGAGACTGGGGTATCACTATGTTGCCCAGGCTGGTCTTGAACTCCTGAGCTTAAGGGGTTCTCCTGCCTCAGCCTCCTGAGTAGCTGGGACTACAGGCATGCACCCCACACCCCGATGCACTGACTTTTGCAAGCTCTTCCCCACTTTGGTGATGGGCCACCTGTTACTGACCCCTCACATGGTGCCCATATCAAAGCCCTTGGCACTTCAGTGGAGGCACTGGAGGGAGAGGAGGAAAAGAGAAGTGGGTGGCACAGATGGATGTGGGCAAGGTGCCAGTAAAGAGTGTGTGGGCAGCGAGAAGAGGACATGCTATCTGTAACAGATACCTGGGGCTCCAGAAGCCCTGGGGTGGATCCTGCCTTCCGCAGGAGAACCTGAGATCAGCCAGGACACAGCAGACAGCCAGAGATAAGGACTAACCACCCACAGCCCGCTGGCACCTAGCTAGAGCCTGCCTAGACCTATTCCCAGAAGGGAACTGCATTTATGGAACACCTTCTGTGTGCCTGGCACGTGGCAGCCACTCTACCTCTGTCCTCTCCCAAAGTCGTTATCCCCATTGTACAGATGACGAAATTGAGGCTTAGCAAGGTTATTTAACTGGCCTAAGACACACACACGAAGTGGCTGAGCCAGGATTTCAACACAAAATTGTCTGGTTCCAGAACTTCCCACCCCAACAGGGAGGTGGGCAGACTCAGATCAGGAGGCAAGGGAAAGTGCAATTGTTGGGCCAGGTGGAGGAAGAGATGCTGCTTCCAAGAGAGGTTTTGGGGCTTTGCCCTCTAGAAAGGCAATCTGACATGAACGCAGGCCAGGCTGGTGGTAATGGTAGTGGTAGTGGCGTGGGGGGGGCTTCAATTTCTGTCTTGAGGTTGTGTGATGAGTAAGAGGCCAGGAAACTTGGTCCTTCACGGAGGCCTTGGTTTAGTCCTGGTGGGAAGGCAAAGCTGTCTGGATCCATTCCTGTCTGGATGCCCTGTTGAGGTGGGGACTAGGGAGGACGGCATAGCTTTTCCTTTAGAACAGTGGTTTCCAAAGTGGGTGTGCACCTAGGAGTGTGCAAGATGATCCTTTTGGGTATGGGAAGACAAAATTAGAATTTCTATTTATAGTTAAAAAATTAATCCTGGCATGGTGCAGTGACTCACACCTGTAATCTCAGCACATTGGGAGGCTGAGGCAAGTGGATCACTGGAGCCCAGGAGTTTAAGGCCAGCCTGGGCAACATGGCAAGACTCTATCTCTACAAAAAATTTTTAAAAAAATTATCCAGGTGTGGTGGCATGCAGCTATGGTCCCAGCTACTCTGGAGGCTGAGGCAGGAGGATGGCTTGAGCCTGGGAGGTCCAGCCTGCAGTGAGCTATGATCATGCTACTGCATTCCAGCCTGGGCAACAGAGGAAGACCCTGTCTCAAAATATGTTTATTTATTTATAAATAAATGAAAATAAAAATTCATCCCTATGTCTGTGATTTCTAATATGCATACTAATTAGGTGAATAACACAAATATAGTTTATGGGCAAATATTTATATAATTTTATATAGTCCATTGAAGGCTCTAATTTTTTTTTTTTTTTTTTTTTTTTTTTTTTTAATACGGAGTCTCGCTCTGTCGCCCAGGCTGGAGTGCAGTGGTGCAATCATGGCTCACTGCAACCTCTGCCTCCCGGGTTCAAGCGATTCTCGTGCCTCAGCCTCCCAAGTAGCTGGGATTACAGGCGCCCGCCGCCACTCCCGGCTAATTTTTCTATTTTTAGTAGAGACAGGGTTTCATCATATTGGCCAGGCTGGTCTTGAACTCCCGACCTTACATGATCTGCCCACCTTGGCCTCCGAAAGTGTTGGGATTACAGGTGTGAGCCATGGCACCTCGTCCAAGTTTTTTTTTTTTTTTTTTTTTTTAAATAGTCCATAAATAAGGTTTCCAGAACTAGGCACTGGTCAGTCGCAGGTGTGGAGGCAAAGCACCGCAGAGGGTGGGTGTAGATAGACTGGGAATAGCTGTTGGTGGCCCCTGCTGGTCATTATAGGAAGTGCAACATCACTCAGTGCAAAGCCTTATCTGCGGAAATTTGTAACACTCTTGAGTTTTGTTTTTCTCTGTGCCTTGACTCCCAAAACTCTGGGCTGAACACCACCATAGGAATACCTTGATTTTTGGGGAAGGAGAGATACTACCTACACCCTTATGACCTCTGAGGCTGAGGCAGGGAGGAAAGCAGAGCTAATTACAGACCTCAGAGAAGAAGGACTCATTCCCCTCTTGAGGTAGGGGGCAGCCCTTAACTGCTAGGGGATGCATTGCCGACCTTCAAACCTGCTTCCCTTCCCAGCTACTCCACTGCCAACCATTAGCACCTCTATTCCTTTGGGGAACAGCTTAGGACACACTGCACCTTTATTATGGCATTCAACTGTGCTACCAAGAAGCGCTTTTTGTATCTGTGTAACACACTCCTTCCCAACTTCAACCCCAGATTGCGAACTCTAGGAGGTCAGGGCCCTTATCTATCTCAGTATCACAAAAAGTGGTACCTTGCCTGGCACAGAAGAGGAGCATCCTATTCTGCATCAATAAATGTTTCTTCTCATTCTGTAATTGCACAAGGCTGTTGTGAGAATGAAACAATTTGTCAATTGTAAGGTCCTGAACAGATGTGAGAGGCTGGCATTCTGCAAGGCCTTTATTAGAGAGATACTTGTTGACCGACGAATGCAGTGGGGCAGCCGCTAAGAATAATGAGTTGGGCTCCACCTCCCCAGGTGGGCCAGAATCTGAGATCCCAGACTGTCCTGAGGATCCTAAATGGAATGGAAGGTTTGATGTGGGTTGCTATGGAGGTAATAATTGCTTGATTGAGAAGTAATTAATATCTTGTAGAGATTCAAGATCCTTCCTCTTCCAAAATACAAATAGCTGAGTAATTTCCAGCCCAGAGGTGGACAGGTGAGAGTGGAGGGTAGCCTTTATAATGGAAAGGGGAACTCTTCCTGAATTCAATTAGAAGGATTTTCTAGGCTGGGTGCAGTGGCTCATGCCTGCAATCCCAGCACTTTGGGAGGCTGAGGCGGGCAGATCACCTGAGGTCAGGAGTTCGAGACCAGCCTGATCAACGTGGAGAAACCCTGTCTCTACTAAAAATACAAAATTAGCCAGGCATGGTGGCGCATGCCTGTAATCCCAGCTACTCGGGAAGCTGAGGCAGGAGAATTGCTTGAATCCGGGAGGCAGAGGTTGCGGCGAGCCGAGATCGTGCCATTGCACCCCAGCCTGGGCAACAAGAGCGAAACTCCTCTCAAAAAATAAAAAAAAAAAAAAGAAGAAGAAGAAGGATTTTCTAGCTTGCAGATAGAGGAGAGAGCTGCAAGCAATGCGCTCCAAGAACCCTCTTTGTTTAGAGACCAAAGCCTGCAATTCCTGTCAAAGCTATCTGGGTTCGATGGCTTTCTTCTCTCAGTAAAAGCCTGGGTCACCTAAACAATGTGGTTTTCAGCAGTTTGGCCGCCTCTGTGGCTTTTCCCTATATCCAAACTTATACCCTTGGAACTCAGGGGAGAGCTGAGTCTTGGGACCCAGGGACCAGTCCCCTGCTTTCGGGTTAGATTCCCATTTCTGAGATTTCCAAGCACGTTTCCAGGATGTAATCATTTCTTTTCTTTTTGTTTCTTTTGAGACAGGGTCTCACTCTGTTGCCCAGGCTGGAGTGCAGTGTTGCAATCTCGGCTCACTGCAGCCTCAGCTTCCCAAGTAGCTGGGACTACAGGCGCGCGCTACCACGCCCAGCTAATTTTGTTTATTTTTATTTTTTGTAGCGATGGGGTTTCACTATGTTGCTTGGGCTAGTCTCGAACTCCTAGGCTCAACCGATGCTCCCGCCTTCGACTCCCAAAGTGTTGGGATTACAGGAGTGAGCCATCGCGCCCGGCCAAAGATGCAGTCCATTTATGATCTTAGGAATCCAGTTAGCAAGGAAAAGGGATGACTCTCACATTTTGTTGAGGGCAACTGGACGCGGTGGCGGAACGCCGAGGTCGGAGAAGTAGCGTAGCTGGCCCTAAATGCTAGTCGCACTGCACAGAGCTTCCCGTATTTGGAGGCCCAGCATCTTTTACTAGCAGATCTGGGGTGGAGCCGGAGGCTGGGCGAAGGCGGGCCAGTGGGTTTAACCCTTTATTTACTTTTTGGGCTGGGACTCTGAGGAAGGCTAGCCAGTTACTTCTTTATTCCATAGGCAGGGAAAGGACCAGGCCTCCCTCACCCAGACCTAAAAGAGGCTCTCGAATCCTTTCAGGAAGACATTTCCTCTTTTTTGTAAAATTTCTAGAAAGTCTGGAATCCAGATATCCACCCTCTGAGTCCTTAAAAAGCTGCCCCTGATCCCGAGGCCTTCTGGAGCTGGTATCCTGCTTCCTGGGAGTCTCTCTGAAGTCGTCCTATTCTTTTTCTCAACATGGAAGCAGGATAACGAGGAAAAGTGAGGCACGTCTGGAACTAGAACACGGGTCTAAGCCAAGATGGGTGGGCGGAGTAATCAAGCCGGTCTCATTAGTCACTTTTACTATCGCCCTTTTAAGGGATCCTTGGGAGCCGAGGGGCACCAGCGGGTACTGGTACCAGTCCTGCCTCCCTAACTGTTCCCAGTGGGACGCCAGCAGGGCGTCATGGTCTGTGCGGTGTCTCCCAAACCACTACCTGGCTGCCCCCGGACCAGCTGCTGGGAAAGACTACTTCCTCCGAGTTGTGCCGGCCTCCGCGTTCTCCTCCCCTCCCCTCTCCTCCGGGCCTCCGCCCTCTCGCGGAGAGGCCTCGCCGCTTTAAGAGCCGGGCTAGCGATTGACAAGCAATAAACGCTGAGCGCCCGGCTGCGCTGGAGCCGCCCGGAGCTAGGGGCTCCCCGGGGCGCAGGTAGGCGTCCCCCGGCCCCCGGGCCAGCACCCACCCCAAGACCTCCGCCTCCTTTTCGTCCTGGCACGGCACTTAGGACCCTATTCACTGGTTTAAACTCCACAGACCCCTTTCACCCAGGCCCGTTCCCTCCCTGTCCACCCGCCCCCGCCCCTGGGCCCTCTTTCTGGGGTGCTGGTTGGGAGAACCAAGCCCCGCTGCCCATTGACACTGGTCCCCGCCCCTGCGGTAGGGGCTCCAAAGTGGCTTCAGGCACCAAGGTGGTGAGCTGTGAGGGGCCCGGGTATCCGCGCGGCCTCCCCGGGGGCTGTGCGGGTTGGGGGGACTTAGAAGCCCGGCATTACGTAAGAACCGTGCTGTTAGCGCTTCCGGGGGTTGGGGAGCGAGACAGAGGTCGCGCTGGGTCCCGGTGGCCCCCTGGTCCCCCTAGGCAGCCAACACCACAATCTTCCCTGGGAGGGGGTCCGCAGAAGGGGGCGCGCTGCTTCTCCCGCTTCCCAGGCTGTAGCGGGGCGGGTCGGGAGCCAGGGTTAGGGTCTGGAGACTTGGGAGGGGACCGGTGCCAGAAGCGAAGAGCTAGGGTTAGAAAGTTAGGTCAATTAAGGGGGGGGGGTGCGGATAAAGACGGGGTGGGGGTTGGTGGCCGGGGCAGTCATTTAGTGACCTCATCCCTGGTCTCTGGCGGGCGCGCACGCAGAGAGCCTTCTTTGATGGCTCACAACACGCCCCCCTCCCCCAGGTCCTAGCGCCCAGGGTGTTAGGGCTGGGTCCGTTGGGGCAGGGGTGGTCTGATTGTCCAAGCATGCACGTCCGCCTGGCCTTTCGATCCCATCCTCTGGCCCTCAGTTCTGTCCAGACCTCCCCGCGACCTCTCGCTCTCCAAAGCGCCTTTGTCAGACCTTTCTTCTCCGCACCTCTTTGTATGTGTATGGATGGAGGGATGGGTGGGAGGTTGGAAGAAACCTCTCCCTTTCACTGCTGGTCCGCTCGCCTACGGACACTATGGGTGATGTGGATATCTCGGAGGCAGAGCTGAGGGGGCATCTGGGCCCAGGCTTTTGGAAGCCGAGGTGCAGGTTCCCAGATGTCTGGGTGCAGGACCTTGGCACGGAGCCAGGCTAGCTTGCCTGGCACTGCCGTTCTCCTGTGGGCACAGCCAGGCCCCGCCCTCTCAGAGGCTTGGACGGGCGTGGGGGAGCAAAGCCAGCCGATGCCGTGGGAACCGACTCCCCGGGAGAAAACCCAGGCAGGCTGGGCAAGACTTTCGAGGGCAGGGATTTCATACAGGATCCTCCCTGCGTTTTCCCACCCTCCACGCTCTAGGGAAGGAGGACTTCTAGAGTCTCTTCTCTGACCCTGTGAGGGAGAGCAGCGCCAGCCAGGAGAAGGCTCCAGGTCATGAAGGCCTGGGAGGGGGAGGGAAGGGATCCTTCCTCCCTGCTCTCTAGGAGTAGAGATTGGCACCAGGGGAACGGGCCAGCGCAGTGGATCCTGGGCATTTCTTCCAGCCTGGGTGTAGCCTGAATAGGGGTGCCCTTCCTCTCCCTGAAAGCACCTTTCTTCCATGTCCTCAGGGGCAGAGCTGGGAGGAAAGGGAACCATCCCCCTCACTTTTGTAATTTCTTTCACCTGAGCTCAGGTGACCGGCTCAGGCCTGAGAAGGGAATGGGAGCAGAGAGGGTTTTATTGAAATCAGGTACTAGTCCTCTGGGAAGAATCCTCTTTGGGGGGAGGTGGAGTTGCTGTGGTTCCCCCCCCACCCAGGACTTAGCAGGCATTCAGTCCTAAAGTGGGCACTGCCAGATGCTTCCCCCCACTCCCCACCCCTGCTGTGAGCCACTGCCTCCTGTTGTCATGGCAACTGGGAATTAGGGTTTTATCCAGCAGCACATGCCCAGGAAGGCAAAGGGAAGAAGGGTGGGGGGTAACCCCCTGCCCTCTCCTGGGAGAACGAGGGAGCCACTCCTATCCTGGGGATGGAATGGAAACTGGGGCTGTAGACTCCATGCTTGGTTCTGCCCAGAGCACTTGGTCTCCTTGTGCCAGCTCTGAGCTAAGAAAGGGAGAGAGGAGAGAGAGCCAGCCAGAGGGGCCATGGAGAGGTAGATATCACTTCTGTCAGCCCCCCAGATAAATGTGGAACATCGACGCTTTGGTAGGCCTAGGTTCCAGAAGCAAATGAAATCAATGTGGGTCTGACTCTCAGGGAACCTACAGTCTGGGAGTACTCATGTTTTCTACTTTGGCTCAAATTCTGGACTCTTTTATTATTTTTAAAATTACTCTTTTTTTTTTTTTAAAGACAGGTTCTTGCTCTGTTGCCCAGGCAGGTGTGCAGTGGCGCAATCATGGCTCACCATAGCCTTGACCTCCTGGGCTCAAGAGATCCCCCTGCCTCAGCCCCACAAGTAGCTGGGATCATAGGCATGCACCACCACACCTGGATAATTTTTAATTTTTTTGTAGAGATGGGGGTCTTGCCGTGTTGCCCAGGTGGGTCTCAAACTCCTGGGCTCAGGTGATTCTCCTGCCTCAGCCTCCTAAAGTGCTGGGATTATAGGCGTGAGCCACCTTGCTCAGCCAAATTATATTCTTATGCTCTAAAAATTCTACTTGTTTCCTCTTCAAAAAACAAAAAAGACAGCAGGAAGAAACACTTTATTTATATACTTATTTTTGAGTCATAAAACCTGGATTTTCATTTTAGCTCTCCTTATTAGCTTTGTGAACTTGGGCAAATCAGTTAACCTCCATTATCCTCCCTAGTCTCCTTCTCCTCAGAGAAATAGGCAAGTAATACCTGCTCTTCCTGCTTGCCAGGACTGCTGGAATCATTGTTGTTCTCCAACCCCCACTTTCTGGGCAGCACCTTCTCCCCTACCTTTCTGGCTTGTCCTGAAGGGGAGGCTCTTCCTATTCTCTTCCCCATTGCTTTGCCCTTGTATCTGCTCATCCTCCTCTCTCCCCTCTCCAGGAGAGACGTTTCAGAGCCCTTGCCTCCTTCACCATGCCGGTTGCCGCCACCAACTCTGAGACTGGTAAGAAGGGGGTGAGGATGTTAGCTTATTTCAGTGGTTCAGAGGGTGCCAGGCGAGGACGTAGGGGTGGGCACTTGCACAGCTCCAGATAAGAACCAACTGGCTCCACTGCTGTCCACCCTACCACTCAGCCATTCCTTCTGGCAGCTGCTGTGGCCATCTCCTCTGTGTGGGTTCCTGTGCTGGAACGAAGAAGAGAAGGAATAAGACCCATACCTGCTCCAGTGTAGGGCTGGAGCACAACTCACCTCCGTGGAGGGCAGGGGATGCATGCTCCAGAGGTGACCCATACTATTGCTGGAGGGCAGTGGCATAGGACCAGGCCTTGAGGAGGTGGCCCCGGAGCTGGGCCTTGGAGAAGGGCTTGGGGGTGGAGGGATTACAGCAGCACAGCCTGGGGCTGAGAAGTCCATAATCGCTGCCCACTAGGCCAGCATGTGCCAGAGGTGGACAGGGTGTACTGGGGGTCAGGAAGCTGTGAGTGAAGGAACGAGAATACCAGGTCAGGATACGTGGACGTGGCTCTGTAGGAGGCATTAGGACAAGGGAGTGGGCCACTCAGACAAACTAGCAAAGCCTCAGTGGCAAACTGCTTAACCTCTTGGAGCTCACATTCTTCTGTAAAGAGGCTGCTGTGAGACGCAAAGGCTATAATGGGAGAGCACGTTACTTTTAGGAATAGTCATAATTATTATGCTGCTGTTGCTGCCACTGCCACCAAGTTGTTGTTTTTGAGACAAGTTCTGGCTCTTTAGCCTAGGCTGGAGTACAGTGGCGCAAGCTTGGCTCACTACAACCTCTGCCTACCAGCCTCAAGCCATTCTCCCACCTCAGCCTCCCAAGTAGCTGGGACTACAGGTGTGCACCACCATGCCCAGCTAATTTTTGACAAAAATGTTGCCCATGCTGGTCTCAAACTCCTGAGCTCAAGTGCTCCACCTGCCTCGACCTCCCAAAGTACTGGGATTACAGGTGTGAGCCACTGTGCCTGGCCTGAGTTGTTATTTTGGCATTAACCCTGTGTCCTTGAAACAGTCACCTCCCTTTGAAGACCTGAGATTTCCCTAAGATAAGATGATGGGACAAGATCAGTGTTCTTAACTTTTTTCTTTTTTTTGATATGGAATCTCACTCTGTTGCCCAGGCTGGAGGGCAGTGGTGGGATCTCGACTCACTGCAACCTTCACCTCCCAGGTTCAAGTGATTCTCCTGCCTTAGCCTCCCAAGTAGCTGGAATTACAGGCACCTGCTATCATGCCCGGCTAATTTTTGTATTTTTGTAGAGACTGGGTTTCACCATGTTGGCCAGGCTGCCCTGACCTCAGGTGATCCACCTGCCTTGGCCTCCCAAAGTGCTGGGATTACAGGCATGAGCCACCACACCTGGCCTGTTCTTAACTTTTATTGGTCCTGAGTCACTTAGAATCTGGTGACAGCAGTGAGCCCTCATCGTAGACATATACATCCATGCACAAAATGTACATTCTACTCTAGGGGCCCGTAGATTCCCGTAGTGCACGCAGGACCCCAGAAGGTTAAGTTCCCTGTGATAGAGGCCCTCTGAGGCCTGGGCAGCTGGGAACTGCTGTGGTTCTGCTCTGAGTTGTCTGAACCTCCCCCTGCCTGGATGCCTCCCTCCCATGCAGCTCCTTCTCTTGCTCTAGGCCCTGCTACTGCCTCTGCCAGAGGTTCCAGGGCTGCCACTTTGGGTAGAATGATTCCTCTGTGCCTCCTCTCTGAGAAAGTGAAGGGAGTGAGCCAGAGCTTAAACTGTGGTACACTTGTCCAGGAAAGGCCTCTTCTCCTTGCAGTGGAGGGATGGCACCAATGTCCCCAGCTTCTGCAGCATCGGAGGGCTCAGTCCCCCATCTCCTGTCCAGCCTGCTGGGCTCCCTGGGGTCTCCCCGCCTCTTTCAGCCTGCCTAGGCCCCACTGTAAGCTGCTTAGGCGTTAATTAAACCCACCCCTGAGCCTGTGCTTAATGGCCTCTCCATCCGGGGCTGCCGAGTAAACCCATCAATAGTGCCTGACTGGGGCGTAGGAGGAGGAGCAGCCCAGCAATTTGGCTTCCTTGTTGCAGACCACTTGATGGGGGTGTGGTGGGGGAGGATGGGGGACAGGGAGTGGAGCCTTGGGGTGTGGCGGTGGGTTCTACTTCCTCAAAGGACTCCTGGGGCTCCTGCTCCCCTTCATGTTGTTTGAGGGGCTGCTCCTGGCTTCTCATATTCAAAGGAAGCAGTACAAAGTGTTTCTCTTCTTTCAGGCAGCCTCTGTCCTATCCCGAGCTACATTAGCTCCCAGCTCCAAAAATCTAATGGTGGGTTCTGCCCCTTATTATCTGGTGGTCATTATACTTCCCACAGGATAGAGAGATAGCTGTGTCCCTGCCTCTGAGTTCAGGCTCCCCTTCCCTCCTCCTTCCCTGGGAGATCCCTGCCTTGGACTCTGCAAAGGGCAAAGCTAAAAAGGTCCTTTTTCCGCCCTTCCCCATGGGTCAGTATGGTTGAAGGGAGGGAAAGGGTGACCCCATATCTACTTTGGGTAAAGTCAGGGGCCGTTTTCCTGAGAGTTGGGAGATAAATCGGCAGTGGCACTGGGCTGAGAACTTAGAGATCCTGAACCTGGCATCTCCTGACCTGAAGCCTTGCTCCCTCTTCCCCTGTCACCAGATTCCCTCCCTTTTTTGGATCAAGGCTGGGATATGTGGCTGCTTTCAGGTGGAGCTGTCCCTTTAAATCTCTCCTCCATCCCTGGGTTACTGTCCTGGTGTGTAATTCTACTGCCATGGCAACCAGGGGTGCAATGCGACCTGGTGCCACTCCTCAGGGAATGGCTGAGTGGAGGCTGCAGTACCCTGATGGTGGCCTCTTGGGCACAAGATCTCAGAGGAATGGGGTCACCGGGGCGGAGCTGAGTCCCTCCCTTCTGCCCACACTTTTCCCTGTGTGCAAATGTGCCCTCACTTTTCCTTTCTGGGGAACTGAGTTCCAAGATGCCTGACTTGCTCCCTGGGCATCACCCCCTTCATCAAGGGGGAAGAGCTCATGGGAGATGGGGGAGGGGAAGAAGCTTCTGTGAGGCGAGGGGTAAGCAGGGCTGGGCACCATCCCTACCCACAGCGATGCCACCTCCCCCACGTACCCTGCCTCCCAGTGGCTGACCAAGGGCGGGTAGGGGGAGGCGTCTGAGGCTTGAGGTATTTGCCCCGAGCACAAGTGAGGCTGCCTCCTGGTGGAGGGCTGAGTCGTTCTTGGGGACTTCCTTCGACTGAGGGACCATTGTAAAGGAAACAGGGCCTGGAGAGGGGACTGAGAGCAGAGGTAAGAGGGCATAGGGAGGAGGTGGCATGGGGTGTATTAGAGGAGGGGCTTCTAGAAAAGAGGGTACAGGGACAAGATGGGCCAAGACTTTTCTCCCTCGGGTCTCCTGAAGCTGGCTGTGAGGGGAGGGTCTCGGGGTACCGCGCCAGTCTTGAAGGGGCAGCATGCCTACCGCCTCCCCAAAACTTCCTGTTAGCCGCCTCCTCCCCATCCCCACCGACACTGACATGCTGGGGATTGGGCAATCTGTGGGACTAGGGCTCCCTCCCACCATCCTTCTCCCACCCGGGTTACCTCCTGCTCTGCACCGCGAAGCGCCAGTCGGGGCTTTAGCCAATCAGCAAGGCGGTCACGGCGGCTGAGCCTTGCCATTGGCTGGTTCCTCAGAGGGCGCTCTCCGACTCCCGCCTTCCCCAGCCCGGCCAGGCTCTGGCTGGGGAGGCGGCAGACGGCGGCGTGTAGGACACTCCGGGAGTCCTCGGGTCTGGGGGCCGCCATGGCAGGCAGCCCAGGCAGCGGGGTCTCCTTGGAGGGTATATCCCTGGAGTCTTCTGAGGAAGCGGAGCTCCAGAGGGAAGGTAGGGAAGGGGGGGCCAGATGGGGGCGGGGCTGCTGGCCCATTAGCCTACCTTCCTCCAGCAGAGTCGGGGCATCTGGGGAGGGTGGCCTGGGAGAGGTCATCTGAGGGCACCTTCAGGAGAGCTGTCCTGGGCAGAGGGCACCAACTCCCTTGGCTCAGTCCTCCCCCAGATAACTGACGGAGGGAATCTGGCATACCCTGGCAGGAAGGGGAGGGTCCCTGCCCTGGCCTTTTTCAGAGCCCACTGAGGGCCTCGCAGGTCTCTGACCAATGCCAAGCCCCAGCCTGGGCAAGAGGGTCTGAAGGGCAAGCTTGGACTTTTTTTCTGGAGAAGGCAGGGAGCAGGAGGAGATGGAGTCCAGGAGTCCCTGAACCATCTCTGCCAGCTCCAGTTCCAGTGCCCCCTCCTCCCCACTCCTGTTCCTTCCTGGAGGAGGGGGGCACTGACAAGAGCATTGAGAGGCGCCAGGGGTGCATCCTCCCCCGTCCTCCGTGGCTTGGGTGCTGTTATGCAGATGCAGGCATGGGCGGCATGGTGGCAGAGTAATGATACCCCTCACCCATCTCTGCCCCCAGCTGGGCACATTCTGCTTCTCGCTTCCTTTCCCCGGAACTTGCCACAGCCTGGAACTCCCACCTCTGCCAGTGAGTGAAGGCAGCCCCCACCTCAGGTCTCGGGGGCGTTGTTGCGGCCCAGCTGCAGGTGTTATCGTGTCCTCCGTTATGTCCCATTCCGGGCTGAGAGTTTGCTTATCCCTGTGATGACTTGGTGTGATCTCGGCCTTTGGGTCACACCGAGGCCTCCAGTGCCTGTTTCCCTAGCTCCTGCCAGCGTTCCAGGCCTCAGCTTTGACTTCCTATCATCCATGTTAATTTCTCAGTGATTATAGATCATTGTCACTCAGAGCTGAAGGCCTGTAGACATCATCTAGCCCAATCCATCCATTTTACAGGCAGGAAAGACTGAGGCCAGTGACGGACAGTGACTTGTACAATGTCACACTGAATTAGTGGTGCTTAGACTGGAGGCTCTGCAGGCCCTGGCTCCTGTGTGGCTGCCTGCTTGACTCTGGGCCTGTACTCAGGGACTTGCTCCGAGTACTATCTGTCTCATCCTTGAGCCTGCCAGGTACAGGTGGCTGAGCCCTGGGCTTCAGCCCATCTAGAGGTTGAGGTTGAGTGAGGAGCTTGTGGTTTTTCTTTTCTTTTCTTTTCTTTTTTTTGAGACGGAGTCTTGCTCTGTCACCTAGGCTGGAGTGCAATGGCAGGATCTCAGCTTACTGCAACCTCCACCTCCCGGGTTCAAGCGATTTTCCTGCCTCGGCCTCCCGACTAGCTGGGATTACAGGTGCCTGCCACTACGCCCAGCTAATTTTTTGTATTTTTAGTAGAGACCGTGTTTCCCTATGTTGGCCAGGCTGGTCTCGAACTCTTGACCTCAGGCAGTCCACCCGCCTCAGCCTCCCAAAGTGCTGGGATTACAGGCATGAGCCACCGTGCCCGGCCAGAGACAGTCTTGCTCTGCCACCCAGGCTGGAGTGCAGTGGCGTGATCTCAGCTCACTGCAGTCTCTGCCTCACAGCTTCAAGCAGTTCTCCTGCCTCAGCCTCCTGAGTAGCTAGAATTACAGACCTACACCACTATACCTGGCTAATTTTGGTATTTTTAGTAGAGATGGGGTTTTGCCTTGTTGCCCAGGCTGGTCTTGAACTCCTGGCCTCAAGTGATCCACCCAACAGCTTGTGGTTTTCTGGTGCAGGGCAGGACCTGGAACCTGACACCTGCTTCCCTTTCTCCCTTCTCTCCACCTCAGAGTCTTCCAGCTGCCTGGAGCCTCCCACCTGCTCAGGCTGGCATTACCTAGGGTGGAGAGAACAGGCCAAGGAAGCTGTCCCCTTCCTTCAGGATCCCTGTCCCAGGCATTCAAGGGCCTGGGGTGCCTGTGCTGGGCAGGGAGGGGAATGTTGCCGGGGAGGGGCTGTCTTCTGTGGGACATGGGGATGGGGAAGTGGCAAGTATTGTGGTGTGTTTTGGTCTTCTGTACCCAGCTGGTACCTGTGTATCTCACTGCCCATACCTTCCCCCAGCCATGCAGCAAGTCCTGGACAACTTGGGATCCCTCCCCAATGCCACGGGGGCTGCAGAGCTGGACCTGATCTTCCTTCGAGGCATTATGGAAAGTCCCATAGTAAGATCCCTGGCCAAGGTACAGTGCTCCAGGGAGGTGGGCACAAGGGCACTGTGCTTGGGGAGGCACAGTAGGGGGTGGGCTATTAGCTACAGAGGGCCCTGGGAATGGGACATGTGGCACAAGAGGCCCCCCTGAAGGGGATTGTAGAAGAAAATCATGCCCAGGTGGTGACCTGAGTGGCTGCAGGTAGAGGGGCTGCCCCCACACCTGTCTGGTGAGTGCGTGGGTGGATGTTTGGTGACTGCCAGCTTGTGGAGTGTGTGATTGGTGCAGGCCAGCATGCACATGTTGGAGAATCTCTAGAATTCATCTTGCCTGTCCTTCTGCCTTTGGGCATTTTGTGTGCATGTCTTTCTAAGGTCACCTGCCATGTATCAGGTTGGGGAGAAATTCACTAAAAGAGAAAATTATAGGACAATTTGGTAATGACAGTGATAGAGGTGGATACACTAGGCATTTTGGGAGCATAAAGGACAGGTGCCTAACCCAGCCTGGGGTGGGCAAGGAGGGCTTCCTGGAGGAAGGACCACTTGAGCTGAGTGGAAGAATGAGGGAAGAGGGGGAGGGCATTCTGGGCCACAGAAGAGCTTGAGCAGAAGCACAGAGGTAAGAAAGAGTCAAGAGTGTGCAGGGCATTGGAAGTGCTGGTGTGAGGCTGAGCCTCAAGTGTGAGACAATGCGAGCTGTGCAAAGGTTGGCAGGTCTGGAGGGCACTGGGGGCTGTGTGTGGGTGCTTGGGCATCCTTCTGTGAGTGTCAGGGAGGCTTTATGGTTTTGTTTGTTTGTTTGTTTTGTTTTGTTTTGAGAAGGAGTTTTGCACTTGTTGCCCAGGCTGTAGTACAATAGCGTGATCTTGGCTCACTGCAACCTCTACCTCCTGAGTTTAAGTGATTCTTCTGCCTCAGCCTCGAGTAGCTGGGATTACAGGCATGTGCCACCACGCCCAGCTAATTTTGTAGTTTTAGTAGAGATGGGGTTTCTCCATGTTGGTCAGGCTGGTCTCGAATTCCCGACCTCAGGTGATCTGCCTGCCTCAGCCTCCCAAAGTGCTGGGATTACAGGCATGAGCCACCGTGCCTGGCAGGCTTTACAGTATTTAAGCAGGGATGTGAGGGCCAAATGTGGGTGTTTTGGCAGCCATGTAGAGGACTGTTGGGGGGTTATATCTGAAGTTGGAGAGGCCAGTTAGTGGCTCTTTAGTGGGTTGAGTATAAGATGCTGAGAGCCTGAACTGGAGCTGTGGTCCCAGACCTTAGGGTAAACTGGTGGAACTTGGTGTTTGGCAGTGAGGGCTAGGGGACAGCAAGGCACCTGGGATCCTGCCCCAGGGAGTGTGGAAGGATGCCCCCTCTCTTGAGGAGGGGAGGTGGGGATGGTGCCCGTGGCTTCGTTGGAGACAAGGCTGGGAGCTGTGGGAAATCAGACCTAATTGCTCAGATTTCTTGGTGAAGGTGGAGCAGTCCTCTCCTGGGAATTAGGGATCAGAGATGGAGCAGGAAGATTCAGAAGGGAAGGTTTGACTGGTCACTGAAGGGGAGAAGGAATTAAATGGATGGAGACCTCGACTGTCCATGTCAGGTGCCCGATTTCCCAGGGTGGGGGTGACTCCATCCAGAGAGGAAGAGAAAGGAGCGGGGGCTTTGGTCCAGGGCATGTGCTGGCCTGGGGCTGTGGAAGTTGGATGCAGGGAATTGTGAAGGGAGCTGGTGAGAGAGGCTCAGAGAAAAGAGGCCCAGGCTGGAAAGAGGCAGAACAGGGAGAAAATGAGGTAAAGGCTCGGTGGCTCTCTGAGGTCACAGAGTATTTGAGGGGTGATGGTGGGGATATAGATAGAAGAGAAAAAGACCAAGGTCAGAGGAAGGGAGGTAGGAGGTAAAAGTTTTCCAAGGAGGACAGTTCTAGGGATGCCATGATAATGTAGGGTGGGGCTGCAGTGGACAGGTAGGTCATCAGTGTTGAAGACACCCAGAAA